>NW_028247559.1:0-557894 GCF_964263255.1 Lissotriton vulgaris
TGGATCGGGCCTCATGTTGAATAACCACTTTTTAAACCCTCACAGTGACCAAAATTGCCATTTTTACAGAGTTTTGCTTACTCAAAATCTTCAATTTTGACCAATTTCAGGCACAGAAATGACTTTAAACACACTTATTTTAGTTGAAAAAGTAATAATTCACATCCAACCGTCATTTAAAGTCAAAAGATTAAATGTTAAAATTTCATCAATATTGACCATTTTTTCAACGTTCGACTGGTCCGGGGTCATCGTTTTTCATCAGAAAATTGATTTTTTGGACTCACTAAAAATGATTCAAAATGTCATTTGGATCGGGCCTCATGTTGAATAACCACTTTTTAAACCCTCACAGTGACCAAAATTGCCATTTTTACAGAGTTTTGCTTACTCAAAATCTTAAATTTTGACCAATTTCAGGCACAGAAATGACTTTAAACACACTTATTTTAGTTGAAAAAGTAATAATTCACATCCAACCGTCATTTGAAGTCAAAAGATTAAATGTTAAAATTTCATCAATATTGACAATTTTTTCAACGTTCGACTGGTCCGGGGTCATCGTTTTTCATCAGAAAATTGATTTTTTGGACTCTACCAAAAATGATTCAAAATGTCATTTGGATCGGGCCTCATGTTGAATAACCACTTTTTAAACCCTCACAGTGACCAAAATTGCCATTTTTACAGAGTTTTGCTTACTCAAAATCTTAAATTTTGACCAATTTCAGGCACAGAAATGACTTTAAACACACTTATTTTAGTTGAAAAAGTAATAATTCACATCCAACCGTCATTTAAAGTCAAAAGATTAAATGTTAAAATTTCATCAATATTGACCATTTTTTCAACGTTCGACTGGTCCGGGGTCATCGTTTTTCATCAGAAAATTGATTTTTTGGACTCTACCAAAAATGTTTCAAAATGTCATTTGGATCAGGCCTCATGTTGAATAACCACTTTTAAACCCTCACAGTGACCAAAATTGCCATTTTTACAGAGTTTTGCTTACTCAAAATCTTAAATTTTGACCAATTTCAGGCACAGAAATGGCTTTAAACACACTTATTTTAGTTGAAAAAGTAATAATTCACATCCAACCGTCATTTAAAGTCAAAAGATTAAATGTTAAAATTTCATCAATATTGACCATTTTTTCAACGTTCGACTGGTCCGGGGTCATCGTTTTTCATCAGAAAATGGATTTTTTGGACTCTACCAAAAAAGATTCAAAATGTCTTTTGGATCGGGCCTCATGTTGAATAACCACTTTTTAAACCCTCACAGTGACCAAAATTGCCATTTTTACAGAGTTTTGCTTACTCAAAATCTTCAATTTTGACCAATTTCAGGCACAGAAATGACTTTAAACACACTTATTTTAGTTGAAAAAGTAATAATTCACATCCAACCGTCATTTGAAGTCAAAAGATTAAATGTTAAAATTTCATCAATATTGACCATTTTTTCAACGTTCGACTGGTCCGGGGTCATCGTTTTTCATCAGAAAATTGATTTTTTGGACTCTACCAAAAAAGATTCAAAATGTCTTTTGGATCGGGCCTCATGTTGAATAACCACTTTTTAAACCCTCACAGTGACCAAAATTGCCATTTTTACAGAGTTTTGCTTACTCAAAATCTTCAATTTTGACCAATTTCAGGCACAGAAATGACTTTAAACACACTTATTTTAGTTGAAAAAGTAATAATTCACATCCAACCGTCATTTAAAGTCAAAAGATTAAATGTTAAAATTTCATCAATATTGACCATTTTTTCAACGTTCGACTGGTCCGGGGTCATCGTTTTTCATCAGAAAATTGATTTTTTGGACTCACTAAAAATGATTCAAAATGTCATTTGGATCGGGCCTCATGTTGAATAACCACTTTTTAAACCCTCACAGTGACCAAAATTGCCATTTTTACAGAGTTTTGCTTACTCAAAATCTTAAATTTTGACCAATTTCAGGCACAGAAATGACTTTAAACACACTTATTTTAGTTGAAAAAGTAATAATTCACATCCAACCGTCATTTGAAGTCAAAAGATTAAATGTTAAAATTTCATCAATATTGACAATTTTTTCAACGTTCGACTGGTCCGGGGTCATCGTTTTTCATCAGAAAATTGATTTTTTGGACTCTACCAAAAATGATTCAAAATGTCATTTGGATCGGGCCTCATGTTGAATAACCACTTTTTAAACCCTCACAGTGACCAAAATTGCCATTTTTACAGAGTTTTGCTTACTCAAAATCTTAAATTTTGACCAATTTCAGGCACAGAAATGACTTTAAACACACTTATTTTAGTTGAAAAAGTAATAATTCACATCCAACCGTCATTTAAAGTCAAAAGATTAAATGTTAAAATTTCATCAATATTGACCATTTTTTCAACGTTCGACTGGTCCGGGGTCATCGTTTTTCATCAGAAAATTGATTTTTTGGACTCTACCAAAAATGTTTCAAAATGTCATTTGGATCAGGCCTCATGTTGAATAACCACTTTTAAACCCTCACAGTGACCAAAATTGCCATTTTTACAGAGTTTTGCTTACTCAAAATCTTAAATTTTGACCAATTTCAGGCACAGAAATGACTTTAAACACACTTATTTTAGTTGAAAAAGTAATAATTCACATCCAACCGTCATTTGAAGTCAAAAGATTAAATGTTAAAATTTCATCAATATTGACAATTTTTTCAACGTTCGACTGGTCCGGGGTCATCGTTTTTCATCAGAAAATTGATTTTTTGGACTCTACCAAAAATGATTCAAAATGTCATTTGGATCGGGCCTCATGTTGAATAACCACTTTTTAAACCCTCACAGTGACCAAAATTGCCATTTTTACAGAGTTTTGCTTACTCAAAATCTTAAATTTTGACCAATTTCAGGCACAGAAATGACTTTAAACACACTTATTTTAGTTGAAAAAGTAATAATTCACATCCAACCGTCATTTAAAGTCAAAAGATTAAATGTTAAAATTTCATCAATATTGACCATTTTTTCAACGTTCGACTGGTCCGGGGTCATCGTTTTTCATCAGAAAATTGATTTTTTGGACTCACTAAAAATGATTCAAAATGTCATTTGGATCGGGCCTCATGTTGAATAACCACTTTTTAAACCCTCACAGTGACCAAAATTGCCATTTTTACAGAGTTTTGCTTACTCAAAATCTTAAATTTTGACCAATTTCAGGCACAGAAATGACTTTAAACACACTTATTTTAGTTGAAAAAGTAATAATTCACATCCAACCGTCATTTGAAGTCAAAAGATTAAATGTTAAAATTTCATCAATATTGACAATTTTTTCAACGTTCGACTGGTCCGGGGTCATCGTTTTTCATCAGAAAATTGATTTTTTGGACTCTACCAAAAATGATTCAAAATGTCATTTGGATCGGGCCTCATGTTGAATAACCACTTTTTAAACCCTCACAGTGACCAAAATTGCCATTTTTACAGAGTTTTGCTTACTCAAAATCTTAAATTTTGACCAATTTCAGGCACAGAAATGACTTTAAACACACTTATTTTAGTTGAAAAAGTAATAATTCACATCCAACCGTCATTTAAAGTCAAAAGATTAAATGTTAAAATTTCATCAATATTGACCATTTTTTCAACGTTCGACTGGTCCGGGGTCATCGTTTTTCATCAGAAAATTGATTTTTTGGACTCTACCAAAAATGTTTCAAAATGTCATTTGGATCAGGCCTCATGTTGAATAACCACTTTTAAACCCTCACAGTGACCAAAATTGCCATTTTTACAGAGTTTTGCTTACTCAAAATCTTAAATTTTGACCAATTTCAGGCACAGAAATGGCTTTAAACACACTTATTTTAGTTGAAAAAGTAATAATTCACATCCAACCGTCATTTAAAGTCAAAAGATTAAATGTTAAAATTTCATCAATATTGACCATTTTTTCAACGTTCGACTGGTCCGGGGTCATCGTTTTTCATCAGAAAATGGATTTTTTGGACTCTACCAAAAAAGATTCAAAATGTCATTTGGATCGGGCCTCATGTTGAATAACCACTTTTTAAACCCTCACAGTGACCAAAATTGCCATTTTTACAGAGTTTTGCTTACTCAAAATCTTAAATTTTGACCAATTTCAGGCACAGAAATGACTTTAAACACACTTATTTTAGTTGAAAAAGTAATAATTCACATCCAACCGTCATTTAAAGTCAAAAGATTAAATGTTAAAATTTCATCAATATTGACCATTTTTTCAACGTTCGACTGGTCCGGGGTCATCGTTTTTCATCAGAAAATTGATTTTTTGGACTCTACCAAAAATGTTTCAAAATGTCATTTGGATCAGGTCTCATGTTGAATAACCACTTTTAAACCCTCACAGTGACCAAAATTGCCATTTTTACAGAGTTTTGCTTACTCAAAATCTTAAATTTTGACCAATTTCAGGCACAGAAATGGCTTTAAACACACTTATTTTAGTTGAAAAAGTAATAATTCACATCCAACCGTCATTTAAAGTCAAAAGATTAAATGTTAAAATTTCATCAATATTGACCATTTTTTCAACGTTCGACTGGTCCGGGGTCATCGTTTTTCATCAGAAAATGGATTTTTTGGACTCTACCAAAAAAGATTCAAAATGTCTTTTGGATCGGGCCTCATGTTGAATAACCACTTTTTAAACCCTCACAGTGACCAAAATTGCCATTTTTACAGAGTTTTGCTTACTCAAAATCTTCAATTTTGACCAATTTCAGGCACAGAAATGACTTTAAACACACTTATTTTAGTTGAAAAAGTAATAATTCACATCCAACCGTCATTTGAAGTCAAAAGATTAAATGTTAAAATTTCATCAATATTGACCATTTTTTCAACGTTCGACTGGTCCGGGGTCATCGTTTTTCATCAGAAAATTGATTTTTTGGACTCTACCAAAAAAGATTCAAAATGTCTTTTGGATCGGGCCTCATGTTGAATAACCACTTTTTAAACCCTCACAGTGACCAAAATTGCCATTTTTACAGAGTTTTGCTTACTCAAAATCTTCAATTTTGACCAATTTCAGGCACAGAAATGACTTTAAACACACTTATTTTAGTTGAAAAAGTAATAATTCACATCCAACCGTCATTTAAAGTCAAAAGATTAAATGTTAAAATTTCATCAATATTGACCATTTTTTCAACGTTCGACTGGTCCGGGGTCATCGTTTTTCATCAGAAAATTGATTTTTTGGACTCACCAAAAATGATTCAAAATGTCATTTGGATCGGGCCTCATGTTGAATAACCACTTTTTAAACCCTCACAGTGACCAAAATTGCCATTTTTACAGAGTTTTGCTTACTCAAAATCTTAAATTTTGACCAATTTCAGGCACAGAAATGACTTTAAACACACTTATTTTAGTTGAAAAAGTAATAATTCACATCCAACCGTCATTTAAAGTCAAAAGATTAAATGTTAAAATTTCATCAATATTGACCATTTTTTCAACGTTCGACTGGTCCGGGGTCATCGTTTTTCATCAGAAAATTGATTTTTTGGACTCTACCAAAAATGTTTCAAAATGTCATTTGGATCGGGCCTCATGTTGAATAACCACTTTTTAAACCCTCACAGTGACCAAAATTGCCATTTTTACAGAGTTTTGCTTACTCAAAATCTTCAATTTTGACCAATTTCAGGCACAGAAATGGCTTTAAACACACTTATTTTAGTTGAAAAAGTAATAATTCACATCCAACCGTCATTTAAAGTCAAAAGATTAAATGTTAAAATTTCATCAATATTGACCATTTTTTCAACGTTCGACTGGTCCGGGGTCATCGTTTTTCATCAGAAAATGGATTTTTTGGACTCTACCAAAAAAGATTCAAAATGTCTTTTGGATCGGGCCTCATGTTGAATAACCACTTTTTAAACCCTCACAGTGACCAAAATTGCCATTTTTACAGAGTTTTGCTTACTCAAAATCTTCAATTTTGACCAATTTCAGGCACAGAAATGACTTTAAACACACTTATTTTAGTTGAAAAAGTAATAATTCACATCCAACCGTCATTTGAAGTCAAAAGATTAAATGTTAAAATTTCATCAATATTGACCATTTTTTCAACGTTCGACTGGTCCGGGGTCATCGTTTTTCATCAGAAAATTGATTTTTTGGACTCTACCAAAAAAGATTCAAAATGTCTTTTGGATCGGGCCTCATGTTGAATAACCACTTTTTAAACCCTCACAGTGACCAAAATTGCCATTTTTACAGAGTTTTGCTTACTCAAAATCTTAAATTTTGACCAATTTCAGGCACAGAAATGACTTTAAACACACTTATTTTAGTTGAAAAAGTAATAATTCACATCCAACCGTCATTTAAAGTCAAAAGATTAAATGTAAAAATTTCATCAATATTGACCATTTTTTCAACGTTCGACTGGTCCGGGGTCATCGTTTTTCATCAGAAAATTGATTTTTTGGACTCTACCAAAAATGATTCAAAATGTCATTTGGATCGGGCCTCATGTTGAATAACCACTTTTTAAACCCTCACAGTGACCAAAATTGCCATTTTTACAGAGTTTTGCTTACTCAAAATCTTAAATTTTGACCAATTTCAGGCACAGAAATGACTTTAAACACACTTATTTTAGTTGAAAAAGTAATAATTCACATCCAACCGTCATTTAAAGTCAAAAGATTAAATGTTAAAATTTCATCAATATTGACCATTTTTTCAACGTTCGACTGGTCCGGGGTCATCGTTTTTCATCAGAAAATTGATTTTTTGGACTCTACCAAAAATGATTCAAAATGTCATTTGGATCGGGCCTCATGTTGAATAACCACTTTTTAAACCCTCACAGTGACCAAAATTGCCATTTTTACAGAGTTTTGCTTACTCAAAATCTTCAATTTTGACCAATTTCAGGCACAGAAATAACTTTAAACACACTTATTTTAGTTGAAAAAGTAATAATTCACATCCAACCGTCATTTGAAGTCAAAAGATTAAATGTTAAAATTTCATCAATATTGACCATTTTTTCAACGTTCGACTGGTCCGGGGTCATCGTTTTTCATCAGAAAATTGATTTTTTGGACTCTACCAAAAATGATTCAAAATGTCATTTGGATCGGGCCTCATGTTGAATAACCACTTTTTAAATCCTCACAGTGACCAAAATTGCCATTTTTACAGAGTTTTGATTACTCAAAATCTTCAATTTTGACCAATTTCAGGCACAGAAATGACTTTAAACACACTTATTTTAGTTGAAAAAGTAATAATTCACATCCAACCGTCATTTAAAGTCAAAAGATTAAATGTAAAAATTTCATCAATATTGACCATTTTTTCAACGTTCGACTGGTCCGGGGTCATCGTTTTTCATCAGAAAATTGATTTTTTGGACTCTACCAAAAATGATTCAAAATGTCATTTGGATCGGGCCTCATGTTGAATAACCACTTTTTAAACCCTCACAGTGACCAAAATTGCCATTTTTACAGAGTTTTGCTTACTCAAAATCTTAAATTTTGACCAATTTCAGGCACAGAAATGACTTTAAACACACTTATTTTAGTTGAAAAAGTAATAATTCACATCCAACCGTCATTTAAAGTCAAAAGATTAAATGTTAAAATTTCATCAATATTGACCATTTTTTCAACGTTCGACTGGTCCGGGGTCATCGTTTTTCATCAGAAAATTGATTTTTTGGACTCTACCAAAAATGTTTCAAAATGTCATTTGGATCAGGCCTCATGTTGAATAACCACTTTTAAACCCTCACAGTGACCAAAATTGCCATTTTTACAGAGTTTTGCTTACTCAAAATCTTAAATTTTGACCAATTTCAGGCACAGAAATGGCTTTAAACACACTTATTTTAGTTGAAAAAGTAATAATTCACATCCAACCGTCATTTAAAGTCAAAAGATTAAATGTTAAAATTTCATCAATATTGACCATTTTTTCAACGTTCGACTGGTCCGGGGTCATCGTTTTTCATCAGAAAATGGATTTTTTGGACTCTACCAAAAAAGATTCAAAATGTCTTTTGGATCGGGCCTCATGTTGAATAACCACTTTTTAAACCCTCACAGTGACCAAAATTGCCATTTTTACAGAGTTTTGCTTACTCAAAATCTTCAATTTTGACCAATTTCAGGCACAGAAATGACTTTAAACACACTTATTTTAGTTGAAAAAGTAATAATTCACATCCAACCGTCATTTGAAGTCAAAAGATTAAATGTTAAAATTTCATCAATATTGACCATTTTTTCAACGTTCGACTGGTCCGGGGTCATCGTTTTTCATCAGAAAATTGATTTTTTGGACTCTACCAAAAAAGATTCAAAATGTCTTTTGGATCGGGCCTCATGTTGAATAACCACTTTTTAAACCCTCACAGTGACCAAAATTGCCATTTTTACAGAGTTTTGCTTACTCAAAATCTTCAATTTTGACCAATTTCAGGCACAGAAATGACTTTAAACACACTTATTTTAGTTGAAAAAGTAATAATTCACATCCAACCGTCATTTAAAGTCAAAAGATTAAATGTTAAAATTTCATCAATATTGACCATTTTTTCAACGTTCGACTGGTCCGGGGTCATCGTTTTTCATCAGAAAATTGATTTTTTGGACTCACTAAAAATGATTCAAAATGTCATTTGGATCGGGCCTCATGTTGAATAACCACTTTTTAAACCCTCACAGTGACCAAAATTGCCATTTTTACAGAGTTTTGCTTACTCAAAATCTTAAATTTTGACCAATTTCAGGCACAGAAATGACTTTAAACACACTTATTTTAGTTGAAAAAGTAATAATTCACATCCAACCGTCATTTGAAGTCAAAAGATTAAATGTTAAAATTTCATCAATATTGACAATTTTTTCAACGTTCGACTGGTCCGGGGTCATCGTTTTTCATCAGAAAATTGATTTTTTGGACTCTACCAAAAATGATTCAAAATGTCATTTGGATCGGGCCTCATGTTGAATAACCACTTTTTAAACCCTCACAGTGACCAAAATTGCCATTTTTACAGAGTTTTGCTTACTCAAAATCTTAAATTTTGACCAATTTCAGGCACAGAAATGACTTTAAACACACTTATTTTAGTTGAAAAAGTAATAATTCACATCCAACCGTCATTTAAAGTCAAAAGATTAAATGTTAAAATGTCATCAATATTGACCATTTTTTCAACGTTCGACTGGTCCGGGGTCATCGTTTTTCATCAGAAAATTGATTTTTTGGACTCTACCAAAAATGTTTCAAAATGTCATTTGGATCAGGCCTCATGTTGAATAACCACTTTTAAACCCTCACAGTGACCAAAATTGCCATTTTTACAGAGTTTTGCTTACTCAAAATCTTAAATTTTGACCAATTTCAGGCACAGAAATGGCTTTAAACACACTTATTTTAGTTGAAAAAGTAATAATTCACATCCAACCGTCATTTAAAGTCAAAAGATTAAATGTTAAAATTTCATCAATATTGACCATTTTTTCAACGTTCGACTGGTCCGGGGTCATCGTTTTTCATCAGAAAATGGATTTTTTGGACTCTACCAAAAAAGATTCAAAATGTCTTTTGGATCGGGCCTCATGTTGAATAACCACTTTTTAAACCCTCACAGTGACCAAAATTGCCATTTTTACAGAGTTTTGCTTACTCAAAATCTTCAATTTTGACCAATTTCAGGCACAGAAATGACTTTAAACACACTTATTTTAGTTGAAAAAGTAATAATTCACATCCAACCGTCATTTGAAGTCAAAAGATTAAATGTTAAAATTTCATCAATATTGACCATTTTTTCAACGTTCGACTGGTCCGGGGTCATCGTTTTTCATCAGAAAATTGATTTTTTGGACTCTACCAAAAAAGATTCAAAATGTCTTTTGGATCGGGCCTCATGTTGAATAACCACTTTTTAAACCCTCACAGTGACCAAAATTGCCATTTTTACAGAGTTTTGCTTACTCAAAATCTTCAATTTTGACCAATTTCAGGCACAGAAATGACTTTAAACACACTTATTTTAGTTGAAAAAGTAATAATTCACATCCAACCGTCATTTAAAGTCAAAAGATTAAATGTTAAAATTTCATCAATATTGACCATTTTTTCAACGTTCGACTGGTCCGGGGTCATCGTTTTTCATCAGAAAATTGATTTTTTGGACTCACTAAAAATGATTCAAAATGTCATTTGGATCGGGCCTCATGTTGAATAACCACTTTTTAAACCCTCACAGTGACCAAAATTGCCATTTTTACAGAGTTTTGCTTACTCAAAATCTTAAATTTTGACCAATTTCAGGCACAGAAATGACTTTAAACACACTTATTTTAGTTGAAAAAGTAATAATTCACATCCAACCGTCATTTGAAGTCAAAAGATTAAATGTTAAAATTTCATCAATATTGACAATTTTTTCAACGTTCGACTGGTCCGGGGTCATCGTTTTTCATCAGAAAATTGATTTTTTGGACTCTACCAAAAATGATTCAAAATGTCATTTGGATCGGGCCTCATGTTGAATAACCACTTTTTAAACCCTCACAGTGACCAAAATTGCCATTTTTACAGAGTTTTGCTTACTCAAAATCTTAAATTTTGACCAATTTCAGGCACAGAAATGACTTTAAACACACTTATTTTAGTTGAAAAAGTAATAATTCACATCCAACCGTCATTTAAAGTCAAAAGATTAAATGTTAAAATTTCATCAATATTGACCATTTTTTCAACGTTCGACTGGTCCGGGGTCATCGTTTTTCATCAGAAAATTGATTTTTTGGACTCTACCAAAAATGTTTCAAAATGTCATTTGGATCAGGCCTCATGTTGAATAACCACTTTTAAACCCTCACAGTGACCAAAATTGCCATTTTTACAGAGTTTTGCTTACTCAAAATCTTAAATTTTGACCAATTTCAGGCACAGAAATGGCTTTAAACACACTTATTTTAGTTGAAAAAGTAATAATTCACATCCAACCGTCATTTAAAGTCAAAAGATTAAATGTTAAAATTTCATCAATATTGACCATTTTTTCAACGTTCGACTGGTCCGGGGTCATCGTTTTTCATCAGAAAATGGATTTTTTGGACTCTACCAAAAAAGATTCAAAATGTCTTTTGGATCGGGCCTCATGTTGAATAACCACTTTTTAAACCCTCACAGTGACCAAAATTGCCATTTTTACAGAGTTTTGCTTACTCAAAATCTTAAATTTTGACCAATTTCAGGCACAGAAATGACTTTAAACACACTTATTTTAGTTGAAAAAGTAATAATTCACATCCAACCGTCATTTAAAGTCAAAAGATTAAATGTTAAAATTTCATCAATATTGACCATTTTTTCAACGTTCGACTGGTCCGGGGTCATCGTTTTTCATCAGAAAATTGATTTTTTGGACTCTACCAAAAATGTTTCAAAATGTCATTTGGATCGGGCCTCATGTTGAATAACCACTTTTTAAACCCTCACAGTGACCAAAATTGCCATTTTTACAGAGTTTTGCTTACTCAAAATCTTCAATTTTGACCAATTTCAGGCACAGAAATGGCTTTAAACACACTTATTTTAGTTGAAAAAGTAATAATTCACATCCAACCGTCATTTAAAGTCAAAAGATTAAATGTTAAAATTTCATCAATATTGACCATTTTTTCAACGTTCGACTGGTCCGGGGTCATCGTTTTTCATCAGAAAATGGATTTTTTGGACTCTACCAAAAAAGATTCAAAATGTCTTTTGGATCGGGCCTCATGTTGAATAACCACTTTTTAAACCCTCACAGTGACCAAAATTGCCATTTTTACAGAGTTTTGCTTACTCAAAATCTTCAATTTTGACCAATTTCAGGCACAGAAATGACTTTAAACACACTTATTTTAGTTGAAAAAGTAATAATTCACATCCAACCGTCATTTGAAGTCAAAAGATTAAATGTTAAAATTTCATCAATATTGACCATTTTTTCAACGTTCGACTGGTCCGGGGTCATCGTTTTTCATCAGAAAATTGATTTTTTGGACTCTACCAAAAAAGATTCAAAATGTCTTTTGGATCGGGCCTCATGTTGAATAACCACTTTTTAAACCCTCACAGTGACCAAAATTGCCATTTTTACAGAGTTTTGCTTACTCAAAATCTTAAATTTTGACCAATTTCAGGCACAGAAATGACTTTAAACACACTTATTTTAGTTGAAAAAGTAATAATTCACATCCAACCGTCATTTAAAGTCAAAAGATTAAATGTAAAAATTTCATCAATATTGACCATTTTTTCAACGTTCGACTGGTCCGGGGTCATCGTTTTTCATCAGAAAATTGATTTTTTGGACTCTACCAAAAATGATTCAAAATGTCATTTGGATCGGGCCTCATGTTGAATAACCACTTTTTAAACCCTCACAGTGACCAAAATTGCCATTTTTACAGAGTTTTGCTTACTCAAAATCTTAAATTTTGACCAATTTCAGGCACAGAAATGACTTTAAACACACTTATTTTAGTTGAAAAAGTAATAATTCACATCCAACCGTCATTTAAAGTCAAAAGATTAAATGTTAAAATTTCATCAATATTGACCATTTTTTCAACGTTCGACTGGTCCGGGGTCATCGTTTTTCATCAGAAAATTGATTTTTTGGACTCTACCAAAAATGATTCAAAATGTCATTTGGATCGGGCCTCATGTTGAATAACCACTTTTTAAACCCTCACAGTGACCAAAATTGCCATTTTTACAGAGTTTTGCTTACTCAAAATCTTCAATTTTGACCAATTTCAGGCACAGAAATAACTTTAAACACACTTATTTTAGTTGAAAAAGTAATAATTCACATCCAACCGTCATTTGAAGTCAAAAGATTAAATGTTAAAATTTCATCAATATTGACCATTTTTTCAACGTTCGACTGGTCCGGGGTCATCGTTTTTCATCAGAAAATTGATTTTTTGGACTCTACCAAAAATGATTCAAAATGTCATTTGGATCGGGCCTCATGTTGAATAACCACTTTTTAAATCCTCACAGTGACCAAAATTGCCATTTTTACAGAGTTTTGATTACTCAAAATCTTCAATTTTGACCAATTTCAGGCACAGAAATGACTTTAAACACACTTATTTTAGTTGAAAAAGTAATAATTCACATCCAACCGTCATTTAAAGTCAAAAGATTAAATGTAAAAATTTCATCAATATTGACCATTTTTTCAACGTTCGACTGGTCCGGGGTCATCGTTTTTCATCAGAAAATTGATTTTTTGGACTCTACCAAAAATGATTCAAAATGTCATTTGGATCGGGCCTCATGTTGAATAACCACTTTTTAAATCCTCACAGTGACCAAAATTGCCATTTTTACAGAGTTTTGCTTACTCAAAATCTTAAATTTTGACCAATTTCAGGCACAGAAATGACTTTAAACACACTTATTTTAGTTGAAAAAGTAATAATTCACATCCAACCGTCATTTAAAGTCAAAAGATTAAATGTTAAAATTTCATCAATATTGACCATTTTTTCAACGTTCGACTGGTCCGGGGTCATCGTTTTTCATCAGAAAATTGATTTTTTGGACTCTACCAAAAATGTTTCAAAATGTCATTTGGATCAGGCCTCATGTTGAATAACCACTTTTAAACCCTCACAGTGACCAAAATTGCCATTTTTACAGAGTTTTGCTTACTCAAAATCTTAAATTTTGACCAATTTCAGGCACAGAAATGGCTTTAAACACACTTATTTTAGTTGAAAAAGTAATAATTCACATCCAACCGTCATTTAAAGTCAAAAGATTAAATGTTAAAATTTCATCAATATTGACCATTTTTTCAACGTTCGACTGGTCCGGGGTCATCGTTTTTCATCAGAAAATGGATTTTTTGGACTCTACCAAAAAAGATTCAAAATGTCTTTTGGATCGGGCCTCATGTTGAATAACCACTTTTTAAACCCTCACAGTGACCAAAATTGCCATTTTTACAGAGTTTTGCTTACTCAAAATCTTCAATTTTGACCAATTTCAGGCACAGAAATGACTTTAAACACACTTATTTTAGTTGAAAAAGTAATAATTCACATCCAACCGTCATTTAAAGTCAAAAGATTAAATGTAAAAATGTCATCAATATTGACCATTTTTTCAACGTTCGACTGGTCCGGGGTCATCGTTTTTCATCAGAAAATTGATTTTTTGGACTCTACCAAAAATGATTCAAAATGTCATTTGGATCGGGCCTCATGTTGAAAAACCACTTTTTAAACCCTCACAGTGACCAAAATTGCCATTTTTACAGAGTTTTGCTTACTCAAAATCTTAAATTTTGACCAATTTCAGGCACAGAAATGACTTTAAACACACTTATTTTAGTTGAAAAAGTAATAATTCACATCCAACCGTCATTTAAAGTCAAAAGATTAAATGTTAAAATTTCATCAATATTGACCATTTTTTCAACGTTCGACTGGTCCGGGGTCATCGTTTTTCATCAGAAAATTGATTTTTTGGACTCTACCAAAAATGATTCAAAATGTCATTTGGATCGGGCCTCATGTTGAATAACCACTTTTTAAACCCTCACAGTGACCAAAATTGCCATTTTTACAGAGTTTTGCTTACTCAAAATCTTCAATTTTGACCAATTTCAGGCACAGAAATGACTTTAAACACACTTATTTTAGTTGAAAAAGTAATAATTCACATCCAACCGTCATTTAAAGTCAAAAGATTAAATGTTAAAATTTCATCAATATTGACCATTTTTTCAACGTTCGACTGGTCCGGGGTCATCGTTTTTCATCAGAAAATTGATTTTTTGGACTCTACCAAAAATGATTCAAAATGTCATTTGGATCGGGCCTCATGTTGAATAACCACTTTTTAAACCCTCACAGTGACCAAAATTGCCATTTTTACAGAGTTTTGCTTACTCAAAATCTTCAATTTTGACCAATTTCAGGCACAGAAATAACTTTAAACACACTTATTTTAGTTGAAAAAGTAATAATTCACATCCAACCGTCATTTGAAGTCAAAAGATTAAATGTTAAAATTTCATCAATATTGACCATTTTTTCAACGTTCGACTGGTCCGGGGTCATCGTTTTTCATCAGAAAATTGATTTTTTGGACTCTACCAAAAATGATTCAAAATGTCATTTGGATCGGGCCTCATGTTGAATAACCACTTTTTAAATCCTCACAGTGACCAAAATTGCCATTTTTACAGAGTTTTGATTACTCAAAATCTTCAATTTTGACCAATTTCAGGCACAGAAATGACTTTAAACACACTTATTTTAGTTGAAAAAGTAATAATTCACATCCAACCGTCATTTAAAGTCAAAAGATTAAATGTAAAAATTTCATCAATATTGACCATTTTTTCAACGTTCGACTGGTCCGGGGTCATCGTTTTTCATCAGAAAATTGATTTTTTGGACTCTACCAAAAATGATTCAAAATGTCATTTGGATCGGGCCTCATGTTGAATAACCACTTTTTAAACCCTCACAGTGACCAAAATTGCCATTTTTACAGAGTTTTGCTTACTCAAAATCTTAAATTTTGACCAATTTCAGGCACAGAAATGACTTTAAACACACTTATTTTAGTTGAAAAAGTAATAATTCACATCCAACCGTCATTTAAAGTCAAAAGATTAAATGTTAAAATTTCATCAATATTGACCATTTTTTCAACGTTCGACTGGTCCGGGGTCATCGTTTTTCATCAGAAAATTGATTTTTTGGACTCTACCAAAAATGTTTCAAAATGTCATTTGGATCAGGCCTCATGTTGAATAACCACTTTTAAACCCTCACAGTGACCAAAATTGCCATTTTTACAGAGTTTTGCTTACTCAAAATCTTAAATTTTGACCAATTTCAGGCACAGAAATGGCTTTAAACACACTTATTTTAGTTGAAAAAGTAATAATTCACATCCAACCGTCATTTAAAGTCAAAAGATTAAATGTTAAAATTTCATCAATATTGACCATTTTTTCAACGTTCGACTGGTCCGGGGTCATCGTTTTTCATCAGAAAATTGATTTTTTGGACTCTACCAAAAATGATTCAAAATGTCATTTGGATCGGGCCTCATGTTGAATAACCACTTTTTAAATCCTCACAGTGACCAAAATTGCCATTTTTACAGAGTTTTGATTACTCAAAATCTTCAATTTTGACCAATTTCAGGCACAGAAATGACTTTAAACACACTTATTTTAGTTGAAAAAGTAATAATTCACATCCAACCGTCATTTAAAGTCAAAAGATTAAATGTAAAAATTTCATCAATATTGACCATTTTTTCAACGTTCGACTGGTCCGGGGTCATCGTTTTTCATCAGAAAATTGATTTTTTGGACTCTACCAAAAATGATTCAAAATGTCATTTGGATCGGGCCTCATGTTGAATAACCACTTTTTAAACCCTCACAGTGACCAAAATTGCCATTTTTACAGAGTTTTGCTTACTCAAAATCTTAAATTTTGACCAATTTCAGGCACAGAAATGACTTTAAACACACTTATTTTAGTTGAAAAAGTAATAATTCACATCCAACCGTCATTTAAAGTCAAAAGATTAAATGTTAAAATTTCATCAATATTGACCATTTTTTCAACGTTCGACTGGTCCGGGGTCATCGTTTTTCATCAGAAAATTGATTTTTTGGACTCTACCAAAAATGTTTCAAAATGTCATTTGGATCAGGCCTCATGTTGAATAACCACTTTTAAACCCTCACAGTGACCAAAATTGCCATTTTTACAGAGTTTTGCTTACTCAAAATCTTAAATTTTGACCAATTTCAGGCACAGAAATGGCTTTAAACACACTTATTTTAGTTGAAAAAGTAATAATTCACATCCAACCGTCATTTAAAGTCAAAAGATTAAATG
This sequence comes from Lissotriton vulgaris, assembly GCF_964263255.1. Classification (NCBI taxonomy): domain Eukaryota; kingdom Metazoa; phylum Chordata; class Amphibia; order Caudata; family Salamandridae; genus Lissotriton; species Lissotriton vulgaris. Next base: position 16,976 of record NW_028247559.1, read on the forward strand.
TTAAAATTTCATCAATATTGACCATTTTTTCAACGTTCGACTGGTCCGGGGTCATCGTTTTTCATCAGAAAATGGATTTTTTGGACTCTACCAAAAAAGATTCAAAATGTCTTTTGGATCGGGCCTCATGTTGAATAACCACTTTTTAAACCCTCACAGTGACCAAAATTGCCATTTTTACAGAGTTTTGCTTACTCAAAATCTTAAATTTTGACCAATTTCAGGCACAGAAATGACTTTAAACACACTTATTTTAGTTGAAAAAGTAATAATTCACATCCAACCGTCATTTAAAGTCAAAAGATTAAATGTTAAAATTTCATCAATATTGACCATTTTTTCAACGTTCGACTGGTCCGGGGTCATCGTTTTTCATCAGAAAATTGATTTTTTGGACTCTACCAAAAATGTTTCAAAATGTCATTTGGATCGGGCCTCATGTTGAATAACCACTTTTTAAACCCTCACAGTGACCAAAATTGCCATTTTTACAGAGTTTTGCTTACTCAAAATCTTCAATTTTGACCAATTTCAGGCACAGAAATGGCTTTAAACACACTTATTTTAGTTGAAAAAGTAATAATTCACATCCAACCGTCATTTAAAGTCAAAAGATTAAATGTTAAAATTTCATCAATATTGACCATTTTTTCAACGTTCGACTGGTCCGGGGTCATCGTTTTTCATCAGAAAATTGATTTTTTGGACTCTACCAAAAATGATTCAAAATGTCATTTGGATCGGGCCTCATGTTGAATAACCACTTTTTAAATCCTCACAGTGACCAAAATTGCCATTTTTACAGAGTTTTGCTTACTCAAAATCTTAAATTTTGACCAATTTCAGGCACAGAAATGACTTTAAACACACTTATTTTAGTTGAAAAAGTAATAATTCACATCCAACCGTCATTTAAAGTCAAAAGATTAAATGTTAAAATTTCATCAATATTGACCATTTTTTCAACGTTCGACTGGTCCGGGGTCATCGTTTTTCATCAGAAAATTGATTTTTTGGACTCTACCAAAAATGTTTCAAAATGTCATTTGGATCAGGCCTCATGTTGAATAACCACTTTTAAACCCTCACAGTGACCAAAATTGCCATTTTTACAGAGTTTTGCTTACTCAAAATCTTAAATTTTGACCAATTTCAGGCACAGAAATGGCTTTAAACACACTTATTTTAGTTGAAAAAGTAATAATTCACATCCAACCGTCATTTAAAGTCAAAAGATTAAATGTTAAAATTTCATCAATATTGACCATTTTTTCAACGTTCGACTGGTCCGGGGTCATCGTTTTTCATCAGAAAATGGATTTTTTGGACTCTACCAAAAAAGATTCAAAATGTCTTTTGGATCGGGCCTCATGTTGAATAACCACTTTTTAAACCCTCACAGTGACCAAAATTGCCATTTTTACAGAGTTTTGCTTACTCAAAATCTTAAATTTTGACCAATTTCAGGCACAGAAATGACTTTAAACACACTTATTTTAGTTGAAAAAGTAATAATTCACATCCAACCGTCATTTAAAGTCAAAAGATTAAATGTTAAAATTTCATCAATATTGACCATTTTTTCAACGTTCGACTGGTCCGGGGTCATCGTTTTTCATCAGAAAATTGATTTTTTGGACTCTACCAAAAATGTTTCAAAATGTCATTTGGATCGGGCCTCATGTTGAATAACCACTTTTTAAACCCTCACAGTGACCAAAATTGCCATTTTTACAGAGTTTTGCTTACTCAAAATCTTCAATTTTGACCAATTTCAGGCACAGAAATGGCTTTAAACACACTTATTTTAGTTGAAAAAGTAATAATTCACATCCAACCGTCATTTAAAGTCAAAAGATTAAATGTTAAAATTTCATCAATATTGACCATTTTTTCAACGTTCGACTGGTCCGGGGTCATCGTTTTTCATCAGAAAATGGATTTTTTGGACTCTACCAAAAAAGATTCAAAATGTCTTTTGGATCGGGCCTCATGTTGAATAACCACTTTTTAAACCCTCACAGTGACCAAAATTGCCATTTTTACAGAGTTTTGCTTACTCAAAATCTTCAATTTTGACCAATTTCAGGCACAGAAATGACTTTAAACACACTTATTTTAGTTGAAAAAGTAATAATTCACATCCAACCGTCATTTGAAGTCAAAAGATTAAATGTTAAAATTTCATCAATATTGACCATTTTTTCAACGTTCGACTGGTCCGGGGTCATCGTTTTTCATCAGAAAATTGATTTTTTGGACTCTACCAAAAAAGATTCAAAATGTCTTTTGGATCGGGCCTCATGTTGAATAACCACTTTTTAAACCCTCACAGTGACCAAAATTGCCATTTTTACAGAGTTTTGCTTACTCAAAATCTTAAATTTTGACCAATTTCAGGCACAGAAATGACTTTAAACACACTTATTTTAGTTGAAAAAGTAATAATTCACATCCAACCGTCATTTAAAGTCAAAAGATTAAATGTAAAAATTTCATCAATATTGACCATTTTTTCAACGTTCGACTGGTCCGGGGTCATCGTTTTTCATCAGAAAATTGATTTTTTGGACTCTACCAAAAATGATTCAAAATGTCATTTGGATCGGGCCTCATGTTGAATAACCACTTTTTAAACCCTCACAGTGACCAAAATTGCCATTTTTACAGAGTTTTGCTTACTCAAAATCTTAAATTTTTACCAATTTCAGGCACAGAAATGACTTTAAACACACTTATTTTAGTTGAAAAAGTAATAATTCACATCCAACCGTCATTTAAAGTCAAAAGATTAAATGTTAAAATTTCATCAATATTGACCATTTTTTCAACGTTCGACTGGTCCGGGGTCATCGTTTTTCATCAGAAAATTGATTTTTTGGACTCTACCAAAAATGTTTCAAAATGTCATTTGGATCAGGCCTCATGTTGAATAACCACTTTTAAACCCTCACAGTGACCAAAATTGCCATTTTTACAGAGTTTTGCTTACTCAAAATCTTAAATTTTGACCAATTTCAGGCACAGAAATGGCTTTAAACACACTTATTTTAGTTGAAAAAGTAATAATTCACATCCAACCGTCATTTAAAGTCAAAAGATTAAATGTTAAAATTTCATCAATATTGACCATTTTTTCAACGTTCGACTGGTCCGGGGTCATCGTTTTTCATCAGAAAATGGATTTTTTGGACTCTACCAAAAAAGATTCAAAATGTCTTTTGGATCGGGCCTCATGTTGAATAACCACTTTTTAAACCCTCACAGTGACCAAAATTGCCATTTTTACAGAGTTTTGCTTACTCAAAATCTTCAATTTTGACCAATTTCAGGCACAGAAATGACTTTAAACACTTATTTTAGTTGAAAAAGTAATAATTCACATCCAACCGTCATTTAAAGTCAAAAGATTAAATGTTAAAATTTCATCAATATTGACCATTTTTTCAACGTTCGACTGGTCCGGGGTCATCGTTTTTCATCAGAAAATTGATTTTTTGGACTCTACCAAAAATGATTCAAAATGTCATTTGGATCGGGCCTCATGTTGAATAACCACTTTTTAAACCCTCACAGTGACCAAAATTGCCATTTTTACAGAGTTTTGCTTACTCAAAATCTTCAATTTTGACCAATTTCAGGCACAGAAATGACTTTAAACACACTTATTTTAGTTGAAAAAGTAATAATTCACATCCAACCGTCATTTAAAGTCAAAAGATTAAATGTTAAAATTTCATCAATATTGACCATTTTTTCAACGTTCGACTGGTCCGGGGTCATCGTTTTTCATCAGAAAATTGATTTTTTGGACTCACCAAAAATGATTCAAAATGTCATTTGGATCGGGCCTCATGTTGAATAACCACTTTTTAAACCCTCACAGTGACCAAAATTGCCATTTTTACAGAGTTTTGCTTACTCAAAATCTTAAATTTTGACCAATTTCAGGCACAGAAATGACTTTAAACACACTTATTTTAGTTGAAAAAGTAATAATTCACATCCAACCGTCATTTGAAGTCAAAAGATTAAATGTTAAAATTTCATCAATATTGACAATTTTTTCAACGTTCGACTGGTCCGGGGTCATCGTTTTTCATCAGAAAATTGATTTTTTGGACTCTACCAAAAATGATTCAAAATGTCATTTGGATCGGGCCTCATGTTGAATAACCACTTTTTAAACCCTCACAGTGTCCAAAATTGCCATTTTTACAGAGTTTTGCTTACTCAAAATCTTCAATTTTGACCAATTTCAGGCACAGAAATGACTTTAAACACACTTATTTTAGTTGAAAAAGTAATAATTCACATCCAACCGTCATTTAAAGTCAAAAGATTAAATGTAAAAATGTCATCAATATTGACCATTTTTTCAACGTTCGACTGGTCCGGGGTCATCGTTTTTCATCAGAAAATTGATTTTTTGGATTCTACCAAAAATGATTCAAAATGTCATTTGGATCGGGCCTCATGTTGAAAAACCACTTTTTAAACCCTCACAGTGACCAAAATTGCCATTTTTACAGAGTTTTGCTTACTCAAAATCTTAAATTTTGACCAATTTCAGGCACAGAAATGACTTTAAACACACTTATTTTAGTTGAAAAAGTAATAATTCACATCCAACCGTCATTTAAAGTCAAAAGATTAAATGTTAAAATTTCATCAATATTGACCATTTTTTCAACGTTCGACTGGTCCGGGGTCATCGTTTTTCATCAGATAATGGATTTTTTGGACTCTACCAAAAATGTTTCAAAATGTCATTTGGATCGGGCCTCATGTTGAATAACCACTTTTTAAACCCTCACAGTGACCAAAATTGCCATTTTTACAGAGTTTTGCTTACTCAAAATCTTCAATTTTGACCAATTTCAGGCACAGAAATGACTTTAAACACACTTATTTTAGTTGAAAAAGTAATAATTCACATCCAACCGTCATTTAAAGTCAAAAGATTAAATGTTAAAATTTCATCAATATTGACCATTTTTTCAACGTTCGACTGGTCCGGGGTCATCGTTTTTCATCAGAAAATTGATTTTTTGGACTCTACCAAAAATGATTCAAAATGTCATTTGGATCGGGCCTCATGTTGAATAACCACTTTTTAAACCCTCACAGTGACCAAAATTGCCATTTTTACAGAGTTTTGCTTACTCAAAATCTTCAATTTTGACCAATTTCAGGCACAGAAATAACTTTAAACACACTTATTTTAGTTGAAAAAGTAATAATTCACATCCAACCATCATTTGAAGTCAAAAGATTAAATGTTAAAATTTCATCAATATTGACCATTTTTTCAACGTTCGACTGGTCCGGGGTCATCGTTTTTCATCAGAAAATTGATTTTTTGGACTCTACCAAAAATGATTCAAAATGTCATTTGGATCGGGCCTCATGTTGAATAACCACTTTTTAAATCCTCACAGTGACCAAAATTGCCATTTTTACAGAGTTTTGATTACTCAAAATCTTCAATTTTGACCAATTTCAGGCACAGAAATGACTTTAAACACACTTATTTTAGTTGAAAAAGTAATAATTCACATCCAACCGTCATTTAAAGTCAAAAGATTAAATGTAAAAATTTCATCAATATTGACCATTTTTTCAACGTTCGACTGGTCCGGGGTCATCGTTTTTCATCAGAAAATTGATTTTTTGGACTCTACCAAAAATGATTCAAAATGTCATTTGGATCGGGCCTCATGTTGAATAACCACTTTTTAAACCCTCACAGTGACCAAAATTGCCATTTTTACAGAGTTTTGCTTACTCAAAATCTTAAATTTTGACCAATTTCAGGCACAGAAATGACTTTAAACACACTTATTTTAGTTGAAAAAGTAATAATTCACATCCAACCGTCATTTAAAGTCAAAAGATTAAATGTTAAAATTTCATCAATATTGACCATTTTTTCAACGTTCGACTGGTCCGGGGTCATCGTTTTTCATCAGAAAATTGATTTTTTGGACTCTACCAAAAATGTTTCAAAATGTCATTTGGATCAGGCCTCATGTTGAATAACCACTTTTAAACCCTCACAGTGACCAAAATTGCCATTTTTACAGAGTTTTGCTTACTCAAAATCTTAAATTTTGACCAATTTCAGGCACAGAAATGGCTTTAAACACACTTATTTTAGTTGAAAAAGTAATAATTCACATCCAACCGTCATTTAAAGTCAAAAGATTAAATGTTAAAATTTCATCAATATTGACCATTTTTTCAACGTTCGACTGGTCCGGGGTCATCGTTTTTCATCAGAAAATGGATTTTTTGGACTCTACCAAAAAAGATTCAAAATGTCTTTTGGATCGGGCCTCATGTTGAATAACCACTTTTTAAACCCTCACAGTGACCAAAATTGCCATTTTTACAGAGTTTTGCTTACTCAAAATCTTAAATTTTGACCAATTTCAGGCACAGAAATGACTTTAAACACACTTATTTTAGTTGAAAAAGTAATAATTCACATCCAACCGTCATTTAAAGTCAAAAGATTAAATGTTAAAATTTCATCAATATTGACCATTTTTTCAACGTTCGACTGGTCCGGGGTCATCGTTTTTCATCAGAAAATTGATTTTTTGGACTCTACCAAAAATGTTTCAAAATGTCATTTGGATCGGGCCTCATGTTGAATAACCACTTTTTAAACCCTCACAGTGACCAAAATTGCCATTTTTACAGAGTTTTGCTTACTCAAAATCTTCAATTTTGACCAATTTCAGGCACAGAAATGGCTTTAAACACACTTATTTTAGTTGAAAAAGTAATAATTCACATCCAACCGTCATTTAAAGTCAAAAGATTAAATGTTAAAATTTCATCAATATTGACCATTTTTTCAACGTTCGACTGGTCCGGGGTCATCGTTTTTCATCAGAAAATGGATTTTTTGGACTCTACCAAAAAAGATTCAAAATGTCTTTTGGATCGGGCCTCATGTTGAATAACCACTTTTTAAACCCTCACAGTGACCAAAATTGCCATTTTTACAGAGTTTTGCTTACTCAAAATCTTCAATTTTGACCAATTTCAGGCACAGAAATGACTTTAAACACACTTATTTTAGTTGAAAAAGTAATAATTCACATCCAACCGTCATTTGAAGTCAAAAGATTAAATGTTAAAATTTCATCAATATTGACCATTTTTTCAACGTTCGACTGGTCCGGGGTCATCGTTTTTCATCAGAAAATTGATTTTTTGGACTCTACCAAAAAAGATTCAAAATGTCTTTTGGATCGGGCCTCATGTTGAATAACCACTTTTTAAACCCTCACAGTGACCAAAATTGCCATTTTTACAGAGTTTTGCTTACTCAAAATCTTCAATTTTGACCAATTTCAGGCACAGAAATGACTTTAAACACACTTATTTTAGTTGAAAAAGTAATAATTCACATCCAACCGTCATTTAAAGTCAAAAGATTAAATGTTAAAATTTCATCAATATTGACCATTTTTTCAACGCTCGACTGGTCCGGGGTCATCGTTTTTCATCAGAAAATTGATTTTTTGGACTCACCAAAAATGATTCAAAATGTCATTTGGATCGGGCCTCATGTTGAATAACCACTTTTTAAACCCTCACAGTGACCAAAATTGCCATTTTTACAGAGTTTTGCTTACTCAAAATCTTAAATTTTGACCAATTTCAGGCACAGAAATGACTTTAAACACACTTATTTTAGTTGAAAAAGTAATAATTCACATCCAACCGTCATTTGAAGTCAAAAGATTAAATGTTAAAATTTCATCAATATTGACAATTTTTTCAACGTTCGACTGGTCCGGGGTCATCGTTTTTCATCAGAAAATTGATTTTTTGGACTCTACCAAAAATGATTCAAAATGTCATTTGGATCGGGCCTCATGTTGAATAACCACTTTTTAAACCCTCACAGTGTCCAAAATTGCCATTTTTACAGAGTTTTGCTTACTCAAAATCTTCAATTTTGACCAATTTCAGGCACAGAAATGACTTTAAACACACTTATTTTAGTTGAAAAAGTAATAATTCACATCCAACCGTCATTTAAAGTCAAAAGATTAAATGTAAAAATGTCATCAATATTGACCATTTTTTCAACGTTCGACTGGTCCGGGGTCATCGTTTTTCATCAGAAAATTGATTTTTTGGACTCTACCAAAAATGATTCAAAATGTCATTTGGATCGGGCCTCATGTTGAAAAACCACTTTTTAAACCCTCACAGTGACCAAAATTGCCATTTTTACAGAGTTTTGATTACTCAAAATCTTCAATTTTGACCAATTTCAGGCACAGAAATGACTTTAAACACACTTATTTTAGTTGAAAAAGTAATAATTCACATCCAACCGTCATTTAAAGTCAAAAGATTAAATGTAAAAATTTCATCAATATTGACCATTTTTTCAACGTTCGACTGGTCCGGGGTCATCGTTTTTCATCAGAAAATTGATTTTTTGGACTCTACCAAAAATGATTCAAAATGTCATTTGGATCGGGCCTCATGTTGAATAACCACTTTTTAAACCCTCACAGTGACCAAAATTGCCATTTTTACAGAGTTTTGCTTACTCAAAATCTTAAATTTTGACCAATTTCAGGCACAGAAATGACTTTAAACACACTTATTTTAGTTGAAAAAGTAATAATTCACATCCAACCGTCATTTAAAGTCAAAAGATTAAATGTTAAAATTTCATCAATATTGACCATTTTTTCAACGTTCGACTGGTCCGGGGTCATCGTTTTTCATCAGAAAATTGATTTTTTGGACTCTACCAAAAATGTTTCAAAATGTCATTTGGATCAGGCCTCATGTTGAATAACCACTTTTAAACCCTCACAGTGACCAAAATTGCCATTTTTACAGAGTTTTGCTTACTCAAAATCTTAAATTTTGACCAATTTCAGGCACAGAAATGGCTTTAAACACACTTATTTTAGTTGAAAAAGTAATAATTCACATCCAACCGTCATTTAAAGTGAAAAGATTAAATGTTAAAATTTCATCAATATTGACCATTTTTTCAACGTTCGACTGGTCCGGGGTCATCGTTTTTCATCAGAAAATGGATTTTTTGGACTCTACCAAAAAAGATTCAAAATGTCTTTTGGATCGGGCCTCATGTTGAATAACCACTTTTTAAACCCTCACAGTGACCAAAATTGCAATTTTTACAGAGTTTTGCTTACTCAAAATCTTCAATTTTGACCAATTTCAGGCACAGAAATGACTTTAAACACACTTATTTTAGTTGAAAAAGTAATAATTCACATCCAACCGTCATTTAAAGTCAAAAGATTAAATGTTAAAATTTCATCAATATTGACCATTTTTTCAACGTTCGACTGGTCCGGGGTCATCGTTTTTCATCAGAAAATTGATTTTTTGGACTCTACCAAAAATGATTCAAAATGTCATTTGGATCGGGCCTCATGTTGAATAACCACTTTTTAAACCCTCACAGTGACCAAAATTGCCATTTTTACAGAGTTTTGCTTACTCAAAATCTTCAATTTTGACCAATTTCAGGCACAGAAATGACTTTAAACACACTTATTTTAGTTGAAAAAGTAATAATTCACATCCAACCGTCATTTAAAGTCAAAAGATTAAATGTTAAAATTTCATCAATATTGACCATTTTTTCAACGTTCGACTGGTCCGGGGTCATCGTTTTTCATCAGAAAATTGATTTTTTGGACTCACCAAAAATGATTCAAAATGTCATTTGGATCGGGCCTCATGTTGAATAACCACTTTTTAAACCCTCACAGTGACCAAAATTGCCATTTTTACAGAGTTTTGCTTACTCAAAATCTTAAATTTTGACCAATTTCAGGCACAGAAATGACTTTAAACACACTTATTTTAGTTGAAAAAGTAATAATTCACATCCAACCGTCATTTGAAGTCAAAAGATTAAATGTTAAAATTTCATCAATATTGACAATTTTTTCAACGTTCGACTGGTCCGGGGTCATCGTTTTTCATCAGAAAATTGATTTTTTGGACTCTACCAAAAATGATTCAAAATGTCATTTGGATCGGGCCTCATGTTGAATAACCACTTTTTAAACCCTCACAGTGTCCAAAATTGCCATTTTTACAGAGTTTTGCTTACTCAAAATCTTCAATTTTGACCAATTTCAGGCACAGAAATGACTTTAAACACACTTATTTTAGTTGAAAAAGTCATAATTCACATCCAACCGTCATTTAAAGTCAAAAGATTAAATGTAAAAATGTCATCAATATTGACCATTTTTTCAACGTTCGACTGGTCCGGGGTCATCGTTTTTCATCAGAAAATTGATTTTTTGGACTCTACCAAAAATGATTCAAAATGTCATTTGGATCGGGCCTCATGTTGAAAAACCACTTTTTAAACCCTCACAGTGACCAAAATTGCCATTTTTACAGAGTTTTGCTTACTCAAAATCTTAAATTTTGACCAATTTCAGGCACAGAAATGACTTTAAACACACTTATTTTAGTTGAAAAAGTAATAATTCACATCCAACCGTCATTTAAAGTCAAAAGATTAAATGTTAAAATTTCATCAATATTGACCATTTTTTCAACGTTCGACTGGTCCGGGGTCATCGTTTTTCATCAGATAATGGATTTTTTGGACTCTACCAAAAATGTTTCAAAATGTCATTTGGATCGGGCCTCATGTTGAATAACCACTTTTTAAACCCTCACAGTGACCAAAATTGCCTTTTTTACAGAGTTTTGCTTACTCAAAATCTTCAATTTTGACCAATTTCAGGCACAGAAATGACTTTAAACACACTTATTTTAGTTGAAAAAGTAATAATTCACATCCAACCATCATTTAAAGTCAAAAGATTAAATGTTAAAATTTCATCAATATTGACCATTTTTTCAACGTTCGACTGGTCCGGGGTCATCGTTTTTCATCAGAAAATTGATTTTTTGGACTCTACCAAAAATGATTCAAAATGTCATTTGGATCGGGCCTCATGTTGAATAACCACTTTTTAAACCCTCACAGTGACCAAAATTGCCATTTTTACAGAGTTTTGCTTACTCAAAATCTTCAATTTTGACCAATTTCAGGCACAGAAATAACTTTAAACACACTTATTTTAGTTGAAAAAGTAATAATTCACATCCAACCGTCATTTGAAGTCAAAAGATTAAATGTTAAAATTTCATCAATATTGACCATTTTTTCAACGTTCGACTGGTCCGGGGTCATCGTTTTTCATCAGAAAATTGATTTTTTGGACTCTACCAAAAATGATTCAAAATGTCATTTGGATCGGGCCTCATGTTGAATAACCACTTTTTAAATCCTCACAGTGACCAAAATTGCCATTTTTACAGAGTTTTGATTACTCAAAATCTTCAATTTTGACCAATTTCAGGCACAGAAATGACTTTAAACACACTTATTTTAGTTGAAAAAGTAATAATTCACATCCAACCGTCATTTAAAGTCAAAAGATTAAATGTAAAAATTTCATCAATATTGACCATTTTTTCAACGTTCGACTGGTCCGGGGTCATCGTTTTTCATCAGAAAATTGATTTTTTGGACTCTACCAAAAATGATTCAAAATGTCATTTGGATCGGGCCTCATGTTGAATAACCACTTTTTAAACCCTCACAGTGACCAAAATTGCCATTTTTACAGAGTTTTGCTTACTCAAAATCTTAAATTTTGACCAATTTCAGGCACAGAAATGACTTTAAACACACTTATTTTAGTTGAAAAAGTAATAATTCACATCCAACCGTCATTTAAAGTCAAAAGATTAAATGTTAAAATTTCATCAATATTGACCATTTTTTCAACGTTCGACTGGTCCGGGGTCATCGTTTTTCATCAGAAAATTGATTTTTTGGACTCTACCAAAAATGTTTCAAAATGTCATTTGGATCAGGCCTCATGTTGAATAACCACTTTTAAACCCTCACAGTGACCAAAATTGCCATTTTTACAGAGTTTTGCTTACTCAAAATCTTAAATTTTGACCAATTTCAGGCACAGAAATGGCTTTAAACACACTTATTTTAGTTGAAAAAGTAATAATTCCCATCCAACCGTCATTTAAAGTCAAAAGATTAAATGTTAAAATTTCATCAATATTGACCATTTTTTCAACGTTCGACTGGTCCGGGGTCATCGTTTTTCATCAGAAAATGGATTTTTTGGACTCTACCAAAAAAGATTCAAAATGTCTTTTGGATCGGGCCTCATGTTGAATAACCACTTTTTAAACCCTCACAGTGACCAAAATTGCCATTTTTACAGAGTTTTGCTTACTCAAAATCTTAAATTTTGACCAATTTCAGGCACAGAAATGACTTTAAACACACTTATTTTAGTTGAAAAAGTAATAATTCACATCCAACCGTCATTTAAAGTCAAAAGATTAAATGTTAAAATTTCATCAATATTGACCATTTTTTCAACGTTCGACTGGTCCGGGGTCATCGTTTTTCATCAGAAAATTGATTTTTTGGACTCTACCAAAAATGTTTCAAAATGTCATTTGGATCGGGCCTCATGTTGAATAACCACTTTTTAAACCCTCACAGTGACCAAAATTGCCATTTTTACAGAGTTTTGCTTACTCAAAATCTTCAATTTTGACCAATTTCAGGCACAGAAATGGCTTTAAACACACTTATTTTAGTTGAAAAAGTAATAATTCACATCCAACCGTCATTTAAAGTCAAAAGATTAAATGTTAAAATTTCATCAATATTGACCATTTTTTCAACGTTCGACTGGTCCGGGGTCATCGTTTTTCATCAGAAAATGGATTTTTTGGACTCTACCAAAAAAGATTCAAAATGTCTTTTGGATCGGGCCTCATGTTGAATAACCACTTTTTAAACCCTCACAGTGACCAAAATTGCCATTTTTACAGAGTTTTGCTTACTCAAAATCTTCAATTTTGACCAATTTCAGGCACAGAAATGACTTTAAACACACTTATTTTAGTTGAAAAAGTAATAATTCACATCCAACCGTCATTTGAAGTCAAAAGATTAAATGTTAAAATTTCATCAATATTGACCATTTTTTCAACGTTCGACTGGTCCGGGGTCATCGTTTTTCATCAGAAAATTGATTTTTTGGACTCTACCAAAAAAGATTCAAAATGTCTTTTGGATCGGGCCTCATGTTGAATAACCACTTTTTAAACCCTCACAGTGACCAAAATTGCCATTTTTACAGAGTTTTGCTTACTCAAAATCTTCAATTTTGACCAATTTCAGGCACAGAAATGACTTTAAACACACTTATTTTAGTTGAAAAAGTAATAATTCACATCCAACCGTCATTTAAAGTCAAAAGATTAAATGTTAAAATTTCATCAATATTGACCATTTTTTCAACGTTCGACTGGTCCGGGGTCATCGTTTTTCATCAGAAAATTGATTTTTTGGACTCACCAAAAATGATTCAAAATGTCATTTGGATCGGGCCTCATGTTGAATAACCACTTTTTAAACCCTCACAGTGACCAAAATTGCCATTTTTACAGAGTTTTGCTTACTCAAAATCTTAAATTTTGACCAATTTCAGGCACAGAAATGACTTTAAACACACTTATTTTAGTTGAAAAAGTAATAATTCACATCCAACCGTCATTTGAAGTCAAAAGATTAAATGTTAAAATTTCATCAATATTGACAATTTTTTCAACGTTCGACTGGTCCGGGGTCATCGTTTTTCATCAGAAAATTGATTTTTTGGACTCTACCAAAAATGATTCAAAATGTCATTTGGATCGGGCCTCATGTTGAATAACCACTTTTTAAACCCTCACAGTGTCCAAAATTGCCATTTTTACAGAGTTTTGCTTACTCAAAATCTTCAATTTTGACCAATTTCAGGCACAGAAATGACTTTAAACACACTTATTTTAGTTGAAAAAGTAATAATTCACATCCAACCGTCATTTAAAGTCAAAAGATTAAATGTAAAAATGTCATCAATATTGACCATTTTTTCAACGTTCGACTGGTCCGGGGTCATCGTTTTTCATCAGAAAATTGATTTTTTGGACTCTACCAAAAATGATTCAAAATGTCATTTGGATCGGGCCTCATGTTGAAAAACCACTTTTTAAACCCTCACAGTGACCAAAATTGCCATTTTTACAGAGTTTTGATTACTCAAAATCTTCAATTTTGACCAATTTCAGGCACAGAAATGACTTTAAACACACTTATTTTAGTTGAAAAAGTAATAATTCACATCCAACCGTCATTTAAAGTCAAAAGATTAAATGTAAAAATTTCATCAATATTGACCATTTTTTCAACGTTCGACTGGTCCGGGGTCATCGTTTTTCATCAGAAAATTGATTTTTTGGACTCTACCAAAAATGATTCAAAATGTCATTTGGATCGGGCCTCATGTTGAATAACCACTTTTTAAACCCTCACAGTGACCAAAATTGCCATTTTTACAGAGTTTTGCTTACTCAAAATCTTAAATTTTGACCAATTTCAGGCACAGAAATGACTTTAAACACACTTATTTTAGTTGAAAAAGTAATAATTCACATCCAACCGTCATTTAAAGTCAAAAGATTAAATGTTAAAATTTCATCAATATTGACCATTTTTTCAACGTTCGACTGGTCCGGGGTCATCGTTTTTCATCAGAAAATTGATTTTTTGGACTCTACCAAAAATGTTTCAAAATGTCATTTGGATCAGGCCTCATGTTGAATAACCACTTTTAAACCCTCACAGTGACCAAAATTGCCATTTTTACAGAGTTTTGCTTACTCAAAATCTTAAATTTTGACCAATTTCAGGCACAGAAATGGCTTTAAACACACTTATTTTAGTTGAAAAAGTAATAATTCACATCCAACCGTCATTTAAAGTCAAAAGATTAAATGTTAAAATTTCATCAATATTGACCATTTTTTCAACGTTCGACTGGTCCGGGGTCATCGTTTTTCATCAGAAAATGGATTTTTTGGACTCTACCAAAAAAGATTCAAAATGTCTTTTGGATCGGGCCTCATGTTGAATAACCACTTTTTAAACCCTCACAGTGACCAAAATTGCCATTTTTACAGAGTTTTGCTTACTCAAAATCTTCAATTTTGACCAATTTCAGGCACAGAAATGACTTTAAACACACTTATTTTAGTTGAAAAAGTAATAATTCACATCCAACCGTCATTTAAAGTCAAAAGATTAAATGTTAAAATTTCATCAATATTGACCATTTTTTCAACGTTCGACTGGTCCGGGGTCATCGTTTTTCATCAGAAAATTGATTTTTTGGACTCTACCAAAAATGATTCAAAATGTCATTTGGATCGGGCCTCATGTTGAATAACCACTTTTTAAACCCTCACAGTGACCAAAATTGCCATTTTTACAGAGTTTTGCTTACTCAAAATCTTCAATTTTGACCAATTTCAGGCACAGAAATGACTTTAAACACACTTATTTTAGTTGAAAAAGTAATAATTCACATCCAACCGTCATTTAAAGTCAAAAGATTAAATGTTAAAATTTCATCAATATTGACCATTTTTTCAACGTTCGACTGGTCCGGGGTCATCGTTTTTCATCAGAAAATTGATTTTTTGGACTCTACCAAAAATGATTCAAAATGTCATTTGGATCGGGCCTCATGTTGAATAACCACTTTTTAAACCCTCACAGTGACCAAAATTGCCATTTTTACAGAGTTTTGCTTACTCAAAATCTTAAATTTTGACCAATTTCAGGCACAGAAATGACTTTAAACACACTTATTTTAGTTGAAAAAGTAATAATTCACATCCAACCGTCATTTGAAGTCAAAAGATTAAATGTTAAAATTTCATCAATATTGACAATTTTTTCAACGTTCGACTGGTCCGGGGTCATCGTTTTTCATCAGAAAATTGATTTTTTGGACTCTACCAAAAAAGATTCAAAATGTCTTTTGGATCGGGCCTCATGTTGAATAACCACTTTTTAAACCCTCACAGTGACCAAAATTGCCATTTTTACAGAGTTTTGCTTACTCAAAATCTTCAATTTTGACCAATTTCAGGCACAGAAATGACTTTAAACACACTTATTTTAGTTGAAAAAGTAATAATTCACATCCAACCGTCATTTAAAGTCAAAAGATTAAATGTTAAAATTTCATCAATATTGACCATTTTTTCAACGTTCGACTGGTCCGGGGTCATCGTTTTTCATCAGAAAATTGATTTTTTGGACTCACCAAAAATGATTCAAAATGTCATTTGGATCGGGCCTCATGTTGAATAACCACTTTTTAAACCCTCACAGTGACCAAAATTGCCATTTTTACAGAGTTTTGCTTACTCAAAATCTTAAATTTTGACCAATTTCAGGCACAGAAATGACTTTAAACACACTTATTTTAGTTGAAAAAGTAATAATTCACATCCAACCGTCATTTGAAGTCAAAAGATTAAATGTTAAAATTTCATCAATATTGACAATTTTTTCAACGTTCGACTGGTCCGGGGTCATCGTTTTTCATCAGAAAATTGATTTTTTGGACTCTACCAAAAATGATTCAAAATGTCATTTGGATCGGGCCTCATGTTGAATAACCACTTTTTAAACCCTCACAGTGTCCAAAATTGCCATTTTTACAGAGTTTTGCTTACTCAAAATCTTCAATTTTGACCAATTTCAGGCACAGAAATGACTTTAAACACACTTATTTTAGTTGAAAAAGTAATAATTCACATCCAACCGTCATTTAAAGTCAAAAGATTAAATGTAAAAATGTCATCAATATTGACCATTTTTTCAACGTTCGACTGGTCCGGGGTCATCGTTTTTCATCAGAAAATTGATTTTTTGGACTCTACCAAAAATGATTCAAAATGTCATTTGGATCGGGCCTCATGTTGAAAAACCACTTTTTAAACCCTCACAGTGACCAAAATTGCCATTTTTACAGAGTTTTGATTACTCAAAATCTTCAATTTTGACCAATTTCAGGCACAGAAATGACTTTAAACACACTTATTTTAGTTGAAAAAGTAATAATTCACATCCAACCGTCATTTAAAGTCAAAAGATTAAATGTAAAAATTTCATCAATATTGACCATTTTTTCAACGTTCGACTGGTCCGGGGTCATCGTTTTTCATCAGAAAATTGATTTTTTGGACTCTACCAAAAATGATTCAAAATGTCATTTGGATCGGGCCTCATGTTGAATAACCACTTTTTAAACCCTCACAGTGACCAAAATTGCCATTTTTACAGAGTTTTGCTTACTCAAAATCTTAAATTTTGACCAATTTCAGGCACAGAAATGACTTTAAACACACTTATTTTAGTTGAAAAAGTAATAATTCACATCCAACCGTCATTTAAAGTCAAAAGATTAAATGTTAAAATTTCATCAATATTGACCATTTTTTCAACGTTCGACTGGTCCGGGGTCATCGTTTTTCATCAGAAAATTGATTTTTTGGACTCTACCAAAAATGTTTCAAAATGTCATTTGGATCAGGCCTCATGTTGAATAACCACTTTTAAACCCTCACAGTGACCAAAATTGCCATTTTTACAGAGTTTTGCTTACTCAAAATCTTAAATTTTGACCAATTTCAGGCACAGAAATGGCTTTAAACACACTTATTTTAGTTGAAAAAGTAATAATTCACATCCAACCGTCATTTAAAGTCAAAAGATTAAATGTTAAAATTTCATCAATATTGACCATTTTTTCAACGTTCGACTGGTCCGGGGTCATCGTTTTTCATCAGAAAATGGATTTTTTGGACTCTACCAAAAAAGATTCAAAATGTCTTTTGGATCGGGCCTCATGTTGAATAACCACTTTTTAAACCCTCACAGTGACCAAAATTGCCATTTTTACAGAGTTTTGCTTACTCAAAATCTTAAATTTTGACCAATTTCAGGCACAGAAATGACTTTAAACACACTTATTTTAGTTGAAAAAGTAATAATTCACATCCAACCGTCATTTAAAGTCAAAAGATTAAATGTTAAAATTTCATCAATATTGACCATTTTTTCAACGTTCGACTGGTCCGGGGTCATCGTTTTTCATCAGAAAATTGATTTTTTGGACTCTACCAAAAATGATTCAAAATGTCATTTGGATCGGGCCTCATGTTGAATAACCACTTTTTAAACCCTCACAGTGACCAAAATTGCCATTTTTACAGAGTTTTGCTTACTCAAAATCTTCAATTTTGACCAATTTCAGGCACAGAAATGACTTTAAACACACTTATTTTAGTTGAAAAAGTAATAATTCACATCCAACCGTCATTTAAAGTCAAAAGATTAAATGTTAAAATTTCATCAATATTGACCATTTTTTCAACGTTCGACTGGTCCGGGGTCATCGTTTTTCATCAGAAAATTGATTTTTTGGACTCACCAAAAATGATTCAAAATGTCATTTGGATCGGGCCTCATGTTGAATAACCACTTTTTAAACCCTCACAGTGACCAAAATTGCCATTTTTACAGAGTTTTGCTTACTCAAAATCTTAAATTTTGACCAATTTCAGGCACAGAAATGACTTTAAACACACTTATTTTAGTTGAAAAAGTAATAATTCACATCCAACCGTCATTTGAAGTCAAAAGATTAAATGTTAAAATTTCATCAATATTGACAATTTTTTCAACGTTCGACTGGTCCGGGGTCATCGTTTTTCATCAGAAAATTGATTTTTTGGACTCTACCAAAAATGATTCAAAATGTCATTTGGATCGGGCCTCATGTTGAATAACCACTTTTTAAACCCTCACAGTGTCCAAAATTGCCATTTTTACAGAGTTTTGCTTACTCAAAATCTTCAATTTTGACCAATTTCAGGCACAGAAATGACTTTAAACACACTTATTTTAGTTGAAAAAGTAATAATTCACATCCAACCGTCATTTAAAGTCAAAAGATTAAATGTAAAAATGTCATCAATATTGACCATTTTTTCAACGTTCGACTGGTCCGGGGTCATCGTTTTTCATCAGAAAATTGATTTTTTGGACTCTACCAAAAATGATTCAAAATGTCATTTGGATCGGGCCTCATGTTGAAAAAGCACTTTTTAAACCCTCACAGTGACCAAAATTGCCATTTTTACAGAGTTTTGCTTACTCAAAATCTTAAATTTTGACCAATTTCAGGCACAGAAATGACTTTAAACACACTTATTTTAGTTGAAAAAGTAATAATTCACATCCAACCGTCATTTAAAGTCAAAAGATTAAATGTTAAAATTTCATCAATATTGACCATTTTTTCAACGTTCGACTGGTCCGGGGTCATCGTTTTTCATCAGATAATGGATTTTTTGGACTCTACCAAAAATGTTTCAAAATGTCATTTGGATCGGGCCTCATGTTGAATAACCACTTTTTAAACCCTCACAGTGACCAAAATTGCCATTTTTACAGAGTTTTGCTTACTCAAAATCTTCAATTTTGACCAATTTCAGGCACAGAAATAACTTTAAACACACTTATTTTAGTTGAAAAAGTAATAATTCACATCCAACCGTCATTTGAAGTCAAAAGATTAAATGTTAAAATTTCATCAATATTGACCATTTTTTCAACGTTCGACTGGTCCGGGGTCATCGTTTTTCATCAGAAAATTGATTTTTTGGACTCTACCAAAAATGATTCAAAATGTCATTTGGATCGGGCCTCATGTTGAATAACCACTTTTTAAATCCTCACAGTGACCAAAATTGCCATTTTTACAGAGTTTTGATTACTCAAAATCTTCAATTTTGACCAATTTCAGGCACAGAAATGACTTTAAACACACTTATTTTAGTTGAAAAAGTAATAATTCACATCCAACCGTCATTTAAAGTCAAAAGATTAAATGTAAAAATTTCATCAATATTGACCATTTTTTCAACGTTCGACTGGTCCGGGGTCATCGTTTTTCATCAGAAAATTGATTTTTTGGACTCTACCAAAAATGATTCAAAATGTCATTTGGATAGGGCCTCATGTTGAATAACCACTTTTTAAACCCTCACAGTGACCAAAATTGCCATTTTTACAGAGTTTTGCTTATTCAAAATCTTAAATTTTGACCAATTTCAGGCACAGAAATGACTTTAAACACACTTATTTTAGTTGAAAAAGTAATAATTCACATCCAACCGTCATTTAAAGTCAAAAGATTAAATGTTAAAATTTCATCAATATTGACCATTTTTTCAACGTTCGACTGGTCCGGGGTCATCGTTTTTCATCAGAAAATTGATTTTTTGGACTCTACCAAAAATGTTTCAAAATGTCATTTGGATCAGGCCTCATGTTGAATAACCACTTTTAAACCCTCACAGTGACCAAAATTGCCATTTTTACAGAGTTTTGCTTACTCAAAATCTTAAATTTTGACCAATTTCAGGCACAGAAATGGCTTTAAACACACTTATTTTAGTTGAAAAAGTAATAATTCACATCCAACCGTCATTTAAAGTCAAAAGATTAAATGTTAAAATTTCATCAATATTGACCATTTTTTCAACGTTCGACTGGTCCGGGGTCATCGTTTTTCATCAGAAAATGGATTTTTTGGACTCTACCAAAAAAGATTCTAAATGTCTTTTGGATCGGGCCTCATGTTGAATAACCACTTTTTAAACCCTCACAGTGACCAAAATTGCCATTTTTACAGAGTTTTGCTTACTCAAAATCTTAAATTTTGACCAATTTCAGGCACAGAAATGACTTTAAACACACTTATTTTAGTTGAAAAAGTAATAATTCACATCCAACCGTCATTTAAAGTCAAAAGATTAAATGTTAAAATTTCATCAATATTGACCATTTTTTCAACGTTCGACTGGTCCGGGGTCATCGTTTTTCATCAGAAAATTGATTTTTTGGACTCTACCAAAAATGTTTCAAAATGTCATTTGGATCGGGCCTCATGTTGAATAACCACTTTTTAAACCCTCACAGTGACCAAAATTGCCATTTTTACAGAGTTTTGCTTACTCAAAATCTTCAATTTTGACCAATTTCAGGCACAGAAATGGCTTTAAACACACTTATTTTAGTTGAAAAAGTAATAATTCACATCCAACCGTCATTTAAAGTCAAAAGATTAAATGTTAAAATTTCATCAATATTGACCATTTTTTCAACGTTCGACTGGTCCGGGGTCATCGTTTTTCATCAGAAAATGGATTTTTTGGACTCTACCAAAAAAGATTCAAAATGTCTTTTGGATCGGGCCTCATGTTGAATAACCACTTTTTAAACCCTCACAGTGACCAAAATTGCCATTTTTACAGAGTTTTGCTTACTCAAAATCTTCAATTTTGACCAATTTCAGGCACAGAAATGACTTTAAACACACTTATTTTAGTTGAAAAAGTAATAATTCACATCCAACCGTCATTTGAAGTCAAAAGATTAAATGTTAAAATTTCATCAATATTGACCATTTTTTCAACGTTCGACTGGTCCGGGGTCATCGTTTTTCATCAGAAAATTGATTTTTTGGACTCTACCAAAAAAGATTCAAAATGTCTTTTGGATCGGGCCTCATGTTGAATAACCACTTTTTAAACCCTCACAGTGACCAAAATTGCCATTTTTACAGAGTTTTGCTTACTCAAAATCTTCAATTTTGACCAATTTCAGGCACAGAAATGACTTTAAACACACTTATTTTAGTTGAAAAAGTAATAATTCACATCCAACCGTCATTTAAAGTCAAAAGATTAAATGTTAAAATTTCATCAATATTGACCATTTTTTCAACGTTCGACTGGTCCGGGGTCATCGTTTTTCATCAGAAAATTGATTTTTTGGACTCACCAAAAATGATTCAAAATGTCATTTGGATCGGGCCTCATGTTGAATAACCACTTTTTAAACCCTCACAGTGACCAAAATTGCCATTTTTACAGAGTTTTGCTTACTCAAAATCTTAAATTTTGACCAATTTCAGGCACAGAAATGACTTTAAACACACTTATTTTAGTTGAAAAAGTAATAATTCACATCCAACCGTCATTTGAAGTCAAAAGATTAAATGTTAAAATTTCATCAATATTGACAATTTTTTCAACGTTCGACTGGTCCGGGGTCATCGTTTTTCATCAGAAAATTGATTTTTTGGACTCTACCAAAAATGATTCAAAATGTCATTTGGATCGGGCCTCATGTTGAATAACCACTTTTTAAACCCTCACAGTGTCCAAAATTGCCATTTTTACAGAGTTTTGCTTACTCAAAATCTTCAATTTTGACCAATTTCAGGCACAGAAATGACTTTAAACACACTTATTTTAGTTGAAAAAGTAATAATTCACATCCAACCGTCATTTAAAGTCAAAAGATTAAATGTAAAAATTTCATCAATATTGACCATTTTTTCAACGTTCGACTGGTCCGGGGTCATCGTTTTTCATCAGAAAATTGATTTTTTGGACTCTACCAAAAATGATTCAAAATGTCATTTGGATCGGGCCTCATGTTGAATAACCACTTTTTAAACCCTCACAGTGACCAAAATTGCCATTTTTACAGAGTTTTGCTTACTCAAAATCTTAAATTTTGACCAATTTCAGGCACAGAAATGACTTTAAACACACTTATTTTAGTTGAAAAAGTAATAATTCACATCCAACCGTCATTTAAAGTCAAAAGATTAAATGTTAAAATTTCATCAATATTGACCATTTTTTCAACGTTCGACTGGTCCGGGGTCATCGTTTTTCATCAGAAAATTGATTTTTTGGACTCTACCAAAAATGTTTCAAAATGTCATTTGGATCAGGCCTCATGTTGAATAACCACTTTTAAACCCTCACAGTGACCAAAATTGCCATTTTTACAGAGTTTTGCTTACTCAAAATCTTAAATTTTGACCAATTTCAGGCACAGAAATGGCTTTAAACACACTTATTTTAGTTGAAAAAGTAATAATTCACATCCAACCGTCATTTAAAGTCAAAAGATTAAATGTTAAAATTTCATCAATATTGACCATTTTTTCAACGTTCGACTGGTCTGGGGTCATCGTTTTTCATCAGAAAATGGATTTTTTGGACTCTACCAAAAAAGATTCAAAATGTCTTTTGGATCGGGCCTCATGTTGAATAACCACTTTTTAAACCCTCACAGTGACCAAAATTGCCATTTTTACAGAGTTTTGCTTACTCAAAATCTTCAATTTTGACCAATTTCAGGCACAGAAATGACTTTAAACACACTTATTTTAGTTGAAAAAGTAATAATTCACATCCAACCGTCATTTAAAGTCAAAAGATTAAATGTTAAAATTTCATCAATATTGACCATTTTTTCAACGTTCGACTGGTCCGGGGTCATCGTTTTTCATCAGAAAATTGATTTTTTGGACTCTACCAAAAATGATTCAAAATGTCATTTGGATCGGGCCTCATCTTGAATAACCACTTTTTAAACCCTCACAGTGACCAAAATTGCCATTTTTACAGAGTTTTGCTTACTCAAAATCTTCAATTTTGACCAATTTCAGGCACAGAAATGACTTTAAACACACTTATTTTAGTTGAAAAAGTAATAATTCACATCCAACCGTCATTTAAAGTCAAAAGATTAAATGTTAAAATTTCATCAATATTGACCATTTTTTCAACGTTCGACTGGTCCGGGGTCATCGTTTTTCATCAGAAAATTGATTTTTTGGACTCACCAAAAATGATTCAAAATGTCATTTGGATCGGGCCTCATGTTGAATAACCACTTTTTAAACCCTCACAGTGACCAAAATTGCCATTTTTACAGAGTTTTGCTTACTCAAAATCTTAAATTTTGACCAATTTCAGGCACAGAAATGACTTTAAACACACTTATTTTAGTTGAAAAAGTAATAATTCACATCCAACCGTCATTTGAAGTCAAAAGATTAAATGTTAAAATTTCATCAATATTGACAATTTTTTCAACGTTCGACTGGTCCGGGGTCATCGTTTTTCATCAGAAAATTGATTTTTTGGACTCTACCAAAAATGATTCAAAATGTCATTTGGATCGGGCCTCATGTTGAATAACCACTTTTTAAACCCTCACAGTGTCCAAAATTGCCATTTTTACAGAGTTTTGCTTACTCAAAATCTTCAATTTTGACCAATTTCAGGCACAGAAATGACTTTAAACACACTTATTTTAGTTGAAAAAGTAATAATTCACATCCAACCGTCATTTAAAGTCAAAAGATTAAATGTAAAAATGTCATCAATATTGACCATTTTTTCAACGTTCGACTGGTCCGGGGTCATCGTTTTTCATCAGAAAATTGATTTTTTGGACTCTACCAAAAATGATTCAAAATGTCATTTGGATCGGGCCTCATGTTGAAAAACCACTTTTTAAACCCTCACAGTGACCAAAATTGCCATTTTTACAGAGTTTTGCTTACTCAAAATCTTAAATTTTGACCAATTTCAGGCACAGAAATGACTTTAAACACACTTATTTTAGTTGAAAAAGTAATAATTCACATCCAACCGTCATTTAAAGTCAAAAGATTAAATGTTAAAATTTCATCAATATTGACCATTTTTTCAACGTTCGACTGGTCCGGGGTCATCGTTTTTCATCAGATAATGGATTTTTTGGACTCTACCAAAAATGTTTCAAAATGTCATTTGGATCGGGCCTCATGTTGAATAACCACTTTTTAAACCCTCACAGTGACCAAAATTGCCATTTTTACAGAGTTTTGCTTACTCAAAATCTTCAATTTTGACCAATTTCAGGCACAGAAATGACTTTAAACACACTTATTTTAGTTGAAAAAGTAATAATTCACATCCAACCGTCATTTAAAGTCAAAAGATTAAATGTAAAAATTTCATCAATATTGACCATTTTTTCAACGTTCGACTGGTCCGGGGTCATCGTTTTTCATCAGAAAATTGATTTTTTGGACTCTACCAAAAATGATTCAAAATGTCATTTGGATCGGGCCTCATGTTGAATAACCACTTTTTAAACCCTCACAGTGACCAAAATTGCCATTTTTACAGAGTTTTGCTTACTCAAAATCTTAAATTTTGACCAATTTCAGGCACAGAAATGACTTTAAACACACTTATTTTAGTTGAAAAAGTAATAATTCACATCCAACCGTCATTTAAAGTCAAAAGATTAAATGTTAAAATTTCATCAATATTGACCATTTTTTCAACGTTCGACTGGTCCGGGGTCATCGTTTTTCATCAGAAAATTGATTTTTTGGACTCTACCAAAAATGTTTCAAAATGTCATTTGGATCAGGCCTCATGTTGAATAACCACTTTTAAACCCTCACAGTGACCAAAATTGCCATTTTTACAGAGTTTTGCTTACTCAAAATCTTAAATTTTGACCAATTTCAGGCACAGAAATGGCTTTAAACACACTTATTTTAGTTGAAAAAGTAATAATTCACATCCAACCGTCATTTAAAGTCAAAAGATTAAATGTTAAAATTTCATCAATATTGACCATTTTTTCAACGTTCGACTGGTCCGGGGTCATCGTTTTTCATCAGAAAATGGATTTTTTGGACTCTACCAAAAAAGATTCAAAATGTCTTTTGGATCGGGCCTCATGTTGAATAACCACTTTTTAAACCCTCACAGTGACCAAAATTGCCATTTTTACAGAGTTTTGCTTACTCAAAATCTTCAATTTTGACCAATTTCAGGCACAGAAATGACTTTAAACACACTTATTTTAGTTGAAAAAGTAATAATTCACATCCAACCGTCATTTGAAGTCAAAAGATTAAATGTTAAAATTTCATCAATATTGACCATTTTTTCAACGTTCGACTGGTCCGGGGTCATCGTTTTTCATCAGAAAATTGATTTTTTGGACTCTACCAAAAAATATTCAAAATGTCTTTTGGATCGGGCCTCATGTTGAATAACCACTTTTTAAACCCTCACAGTGACCAAAATTGCCATTTTTACAGAGTTTTGCTTACTCAAAATCTTCAATTTTGACCAATTTCAGGCACAGAAATGACTTTAAACACACTTATTTTAGTTGAAAAAGTAATAATTCACATCCAACCGTCATTTAAAGTCAAAAGATTAAATGTTAAAATTTCATCAATATTGACCATTTTTTCAACGTTCGACTGGTCCGGGGTCATCGTTTTTCATCAGAAAATTGATTTTTTGGACTCACCAAAAATGATTCAAAATGTCATTTGGATCGGGCCTCATGTTGAATAACCACTTTTTAAACCCTCACAGTGACCAAAATTGCCATTTTTACAGAGTTTTGCTTACTCAAAATCTTAAATTTTGACCAATTTCAGGCACAGAAATGACTTTAAACACACTTATTTTAGTTGAAAAAGTAATAATTCACATCCAACCGTCATTTGAAGTCAAAAGATTAAATGTTAAAATTTCATCAATATTGACAATTTTTTCAACGTTCGACTGGTCCGGGGTCATCGTTTTTCATCAGAAAATTGATTTTTTGGACTCTACCAAAAATGATTCAAAATGTCATTTGGATCGGGCCTCATGTTGAATAACCACTTTTTAAACCCTCACAGTGTCCAAAATTGCCATTTTTACAGAGTTTTGCTTACTCAAAATCTTCAATTTTGACCAATTTCAGGCACAGAAATGACTTTAAACACACTTATTTTAGTTGAAAAAGTAATAATTCACATCCAACCGTCATTTAAAGTCAAAAGATTAAATGTAAAAATGTCATCAATATTGACCATTTTTTCAACGTTCGACTGGTCCGGGGTCATCGTTTTTCATCAGAAAATTGATTTTTTGGACTCTACCAAAAATGATTCAAAATGTCATTTGGATCGGGCCTCATGTTGAAAAACCACTTTTTAAACCCTCACAGTGACCAAAAATTGCCATTTTTACAGAGTTTTGATTACTCAAAATCTTCAATTTTGACCAATTTCAGGCACAGAAATGACTTTAAACACACTTATTTTAGTGAAAAAGTAATAATTCACATCCAAACCGTCATTTAAAGTCAAAAGATTAAATGTAAAAAATTTCATCAATATTGACCATTTTTTCAACGTTCGACTGGTCCGGGGTCATCGTTTTTCATCAGAAAATTGATTTTTGGACTCTACCAAAAATGATTCAAAATGTCATTTGGATCGGGCCTCATGTTGAATAACCACTTTTTAAACCCTCACAGTGACAAAATTGCCATTTTTACAGAGTTTTGCTTACTCAAAATCTTAAATTTTGACCAATTTCAGGCACAGAAATGACTTTAAACACACTTATTTTAGTTGAAAAAGTAATAATTCACATCCAACCGTCATTTAAAGTCAAAAGATTAAATGTTAAAATTTCATCAATATTGACCATTTTTTCAACGTTCGACTGGTCCGGGGTCATCGTTTTTCATCAGAAAATTGATTTTTTGGACTCTACCAAAAATGTTTCAAAATGTCATTTGGATCAGGCCTCATGTTGAATAACCACTTTTAAACCCTCACAGTGACCAAAATTGCCATTTTTACAGAGTTTTGCTTACTCAAAATCTTAAATTTTTGACCAATTTCAGGCACAGAAATGGCTTTAAACACACTTATTTTAGTTGAAAAAGTAATAATTCACATCCAACCGTCATTTAAAGTCAAAAGATTAAATGTTAAAATTTCATCAATATTGACCATTTTTTCAACGTTCGACTGGTCCGGGGTCATCGTTTTTCATCAGAAAATGGATTTTTGGACTCTACCAAAAAAGATTCAAAATGTCTTTTGGATCGGGCCTCATGTTGAATAACCACTTTTTAAACCCTCACAGTGACCAAAATTGCCATTTTTACAGAGTTTTGCTTACTCAAAATCTTCATTTTGACCAATTTCAGGCACAGAAATGACTTTAAACACACTTATTTTAGTTGAAAAAGTAATAATTCACATCCAACCGTCATTTAAAGTCAAAAGATTAAATGTTAAAAATTTCATCAATATTGACCATTTTTTCAACGTTCGACTGGTCCGGGGTCATCGTTTTTCATCAGAAAATTGATTTTTTGGACTCTACCAAAAATGATTCAAAAATGTCATTTGGATCGGGCCTCATCTTGAATAACCACTTTTTAAACCCTCACAGTGACCAAAATTGCCATTTTTACAGAGTTTTGCTTACTCAAAATCTTCAATTTTGACCAATTTCAGGCACAGAAATGACTTTAAAACACACTTATTTTAGTTGAAAAAGTAATAATTCACATCCAACCGTCATTTAAAGTCAAAAGATTAAATGTTAAAATTTCATCAATATTGACCATTTTTTCAACGTTCGACTGGTCCGGGGTCATCGTTTTTCATCAGAAAATTGATTTTTGGACTCACCAAAATGATTCAAAATGTCATTTGGATCGGGCCTCATGTTGAATAACCACTTTTTAAACCCTCACAGTGACCAAAATTGCCATTTTTACAGAGTTTTGCTTACTCAAAATCTTAAATTTTGACCAATTTCAGGCACAGAAATGACTTAAACACACTTATTTTAGTTGAAAAAGTAATAATTCACATCCAACCGTCATTTGAAGTCAAAAGATTAAATGTTAAAATTTCATCAATATTGACAATTTTTTCAACGTTCGACTGGTCCGGGGTCATCGTTTTTCATCAGAAAATTGATTTTTTGGACTCTACCAAAAATGATTCAAAATGTCATTTGGATCGGGCCTCATGTTGAATAACCACTTTTTAAACCCTCACAGTGTCCAAATTGCCATTTTTACAGAGTTTTGCTTACTCAAAATCTTCAATTTTGACCAATTTCAGGCACAGAAATGACTTTAAACACACTTATTTTAGTTGAAAAAGTAATAATTCACATCCAACCGTCATTTAAAGTCAAAAGATTAAATGTAAAAATGTCATCAATATTGACCATTTTTTCAACGTTCGACTGGTCCGGGTCATCGTTTTTCATCAGAAAATTGATTTTTTGGACTCTACCAAAAATGATTCAAAATGTCATTTGGATCGGGCCTCATGTTGAAAACCACTTTTTAAACCCTCACAGTGACCAAAATTGCCATTTTTACAGAGTTTTGCTTACTCAAAATCTTAAATTTTGACCAATTTTCAGGCACAGAAATGACTTTAAACACACTTATTTTAGTTGAAAAAGTAATAATTCACATCCAACCGTCATTTAAAGTCAAAAGATTAAATGTTAAAATTTCATCAATATTGACCATTTTTTCAACGTTCGACTGGTCCGGGGTCATCGTTTTTCATCAGATAATGGATTTTTTGGACTCTACCAAAAATGTTTCAAAATGTCATTTGGATCGGGCCTCATGTTGAATAACCACTTTTTAAACCCTCACAGTGACCAAAATTGCCATTTTTACAGAGTTTTGCTTACTCAAAATCTTCAATTTTGACCAATTTCAGGCACAGAAATGACTTTAAACACACTTATTTTAGTTGAAAAGTAATAATTCACATCCAACCGTCATTTAAAGTCAAAAGATTAAATGTAAAAATTTCATCAATATTGACCATTTTTTCAACGTTCGACTGGTCCGGGGTCATCGTTTTTCATCAGAAAATTGATTTTTTGGACTCTACCAAAAATGATTCAAAATGTCATTTGGATCGGGCCTCATGTTGAATAACCACTTTTTAAACCCTCACAGTGACCAAAATTGCCATTTTTACAGAGTTTTGCTTACTCAAAATCTTAAATTTTGACCAATTTCAGGCACAGAAATGACTTTAAACACACTTATTTTAGTTGAAAAAGTAATAATTCACATCCAACCGTCATTTAAAGTCAAAAGATTAAATGTTAAAATTTCATCAATATTGACCATTTTTTCAACGTTCGACTGGTCCGGGGTCATCGTTTTTCATCAGAAAATTGATTTTTTGGACTCTACCAAAAATGTTTCAAAATGTCATTTGGATCAGGCCTCATGTTGAATAACCACTTTTAAACCCTCACAGTGACCAAAATTGCCATTTTTACAGAGTTTTGCTTACTCAAAATCTTAAATTTTGACCAATTTCAGGCACAGAAATGGCTTTAAACACACTTATTTTAGTTGAAAAAGTAATAATTCACATCCAACCGTCATTTAAAGTCAAAAGATTAAATGTTAAAATTTCATCAATATTGACCATTTTTTCAACGTTCGACTGGTCCGGGGTCATCGTTTTTCATCAGAAAATGGATTTTTTGGACTCTACCAAAAAAGATTCAAAATGTCTTTTGGATCGGGCCTCATGTTGAATAACCACTTTTTAAACCCTCACAGTGACCAAAATTGCCATTTTTACAGAGTTTTGCTTACTCAAAATCTTCAATTTTGACCAATTTCAGGCACAGAAATGACTTTAAACACACTTATTTTAGTTGAAAAAGTAATAATTCACATCCAACCGTCATTTGAAGTCAAAAGATTAAATGTTAAAATTTCATCAATATTGACCATTTTTTCAACGTTCGACTGGTCCGGGGTCATCGTTTTTCATCAGAAAATTGATTTTTTGGACTCTACCAAAAAATATTCAAAATGTCTTTTGGATCGGGCCTCATGTTGAATAACCACTTTTTAAACCCTCACAGTGACCAAAATTGCCATTTTTACAGAGTTTTGCTTACTCAAAATCTTCAATTTTGACCAATTTCAGGCACAGAAATGACTTTAAACACACTTATTTTAGTTGAAAAAGTAATAATTCACATCCAACCGTCATTTAAAGTCAAAAGATTAAATGTTAAAATTTCATCAATATTGACCATTTTTTCAACGTTCGACTGGTCCGGGGTCATCGTTTTTCATCAGAAAATTGATTTTTTGGACTCACCAAAAATGATTCAAAATGTCATTTGGATCGGGCCTCATGTTGAATAACCACTTTTTAAACCCTCACAGTGACCAAAATTGCCATTTTTACAGAGTTTTGCTTACTCAAAATCTTAAATTTTGACCAATTTCAGGCACAGAAATGACTTTAAACACACTTATTTTAGTTGAAAAAGTAATAATTCACATCCAACCGTCATTTGAAGTCAAAAGATTAAATGTTAAAATTTCATCAATATTGACAATTTTTTCAACGTTCGACTGGTCCGGGGTCATCGTTTTTCATCAGAAAATTGATTTTTTGGACTCTACCAAAAATGATTCAAAATGTCATTTGGATCGGGCCTCATGTTGAATAACCACTTTTTAAACCCTCACAGTGTCCAAAATTGCCATTTTTACAGAGTTTTGCTTACTCAAAATCTTCAATTTTGACCAATTTCAGGCACAGAAATGACTTTAAACACACTTATTTTAGTTGAAAAAGTAATAATTCACATCCAACCGTCATTTAAAGTCAAAAGATTAAATGTAAAAATGTCATCAATATTGACCATTTTTTCAACGTTCGACTGGTCCGGGGTCATCGTTTTTCATCAGAAAATTGATTTTTTGGACTCTACCAAAAATGATTCAAAATGTCATTTGGATCGGGCCTCATGTTGAAAAACCACTTTTTAAACCCTCACAGTGACCAAAATTGCCATTTTTACAGAGTTTTGATTACTCAAAATCTTCAATTTTGACCAATTTCAGGCACAGAAATGACTTTAAACACACTTATTTTAGTTGAAAAAGTAATAATTCACATCCAACCGTCATTTAAAGTCAAAAGATTAAATGTAAAAATTTCATCAATATTGACCATTTTTTCAACGTTCGACTGGTCCGGGGTCATCGTTTTTCATCAGAAAATTGATTTTTTGGACTCTACCAAAAATGATTCAAAATGTCATTTGGATCGGGCCTCATGTTGAATAACCACTTTTTAAACCCTCACAGTGACCAAAATTGCCATTTTTACAGAGTTTTGCTTACTCAAAATCTTAAATTTTGACCAATTTCAGGCACAGAAATGACTTTAAACACACTTATTTTAGTTGAAAAAGTAATAATTCACATCCAACCGTCATTTAAAGTCAAAAGATTAAATGTTAAAATTTCATCAATATTGACCATTTTTTCAACGTTCGACTGGTCCGGGGTCATCGTTTTTCATCAGAAAATTGATTTTTTGGACTCTACCAAAAATGTTTCAAAATGTCATTTGGATCAGGCCTCATGTTGAATAACCACTTTTAAACCCTCACAGTGACCAAAATTGCCATTTTTACAGAGTTTTGCTTACTCAAAATCTTAAATTTTGACCAATTTCAGGCACAGAAATGGCTTTAAACACACTTATTTTAGTTGAAAAAGTAATAATTCACATCCAACCGTCATTTAAAGTCAAAAGATTAAATGTTAAAATTTCATCAATATTGACCATTTTTTCAACGTTCGACTGGTCCGGGGTCATCGTTTTTCATCAGAAAATGGATTTTTTGGACTCTACCAAAAAAGATTCAAAATGTCTTTTGGATCGGGCCTCATGTTGAATAACCACTTTTTAAACCCTCACAGTGACCAAAATTGCCATTTTTACAGAGTTTTGCTTACTCAAAATCTTCAATTTTGACCAATTTCAGGCACAGAAATGACTTTAAACACACTTATTTTAGTTGAAAAAGTAATAATTCACATCCAACCGTCATTTAAAGTCAAATGATTAAATGTTAAAATTTCATCAATATTGACCATTTTTTCAACGTTCGACTGGTCCGGGGTCATCGTTTTTCATCAGAAAATTGATTTTTTGGACTCTACCAAAAATGATTCAAAATGTCATTTGGATCGGGCCTCATGTTGAATAACCACTTTTTAAACCCTCACAGTGACCAAAATTGCCATTTTTACAGAGTTTTGCTTACTCAAAATCTTCAATTTTGACCAATTTCAGGCACAGAAATGACTTTAAACACACTTATTTTTGTTGAAAAAGTAATAATTCACATCCAACCGTCATTTAAAGTCAAAAGATTAAATGTTAAAATTTCATCAATATTGACCATTTTTTCAACGTTCGACTGGTCCGGGGTCATCGTTTTTCATCAGAAAATTGATTTTTTGGACTCACCAAAAATGATTCAAAATGTCATTTGGATCGGGCCTCATGTTGAATAACCACTTTTTAAACCCTCACAGTGACCAAAATTGCCATTTTTACAGAGTTTTGCTTACTCAAAATCTTAAATTTTGACCAATTTCAGGCACAGAAATGACTTTAAACACACTTATTTTAGTTGAAAAAGTAATAATTCACATCCAACCGTCATTTGAAGTCAAAAGATTAAATGTTAAAATTTCATCAATATTGACAATTTTTTCAACGTTCGACTGGTCCGGGGTCATCGTTTTTCATCAGAAAATTGATTTTTTGGACTCTACCAAAAATGATTCAAAATGTCATTTGGATCGGGCCTCATGTTGAATAACCACTTTTTAAACCCTCACAGTGTCCAAAATTGCCATTTTTACAGAGTTTTGCTTACTCAAAATCTTCAATTTTGACCAATTTCAGGCACAGAAATGACTTTAAACACACTTATTTTAGTTGAAAAAGTAATAATTCACATCCAACCGTCATTTAAAGTCAAAAGATTAAATGTAAAAATGTCATCAATATTGACCATTTTTTCAACGTTCGACTGGTCCGGGGTCATCGTTTTTCATCAGAAAATTGATTTTTTGGACTCTACCAAAAATGATTCAAAATGTCATTTGGATCGGGCCTCATGTTGAAAAACCACTTTTTAAACCCTCACAGTGACCAAAATTGCCATTTTTACAGAGTTTTGCTTACTCAAAATCTTAAATTTTGACCAATTTCAGGCACAGAAATGACTTTAAACACACTTATTTTAGTTGAAAAAGTAATAATTCACATCCAACCGTCATTTAAAGTCAAAAGATTAAATGTTAAAATTTCATCAATATTGACCATTTTTTCAACGTTCGACTGGTCCGGGGTCATCGTTTTTCATCAGATAATGGATTTTTTGGACTCTACCAAAAATGTTTCAAAATGTCATTTGGATCGGGCCTCATGTTGAATAACCACTTTTTAAACCCTCACAGTGACCAAAATTGCCATTTTTACAGAGTTTTGCTTACTCAAAATCTTCAATTTTGACCAATTTCAGGCACAGAAATGACTTTAAACACACTTATTTTAGTTGAAAAAGTAATAATTCACATCCAACCGTCATTTAAAGTCAAAAGATTAAATGTTAAAATTTCATCAATATTGACCATTTTTTCAACGTTCGACTGGTCCGGGGTCATCGTTTTTCATCAGAAAATTGATTTTTTGGACTCTACCAAAAATGATTCAAAATGTCATTTGGATCGGGCCTCATGTTGAATAACCACTTTTTAAACCCTCACAGTGACCAAAATTGCCATTTTTACAGAGTTTTGCTTACTCAAAATCTTCAATTTTGACCAATTTCAGGCACAGAAATAACTTTAAACACACTTATTTTAGTTGAAAAAGTAATAATTCACATCCAACCGTCATTTGAAGTCAAAAGATTAAATGTTAAAATTTCATCAATATTGACCATTTTTTCAACGTTCGACTGGTCCGGGGTCATCGTTTTTCATCAGAAAATTGATTTTTTGGACTCTACCAAAAATGATTCAAAATGTCATTTGGATCGGGCCTCATGTTGAATAACCACTTTTTAAATCCTCACAGTGACCAAAATTGCCATTTTTACAGAGTTTTGATTACTCAAAATCTTCAATTTTGACCAATTTCAGGCACAGAAATGACTTTAAACACACTTATTTTAGTTGAAAAAGTAATAATTCACATCCAACCGTCATTTAAAGTCAAAAGATTAAATGTAAAAATTTCATCAATATTGACCATTTTTTCAACTTTCGACTGGTCCGGGGTCATCGTTTTTCATCAGAAAATTGATTTTTTGGACTCTACCAAAAATGATTCAAAATGTCATTTGGATCGGGCCTCATGTTGAATAACCACTTTTTAAACCCTCACAGTGACCAAAATTGCCATTTTTACAGAGTTTTGCTTACTCAAAATCTTAAATTTTGACCAATTTCAGGCACAGAAATGACTTTAAACACACTTATTTTAGTTGAAAAAGTAATAATTCACATCCAACCGTCATTTAAAGTCAAAAGATTAAATGTTAAAATTTCATCAATATTGACCATTTTTTCAACGTTCGACTGGTCCGGGGTCATCGTTTTTCATCAGAAAATTGATTTTTTGGACTCTACCAAAAATGTTTCAAAATGTCATTTGGATCAGGCCTCATGTTGAATAACCACTTTTAAACCCTCACAGTGACCAAAATTGCCATTTTTACAGAGTTTTGCTTACTCAAAATCTTAAATTTTGACCAATTTCAGGCACAGAAATGGCTTTAAACACACTTATTTTAGTTGAAAAAGTAATAATTCACATCCAACCGTCATTTAAAGTCAAAAGATTAAATGTTAAAATTTCATCAATATTGACCATTTTTTCAACGTTCGACTGGTCCGGGGTCATCGTTTTTCATCAGAAAATGGATTTTTTGGACTCTACCAAAAAAGATTCAAAATGTCTTTTGGATCGGGCCTCATGTTGAATAACCACTTTTTAAACCCTCACAGTGACCAAAATTGCCATTTTTACAGAGTTTTGCTTACTCAAAATCTTAAATTTTGACCAATTTCAGGCACAGAAATGACTTTAAACACACTTATTTTAGTTGAAAAAGTAATAATTCACATCCAACCGTCATTTAAAGTCAAAAGATTAAATGTTAAAATTTCATCAATATTGACCATTTTTTCAACGTTCGACTGGTCCGGGGTCATCGTTTTTCATCAGAAAATTGATTTTTTGGACTCTACCAAAAATGTTTCAAAATGTCATTTGGATCGGGCCTCATGTTGAATAACCACTTTTTAAACCCTCACAGTGACCAAAATTGCCATTTTTACAGAGTTTTGCTTACTCAAAATCTTCAAT
This sequence comes from Lissotriton vulgaris, assembly GCF_964263255.1. Classification (NCBI taxonomy): domain Eukaryota; kingdom Metazoa; phylum Chordata; class Amphibia; order Caudata; family Salamandridae; genus Lissotriton; species Lissotriton vulgaris. The sequence continues at coordinate 52,918 of NW_028247559.1, forward strand.
TTTGACCAATTTCAGGCACAGAAATGGCTTTAAACACACTTATTTTAGTTGAAAAAGTAATAATTCACATCCAACCGTCATTTAAAGTCAAAAGATTAAATGTTAAAATTTCATCAATATTGACCATTTTTTCAACGTTCGACTGGTCCGGGGTCATCGTTTTTCATCAGAAAATGGATTTTTTGGACTCTACCAAAAAAGATTCAAAATGTCTTTTGGATCGGGCCTCATGTTGAATAACCACTTTTTAAACCCTCACAGTGACCAAAATTGCCATTTTTACAGAGTTTTGCTTACTCAAAATCTTCAATTTTGACCAATTTCAGGCACAGAAATGACTTTAAACACACTTATTTTAGTTGAAAAAGTAATAATTCACATCCAACCGTCATTTGAAGTCAAAAGATTAAATGTTAAAATTTCATCAATATTGACCATTTTTTCAACGTTCGACTGGTCCGGGGTCATCGTTTTTCATCAGAAAATTGATTTTTTGGACTCTACCAAAAAAGATTCAAAATGTCTTTTGGATCGGGCCTCATGTTGAATAACCACTTTTTAAACCCTCACAGTGACCAAAATTGCCATTTTTACAGAGTTTTGCTTACTCAAAATCTTAAATTTTGACCAATTTCAGGCACAGAAATGACTTTAAACACACTTATTTTAGTTGAAAAAGTAATAATTCACATCCAACCGTCATTTAAAGTCAAAAGATTAAATGTTAAAATTTCATCAATATTGACCATTTTTTCAACGTTCGACTGGTCCGGGGTCATCGTTTTTCATCAGAAAATTGATTTTTTGGACTCACCAAAAATGATTCAAAATGTCATTTGGATCGGGCCTCATGTTGAATAACCACTTTTTAAACCCTCACAGTGACCAAAATTGCCATTTTTACAGAGTTTTGCTTACTCAAAATCTTAAATTTTGACCAATTTCAGGCACAGAAATGACTTTAAACACACTTATTTTAGTTGAAAAAGTAATAATTCACATCCAACCGTCATTTGAAGTCAAAAGATTAAATGTTAAAATTTCATCAATATTGACAATTTTTTCAACGTTCGACTGGTCCGGGGTCATCGTTTTTCATCAGAAAATTGATTTTTTGGACTCTACCAAAAATGATTCAAAATGTCATTTGGATCGGGCCTCATGTTGAATAACCACTTTTTAAACCCTCACAGTGTCCAAAATTGCCATTTTTACAGAGTTTTGCTTACTCAAAATCTTCAATTTTGACCAATTTCAGGCACAGAAATGACTTTAAACACACTTATTTTAGTTGAAAAAGTAATAATTCACATCCAACCGTCATTTAAAGTCAAAAGATTAAATGTAAAAATGTCATCAATATTGACCATTTTTTCAACGTTCGACTGGTCCGGGGTCATCGTTTTTCATCAGAAAATTGATTTTTTGGACTCTACCAAAAATGATTCAAAATGTCATTTGGATCGGGCCTCATGTTGAAAAACCACTTTTTAAACCCTCACAGTGACCAAAATTGCCATTTTTACAGAGTTTTGCTTACTCAAAATCTTAAATTTTGACCAATTTCAGGCACAGAAATGACTTTAAACACACTTATTTTAGTTGAAAAAGTAATAATTCACATCCAACCGTCATTTAAAGTCAAAAGATTAAATGTTAAAATTTCATCAATATTGACCATTTTTTCAACGTTCGACTGGTCCGGGGTCATCGTTTTTCATCAGAAAATTGATTTTTTGGACTCTACCAAAAATGTTTCAAAATGTCATTTGGATCAGGCCTCATGTTGAATAACCACTTTTAAACCCTCACAGTGACCAAAATTGCCATTTTTACAGAGTTTTGCTTACTCAAAATCTTAAATTTTGACCAATTTCAGGCACAGAAATGGCTTTAAACACACTTATTTTAGTTGAAAAAGTAATAATTCACATCCAACCGTCATTTAAAGTCAAAAGATTAAATGTTAAAATTTCATCAATATTGACCATTTTTTCAACGTTCGACTGGTCCGGGGTCATCGTTTTTCATCAGAAAATGGATTTTTTGGACTCTACCAAAAAAGATTCAAAATGTCTTTTGGATCGGGCCTCATGTTGAATAACCACTTTTTAAACCCTCACAGTGACCAAAATTGCCATTTTTACAGAGTTTTGCTTACTCAAAATCTTCAATTTTGACCAATTTCAGGCACAGAAATGACTTTAAACACACTTATTTTAGTTGAAAAAGTAATAATTCACATCCAACCGTCATTTAAAGTCAAAAGATTAAATGTTAAAATTTCATCAATATTGACCATTTTTTCAACGTTCGACTGGTCCGGGGTCATCGTTTTTCATCAGAAAATTGATTTTTTGGACTCTACCAAAAATGATTCAAAATGTCATTTGGATCGGGCCTCATGTTGAATAACCACTTTTTAAACCCTCACAGTGACCAAAATTGCCATTTTTACAGAGTTTTGCTTACTCAAAATCTTCAATTTTGACCAATTTCAGGCACAGAAATGACTTTAAACACACTTATTTTAGTTGAAAAAGTAATAATTCACATCCAACCGTCATTTAAAGTCAAAAGATTAAATGTTAAAATTTCATCAATATTGACCATTTTTTCAACGTTCGACTGGTCCGGGGTCATCGTTTTTCATCAGAAAATTGATTTTTTGGACTCACCAAAAATGATTCAAAATGTCATTTGGATCGGGCCTCATGTTGAATAACCACTTTTTAAACCCTCACAGTGTCCAAAATTGCCATTTTTACAGAGTTTTGCTTACTCAAAATCTTCAATTTTGACCAATTTCAGGCACAGAAATGACTTTAAACACACTTATTTTAGTTGAAAAAGTAATAATTCACATCCAACCGTCATTTAAAGTCAAAAGATTAAATGTAAAAATGTCATCAATATTGACCATTTTTTCAACGTTCGACTGGTCCGGGGTCATCGTTTTTCATCAGAAAATTGATTTTTTGGACTCTACCAAAAATGATTCAAAATGTCATTTGGATCGGGCCTCATGTTGAAAAACCACTTTTTAAACCCTCACAGTGACCAAAATTGCCATTTTTACAGAGTTTTGCTTACTCAAAATCTTAAATTTTGACCAATTTCAGGCACAGAAATGACTTTAAACACACTTATTTTAGTTGAAAAAGTAATAATTCACATCCAACCGTCATTTAAAGTCAAAAGATTAAATGTTAAAATTTCATCAATATTGACCATTTTTTCAACGTTCGACTGGTCCGGGGTCATCGTTTTTCATCAGATAATGGATTTTTTGGACTCTACCAAAAATGTTTCAAAATGTCATTTGGATCGGGCCTCATGTTGAATAACCACTTTTTAAACCCTCACAGTGACCAAAATTGCCATTTTTACAGAGTTTTGCTTACTCAAAATCTTCAATTTTGACCAATTTCAGGCACAGAAATGACTTTAAACACACTTATTTTAGTTGAAAAAGTAATAATTCACATCCAACCGTCATTTAAAGTCAAAAGATTAAATGTTAAAATTTCATCAATATTGACCATTTTTTCAACGTTCGACTGGTCCGGGGTCATCGTTTTTCATCAGAAAATTGATTTTTTGGACTCTACCAAAAATGATTCAAAATGTCATTTGGATCGGGCCTCATGTTGAATAACCACTTTTTAAACCCTCATAGTGACCAAAATTGCCATTTTTACAGAGTTTTGCTTACTCAAAATCTTCAATTTTGACCAATTTCAGGCACAGAAATAACTTTAAACACACTTATTTTAGTTGAAAAAGTAATAATTCACATCCAACCGTCATTTGAAGTCAAAAGATTAAATGTTAAAATTTCATCAATATTGACCATTTTTTCAACGTTCGACTGGTCCGGGGTCATCGTTTTTCATCAGAAAATTGATTTTTTGGACTCTACCAAAAATGATTCAAAATGTCATTTGGATCGGGCCTCATGTTGAATAACCACTTTTTAAATCCTCACAGTGACCAAAATTGCCATTTTTACAGAGTTTTGATTACTCAAAATCTTCAATTTTGACCAATTTCAGGCACAGAAATGACTTTAAACACACTTATTTTAGTTGAAAAAGTAATAATTCACATCCAACCGTCATTTAAAGTCAAAAGATTAAATGTAAAAATTTCATCAATATTGACCATTTTTTCAACGTTCGACTGGTCCGGGGTCATCGTTTTTCATCAGAAAATTGATTTTTTGGACTCTACCAAAAATGATTCAAAATGTCATTTGGATCGGGCCTCATGTTGAATAACCACTTTTTAAACCCTCACAGTGACCAAAATTGCCATTTTTACAGAGTTTTGCTTACTCAAAATCTTAAATTTTGACCAATTTCAGGCACAGAAATGACTTTAAACACACTTATTTTAGTTGAAAAAGTAATAATTCACATCCAACCGTCATTTAAAGTCAAAAGATTAAATGTTAAAATTTCATCAATATTGACCATTTTTTCAACGTTCGACTGGTCCGGGGTCATCGTTTTTCATCAGAAAATTGATTTTTTGGACTCTACCAAAAATGTTTCAAAATGTCATTTGGATCAGGCCTCATGTTGAATAACCACTTTTAAACCCTCACAGTGACCAAAATTGCCATTTTTACAGAGTTTTGCTTACTCAAAATCTTAAATTTTGACCAATTTCAGGCACAGAAATGGCTTTAAACACACTTATTTTAGTTGAAAAAGTAATAATTCACATCCAACCGTCATTTAAAGTCAAAAGATTAAATGTTAAAATTTCATCAATATTGACCATTTTTTCAACGTTCGACTGGTCCGGGGTCATCGTTTTTCATCAGAAAATGGATTTTTTGGACTCTACCAAAAAAGATTCAAAATGTCTTTTGGATCGGGCCTCATGTTGAATAACCACTTTTTAAACCCTCACAGTGACCAAAATTGCCATTTTTACAGAGTTTTGCTTACTCAAAATCTTAAATTTTGACCAATTTCAGGCACAGAAATGACTTTAAACACACTTATTTTAGTTGAAAAAGTAATAATTCACATCCAACCGTCATTTAAAGTCAAAAGATTAAATGTTAAAATTTCATCAATATTGACCATTTTTTCAACGTTCGACTGGTCCGGGGTCATCGTTTTTCATCAGAAAATTGATTTTTTGGACTCTACCAAAAATGTTTCAAAATGTCATTTGGATCGGGCCTCATGTTGAATAACCACTTTTTAAACCCTCACAGTGACCAAAATTGCCATTTTTACAGAGTTTTGCTTACTCAAAATCTTCAATTTTGACCAATTTCAGGCACAGAAATGGCTTTAAACACACTTATTTTAGTTGAAAAAGTAATAATTCACATCCAACCGTCATTTAAAGTCAAAAGATTAAATGTTAAAATTTCATCAATATTGACCATTTTTTCAACGTTCGACTGGTCCGGGGTCATCGTTTTTCATCAGAAAATGGATTTTTTGGACTCTACCAAAAAAGATTCAAAATGTCTTTTGGATCGGGCCTCATGTTGAATAACCACTTTTTAAACCCTCACAGTGACCAAAATTGCCATTTTTACAGAGTTTTGCTTACTCAAAATCTTCAATTTTGACCAATTTCAGGCACAGAAATGACTTTAAACACACTTATTTTAGTTGAAAAAGTAATAATTCACATCCAACCGTCATTTGAAGTCAAAAGATTAAATGTTAAAATTTCATCAATATTGACCATTTTTTCAACGTTCGACTGGTCCGGGGTCATCGTTTTTCATCAGAAAATTGATTTTTTGGACTCTACCAAAAAAGATTCAAAATGTCTTTTGGATCGGGCCTCATGTTGAATAACCACTTTTTAAACCCTCACAGTGACCAAAATTGCCATTTTTACAGAGTTTTGCTTACTCAAAATCTTCAATTTTGACCAATTTCAGGCACAGAAATGACTTTAAACACACTTATTTTAGTTGAAAAAGTAATAATTCACATCCAACCGTCATTTAAAGTCAAAAGATTAAATGTTAAAATTTCATCAATATTGACCATTTTTTCAACGTTCGACTGGTCCGGGGTCATCGTTTTTCATCAGAAAATTGATTTTTTGGACTCACCAAAAATGATTCAAAATGTCATTTGGATCGGGCCTCATGTTGAATAACCACTTTTTAAACCCTCACAGTGACCAAAATTGCCATTTTTACAGAGTTTTGCTTACTCAAAATCTTAAATTTTGACCAATTTCAGGCACAGAAATGACTTTAAACACACTTATTTTAGTTGAAAAAGTAATAATTCACATCCAACCGTCATTTGAAGTCAAAAGATTAAATGTTAAAATTTCATCAATATTGACAATTTTTTCAACGTTCGACTGGTCCGGGGTCATCGTTTTTCATCAGAAAATTGATTTTTTGGACTCTACCAAAAATGATTCAAAATGTCATTTGGATCGGGCCTCATGTTGAAAAACCACTTTTTAAACCCTCACAGTGACCAAAATTGCCATTTTTACAGAGTTTTGATTACTCAAAATCTTCAATTTTGACCAATTTCAGGCACAGAAATGACTTTAAACACACTTATTTTAGTTGAAAAAGTAATAATTCACATCCAACCGTCATTTAAAGTCAAAAGATTAAATGTTAAAATTTCATCAATATTGACCATTTTTTCAACGTTCGACTGGTCCGGGGTCATCGTTTTTCATCAGAAAATTGATTTTTTGGACTCTACCAAAAATGTTTCAAAATGTCATTTGGATCAGGCCTCATGTTGAATAACCACTTTTAAACCCTCACAGTGACCAAAATTGCCATTTTTACAGAGTTTTGCTTACTCAAAATCTTAAATTTTGACCAATTTCAGGCACAGAAATGGCTTTAAACACACTTATTTTAGTTGAAAAAGTAATAATTCACATCCAACCGTCATTTAAAGTCAAAAGATTAAATGTTAAAATTTCATCAATATTGACCATTTTTTCAACGTTCGACTGGTCCGGGGTCATCGTTTTTCATCAGAAAATGGATTTTTTGGACTCTACCAAAAAAGATTCAAAATGTCTTTTGGATCGGGCCTCATGTTGAATAACCACTTTTTAAACCCTCACAGTGACCAAAATTGCCATTTTTACAGAGTTTTGCTTACTCAAAATCTTCAATTTTGACCAATTTCAGGCACAGAAATGACTTTAAACACACTTATTTTAGTTGAAAAAGTAATAATTCACATCCAACCGTCATTTAAAGTCAAAAGATTAAATGTTAACATTTCATCAATATTGACCATTTTTTCAACGTTCGACTGGTCCGGGGTCATCGTTTTTCATCAGAAAATTGATTTTTTGGACTCTACCAAAAATGATTCAAAATGTCATTTGGATCGGGCCTCATGTTGAATAACCACTTTTTAAACCCTCACAGTGACCAAAATTGCCATTTTTACAGAGTTTTGCTTACTCAAAATCTTCAATTTTGACCAATTTCAGGCACAGAAATGACTTTAAACACACTTATTTTAGTTGAAAAAGTAATAATTCACATCCAACCGTCATTTAAAGTCAAAAGATTAAATGTTAAAATTTCATCAATATTGACCATTTTTTCAACGTTCGACTGGTCCGGGGTCATCGTTTTTCATCAGAAAATTGATTTTTTGGACTCACCAAAAATGATTCAAAATGTCATTTGGATCGGGCCTCATGTTGAATAACCACTTTTTAAACCCTCACAGTGACCAAAATTGCCATTTTTACAGAGTTTTGCTTACTCAAAATCTTAAATTTTGACCAATTTCAGGCACAGAAATGACTTTAAACACACTTATTTTAGTTGAAAAAGTAATAATTCACATCCAACCGTCATTTGAAGTCAAAAGATTAAATGTTAAAATTTCATCAATATTGACAATTTTTTCAACGTTCGACTGGTCCGGGGTCATCGTTTTTCATCAGAAAATTGATTTTTTGGACTCTACCAAAAATGATTCAAAATGTCATTTGGATCGGGCCTCATGTTGAATAACCACTTTTTAAACCCTCACAGTGTCCAAAATTGCCATTTTTACAGAGTTTTGCTTACTCAAAATCTTCAATTTTGACCAATTTCAGGCACAGAAATGACTTTAAACACACTTATTTTAGTTGAAAAAGTAATAATTCACATCCAACCGTCATTTAAAGTCAAAAGATTAAATGTAAAAATGTCATCAATATTGACCATTTTTTCAACGTTCGACTGGTCCGGGGTCATCGTTTTTCATCAGAAAATTGATTTTTTGGACTCTACCAAAAATGATTCAAAATGTCATTTGGATTGGGCCTCATGTTGAAAAACCACTTTTTAAACCCTCACAGTGACCAAAATTGCCATTTTTACAGAGTTTTGCTTACTCAAAATCTTAAATTTTGACCAATTTCAGGCACAGAAATGACTTTAAACACACTTATTTTAGTTGAAAAAGTAATAATTCACATCCAACCGTCATTTAAAGTCAAAAGATTAAATGTTAAAATTTCATCAATATTGACCATTTTTTCAACGTTCGACTGGTCCGGGGTCATCGTTTTTCATCAGATAATGGATTTTTTGGACTCTACCAAAAATGTTTCAAAATGTCATTTGGATCGGGCCTCATGTTGAATAACCACTTTTTAAACCCTCACAGTGACCAAAATTGCCATTTTTACAGAGTTTTGCTTACTCAAAATCTTCAATTTTGACCAATTTCAGGCACAGAAATGACTTTAAACACACTTATTTTAGTTGAAAAAGTAATAATTCACATCCAACCGTCATTTAAAGTCAAAAGATTAAATGTTAAAATTTCATCAATATTGACCATTTTTTCAACGTTCGACTGGTCCGGGGTCATCGTTTTTCATCAGAAAATTGATTTTTTGGACTCTACCAAAAATGATTCAAAATGTCATTTGGATCGGGCCTCATGTTGAATAACCACTTTTTAAACCCTCACAGTGACCAAAATTGCCATTTTTACAGAGTTTTGCTTACTCAAAATCTTCAATTTTGACCAATTTCAGGCACAGAAATAACTTTAAACACACTTATTTTAGTTGAAAAAGTAATAATTCACATCCAACCGTCATTTGAAGTCAAAAGATTAAATGTTAAAATTTCATCAATATTGACCATTTTTTCAACGTTCGACTGGTCCGGGGTCATCGTTTTTCATCAGAAAATTGATTTTTTGGACTCTACCAAAAATGATTCAAAATGTCATTTGGATCGGGCCTCATGTTGAATAACCACTTTTTAAATCCTCACAGTGACCAAAATTGCCATTTTTACAGAGTTTTGATTACTCAAAATCTTCAATTTTGACCAATTTCAGGCACAGAAATGACTTTAAACACACTTATTTTAGTTGAAAAAGTAATAATTCACATCCAACCGTCATTTAAAGTCAAAAGATTAAATGTAAAAATTTCATCAATATTGACCATTTTTTCAACGTTCGACTGGTCCGGGGTCATCGTTTTTCATCAGAAAATTGATTTTTTGGACTCTACCAAAAATGATTCAAAATGTCATTTGGATCGGGCCTCATGTTGAATAACCACTTTTTAAACCCTCACAGTGACCAAAATTGCCATTTTTACAGAGTTTTGCTTACTCAAAATCTTAAATTTTGACCAATTTCAGGCACAGAAATGACTTTAAACACACTTATTTTAGTTGAAAAAGTAATAATTCACATCCAACCGTCATTTAAAGTCAAAAGATTAAATGTTAAAATTTCATCAATATTGACCATTTTTTCAACGTTCGACTGGTCCGGGGTCATCGTTTTTCATCAGAAAATTGATTTTTTGGACTCTACCAAAAATGTTTCAAAATGTCATTTGGATCAGGCCTCATGTTGAATAACCACTTTTAAACCCTCACAGTGACCAAAATTGCCATTTTTACAGAGTTTTGCTTACTCAAAATCTTAAATTTTGACCAATTTCAGGCACAGAAATGGCTTTAAACACACTTATTTTAGTTGAAAAAGTAATAATTCACATCCAACCGTCATTTAAAGTCAAAAGATTAAATGTTAAAATTTCATCAATATTGACCATTTTTTCAACGTTCGACTGGTCCGGGGTCATCGTTTTTCATCAGAAAATGGATTTTTTGGACTCTACCAAAAAAGATTCAAAATGTCTTTTGGATCGGGCCTCATGTTGAATAACCACTTTTTAAACCCTCACAGTGACCAAAATTGCCATTTTTACAGAGTTTTGCTTACTCAAAATCTTAAATTTTGACCAATTTCAGGCACAGAAATGACTTTAAACACACTTATTTTAGTTGAAAAAGTAATAATTCACATCCAACCGTCATTTAAAGTCAAAAGATTAAATGTTAAAATTTCATCAATATTGACCATTTTTTCAACGTTCGACTGGTCCAAGGTCATCGTTTTTCATCAGAAAATTGATTTTTTGGACTCTACCAAAAATGTTTCAAAATGTCATTTGGATCGGGCCTCATGTTGAATAACCACTTTTTAAACCTCACAGTGACCAAAATTGCCATTTTTACAGAGTTTTGCTTACTCAAAATCTTCAATTTTGACCAATTTCAGGCACAGAAATGGCTTTAAACACACTTATTTTAGTTGAAAAAGTAATAATTCACATCCAACCGTCATTTAAAGTCAAAAGATTAAATGTTAAAATTTCATCAATATTGACCATTTTTTCAACGTTCGACTGGTCCGGGGTCATCGTTTTTCATCAGAAAATGGATTTTTTGGACTCTACCAAAAAAGATTCAAAATGTCTTTTGGATCGGGCCTCATGTTGAATAACCACTTTTTAAACCCTCACAGTGACCAAAATTGCCATTTTTACAGAGTTTTGCTTACTCAAAATCTTCAATTTTGACCAATTTCAGGCACAGAAATGACTTTAAACACACTTATTTTAGTTGAAAAAGTAATAATTCACATCCAACCGTCATTTGAAGTCAAAAGATTAAATGTTAAAATTTCATCAATATTGACCATTTTTTCAACGTTCGACTGGTCCGGGGTCATCGTTTTTCATCAGAAAATTGATTTTTTGGACTCTACCAAAAAAGATTCAAAATGTCTTTTGGATCGGGCCTCATGTTGAATAACCACTTTTTAAACCCTCACAGTGACCAAAATTGCCATTTTTACAGAGTTTTGCTTACTCAAAATCTTCAATTTTGACCAATTTCAGGCACAGAAATGACTTTAAACACACTTATTTTAGTTGAAAAAGTAATAATTCACATCCAACCGTCATTTAAAGTCAAAAGATTAAATGTTAAAATTTCATCAATATTGACCATTTTTTCAACGTTCGACTGGTCCGGGGTCATCGTTTTTTATCAGAAAATTGATTTTTTGGACTCACCAAAAATGATTCAAAATGTCATTTGGATCGGGCCTCATGTTGAATAACCACTTTTTAAACCCTCACAGTGACCAAAATTGCCATTTTTACAGAGTTTTGCTTACTCAAAATCTTAAATTTTGACCAATTTCAGGCACAGAAATGACTTTAAACACACTTATTTTAGTTGAAAAAGTAATAATTCACATCCAACCGTCATTTGAAGTCAAAAGATTAAATGTTAAAATTTCATCAATATTGACAATTTTTTCAACGTTCGACTGGTCCGGGGTCATCGTTTTTCATCAGAAAATTGATTTTTTGGACTCTACCAAAAATGATTCAAAATGTCATTTGGATCGGGCCTCATGTTGAATAACCACTTTTTAAACCCTCACAGTGTCCAAAATTGCCATTTTTACAGAGTTTTGCTTACTCAAAATCTTCAATTTTGACCAATTTCAGGCACAGAAATGACTTTAAACACACTTATTTTAGTTGAAAAAGTAATAATTCACATCCAACCGTCATTTAAAGTCAAAAGATTAAATGTAAAAATGTCATCAATATTGACCATTTTTTCAACGTTCGACTGGTCCGGGGTCATCGTTTTTCATCAGATAATGGATTTTTTGGACTCTACCAAAAATGTTTCAAAATGTCATTTGGATCGGGCCTCATGTTGAATAACCACTTTTTAAACCCTCACAGTGACCAAAATTGCCATTTTTACAGAGTTTTGCTTACTCAAAATCTTCAATTTTGACCAATTTCAGGCACAGAAATGACTTTAAACACACTTATTTTAGTTGAAAAAGTAATAATTCACATCCAACCGTCATTTAAAGTCAAAAGATTAAATGTTAAAATTTCATCAATATTGACCATTTTTTCAACGTTCGACTGGTCCGGGGTCATCGTTTTTCATCAGAAAATTGATTTTTTGGACTCTACCAAAAATGATTCAAAATGTCATTTGGATCGGGCCTCATGTTGAATAACCACTTTTTAAACCCTCACAGTGACCAAAATTGCCATTTTTACAGAGTTTTGCTTACTCAAAATCTTCAATTTTGACCAATTTCAGGCACAGAAATAACTTTAAACACACTTATTTTAGTTGAAAAAGTAATAATTCACATCCAACCGTCATTTGAAGTCAAAAGATTAAATGTTAAAATTTCATCAATATTGACCATTTTTTCAACGTTCGACTGGTCCGGGGTCATCGTTTTTCATCAGAAAATTGATTTTTTGGACTCTACCAAAAATGATTCAAAATGTCATTTGGATCGGGCCTCATGTTGAATAACCACTTTTTAAATCCTCACAGTGACCAAAATTGCCATTTTTACAGAGTTTTGATTACTCAAAATCTTCAATTTTGACCAATTTCAGGCACAGAAATGACTTTAAACACACTTATTTTAGTTGAAAAAGTAATAATTCACATCCAACCGTCATTTAAAGTCAAAAGATTAAATGTAAAAATTTCATCAATATTGACCATTTTTTCAACGTTCGACTGGTCCGGGGTCATCGTTTTTCATCAGAAAATTGATTTTTTGGACTCTACCAAAAATGATTCAAAATGTCATTTGGATCGGGCCTCATGTTGAATAACCACTTTTTAAACCCTCACAGTGACCAAAATTGCCATTTTTACAGAGTTTTGCTTACTCAAAATCTTAAATTTTGACCAATTTCAGGCACAGAAATGACTTTAAACACACTTATTTTAGTTGAAAAAGTAATAATTCACATCCAACCGTCATTTAAAGTCAAAAGATTAAATGTTAAAATTTCATCAATATTGACCATTTTTTCAACGTTCGACTGGTCCGGGGTCATCGTTTTTTATCAGAAAATTGATTTTTTGGACTCACCAAAAATGATTCAAAATGTCATTTGGATCGGGCCTCATGTTGAATAACCACTTTTTAAACCCTCACAGTGACCAAAATTGCCATTTTTACAGAGTTTTGCTTACTCAAAATCTTAAATTTTGACCAATTTCAGGCACAGAAATGACTTTAAACACACTTATTTTAGTTGAAAAAGTAATAATTCACATCCAACCGTCATTTGAAGTCAAAAGATTAAATGTTAAAATTTCATCAATATTGACAATTTTTTCAACGTTCGACTGGTCCGGGGTCATCGTTTTTCATCAGAAAATTGATTTTTTGGACTCTACCAAAAATGATTCAAAATGTCATTTGGATCGGGCCTCATGTTGAATAACCACTTTTTAAACCCTCACAGTGTCCAAAATTGCCATTTTTACAGAGTTTTGCTTACTCAAAATCTTCAATTTTGACCAATTTCAGGCACAGAAATGACTTTAAACACACTTATTTTAGTTGAAAAAGTAATAATTCACATCCAACCGTCATTTAAAGTCAAAAGATTAAATGTAAAAATGTCATCAATATTGACCATTTTTTCAACGTTCGACTGGTCCGGGGTCATCGTTTTTCATCAGATAATGGATTTTTTGGACTCTACCAAAAATGTTTCAAAATGTCATTTGGATCGGGCCTCATGTTGAATAACCACTTTTTAAACCCTCACAGTGACCAAAATTGCCATTTTTACAGAGTTTTGCTTACTCAAAATCTTCAATTTTGACCAATTTCAGGCACAGAAATGACTTTAAACACACTTATTTTAGTTGAAAAAGTAATAATTCACATCCAACCGTCATTTAAAGTCAAAAGATTAAATGTTAAAATTTCATCAATATTGACCATTTTTTCAACGTTCGACTGGTCCGGGGTCATCGTTTTTCATCAGAAAATTGATTTTTTGGACTCTACCAAAAATGATTCAAAATGTCATTTGGATCGGGCCTCATGTTGAATAACCACTTTTTAAACCCTCACAGTGACCAAAATTGCCATTTTTACAGAGTTTTGCTTACTCAAAATCTTCAATTTTGACCAATTTCAGGCACAGAAATAACTTTAAACACACTTATTTTAGTTGAAAAAGTAATAATTCACATCCAACCGTCATTTGAAGTCAAAAGATTAAATGTTAAAATTTCATCAATATTGACCATTTTTTCAACGTTCGACTGGTCCGGGGTCATCGTTTTTCATCAGAAAATTGATTTTTTGGACTCTACCAAAAATGATTCAAAATGTCATTTGGATCGGGCCTCATGTTGAATAACCACTTTTTAAATCCTCACAGTGACCAAAATTGCCATTTTTACAGAGTTTTGATTACTCAAAATCTTCAATTTTGACCAATTTCAGGCACAGAAATGACTTTAAACACACTTATTTTAGTTGAAAAAGTAATAATTCACATCCAACCGTCATTTAAAGTCAAAAGATTAAATGTAAAAATTTCATCAATATTGACCATTTTTTCAACGTTCGACTGGTCCGGGGTCATCGTTTTTCATCAGAAAATTGATTTTTTGGACTCTACCAAAAATGATTCAAAATGTCATTTGGATCGGGCCTCATGTTGAATAACCACTTTTTAAACCCTCACAGTGACCAAAATTGCCATTTTTACAGAGTTTTGCTTACTCAAAATCTTAAATTTTGACCAATTTCAGGCACAGAAATGACTTTAAACACACTTATTTTAGTTGAAAAAGTAATAATTCACATCCAACCGTCATTTAAAGTCAAAAGATTAAATGTTAAAATTTCATCAATATTGACCATTTTTTCAACGTTCGACTGGTCCGGGGTCATCGTTTTTCATCAGAAAATTGATTTTTTGGACTCTACCAAAAATGTTTCAAAATGTCATTTGGATCAGGCCTCATGTTGAATAACCACTTTTAAACCCTCACAGTGACCAAAATTGCCATTTTTACAGAGTTTTGCTTACTCAAAATCTTAAATTTTGACCAATTTCAGGCACAGAAATGGCTTTAAACACACTTATTTTAGTTGAAAAAGTAATAATTCACATCCAACCGTCATTTAAAGTCAAAAGATTAAATGTTAAAATTTCATCAATATTGACCATTTTTTCAACGTTCGACTGGTCCGGGGTCATCGTTTTTCATCAGAAAATGGATTTTTTGGACTCTACCAAAAAAGATTCAAAATGTCTTTTGGATCGGGCCTCATGTTGAATAACCACTTTTTAAACCCTCACAGTGACCAAAATTGCCATTTTTACAGAGTTTTGCTTACTCAAAATCTTAAATTTTGACCAATTTCAGGCACAGAAATGACTTTAAACACACTTATTTTAGTTGAAAAAGTAATAATTCACATCCAACCGTCATTTAAAGTCAAAAGATTAAATGTTAAAATTTCATCAATATTGACCATTTTTTCAACGTTCGACTGGTCCGGGGTCATCGTTTTTCATCAGAAAATTGATTTTTTGGACTCTACCAAAAATGTTTCAAAATGTCATTTGGATCGGGCCTCATGTTGAATAACCACTTTTTAAACCCTCACAGTGACCAAAATTGCCATTTTTACAGAGTTTTGCTTACTCAAAATCTTCAATTTTGACCAATTTCAGGCACAGAAATGGCTTTAAACACACTTATTTTAGTTGAAAAAGTAATAATTCACATCCAACCGTCATTTAAAGTCAAAAGATTAAATGTTAAAATTTCATCAATATTGACCATTTTTTCAACGTTCGACTGGTCCGGGGTCATCGTTTTTCATCAGAAAATTGATTTTTTGGACTCTACCAAAAAAGATTCAAAATGTCTTTTGGATCGGGCCTCATGTTGAATAACCACTTTTTAAACCCTCACAGTGACCAAAATTGCCATTTTTACAGAGTTTTGCTTACTCAAAATCTTCAATTTTGACCAATTTCAGGCACAGAAATGACTTTAAACACACTTATTTTAGTTGAAAAAGTAATAATTCACATCCAACCGTCATTTGAAGTCAAAAGATTAAATGTTAAAATTTCATCAATATTGACCATTTTTTCAACGTTCGACTGGTCCGGGGTCATCGTTTTTCATCAGAAAATTGATTTTTTGGACTCTACCAAAAAAGATTCAAAATGTCTTTTGGATCGGGCCTCATGTTGAATAACCACTTTTTAAACCCTCACAGTGACCAAAATTGCCATTTTTACAGAGTTTTGCTTACTCAAAATCTTCAATTTTGACCAATTTCAGGCACAGAAATGACTTTAAACACACTTATTTTAGTTGAAAAAGTAATAATTCACATCCAACCGTCATTTAAAGTCAAAAGATTAAATGTTAAAATTTCATCAATATTGACCATTTTTTCAACGTTCGACTGGTCCGGGGTCATCGTTTTTCATCAGAAAATGGATTTTTTGGACTCTACCAAAAATGTTTCAAAATGTCATTTGGATCGGGCCTCATGTTGAATAACCACTTTTTAAACCCTCACAGTGACCAAAATTGCCATTTTTACAGAGTTTTGCTTACTCAAAATCTTCAATTTTGACCAATTTCAGGCACAGAAATGGCTTTAAACACACTTATTTTAGTTGAAAAAGTAATAATTCACATCCAACCGTCATTTAAAGTCAAAAGATTAAATGTTAAAATTTCATCAATATTGACCATTTTTTCAACGTTCGACTGGTCCGGGGTCATCGTTTTTCATCAGAAAATGGATTTTTTGGACTCTACCAAAAAAGATTCAAAATGTCTTTTGGATCGGGCCTCATGTTGAATAACCACTTTTTAAACCCTCACAGTGACCAAAATTGCCATTTTTACAGAATTTTGCTTACTCAAAATCTTCAATTTTGACCAATTTCAGGCACAGAAATGACTTTAAACACACTTATTTTAGTTGAAAAAGTAATAATTCACATCCAACCGTCATTTGAAGTCAAAAGATTAAATGTTAAAATTTCATCAATATTGACCATTTTTTCAACGTTCGACTGGTCCGGGGTCATCGTTTTTCATCAGAAAATTGATTTTTTGGACTCTACCAAAAAAGATTCAAAATGTCTTTTGGATCGGGCCTCATGTTGAATAACCACTTTTTAAACCCTCACAGTGACCAAAATTGCCATTTTTACAGAGTTTTGCTTACTCAAAATCTTCAATTTTGACCAATTTCAGGCACAGAAATGACTTTAAACACACTTATTTTAGTTGAAAAAGTAATAATTCACATCCAACCGTCATTTAAAGTCAAAAGATTAAATGTTAAAATTTCATCAATATTGACCATTTTTTCAACGTTCGACTGGTCCGGGGTCATCGTTTTTTATCAGAAAATTGATTTTTTGGACTCACCAAAAATGATTCAAAATGTCATTTGGATCGGGCCTCATGTTGAATAACCACTTTTTAAACCCTCACAGTGACCAAAATTGCCATTTTTACAGAGTTTTGCTTACTCAAAATCTTAAATTTTGACCAATTTCAGGCACAGAAATGACTTTAAACACACTTATTTTAGTTGAAAAAGTAATAATTCACATCCAACCGTCATTTGAAGTCAAAAGATTAAATGTTAAAATTTCATCAATATTGACAATTTTTTCAACGTTCGACTGGTCCGGGGTCATCGTTTTTCATCAGAAAATTGATTTTTTGGACTCTACCAAAAATGATTCAAAATGTCATTTGGATCGGGCCTCATGTTGAATAACCACTTTTTAAACCCTCACAGTGTCCAAAATTGCCATTTTTACAGAGTTTTGCTTACTCAAAATCTTCAATTTTGACCAATTTCAGGCACAGAAATGACTTTAAACACACTTATTTTAGTTGAAAAAGTAATAATTCACATCCAACCGTCATTTAAAGTCAAAAGATTAAATGTAAAAATGTCATCAATATTGACCATTTTTTCAACGTTCGACTGGTCCGGGGTCATCGTTTTTCATCAGATAATGGATTTTTTGGACTCTACCAAAAATGTTTCAAAATGTCATTTGGATCGGGCCTCATGTTGAATAACCACTTTTTAAACCCTCACAGTGACCAAAATTGCCATTTTTACAGAGTTTTGCTTACTCAAAATCTTCAATTTTGACCAATTTCAGGCACAGAAATGACTTTAAACACACTTATTTTAGTTGAAAAAGTAATAATTCACATCCAACCGTCATTTAAAGTCAAAAGATTAAATGTTAAAATTTCATCAATATTGACCATTTTTTCAACGTTCGACTGGTCCGGGGTCATCGTTTTTCATCAGAAAATTGATTTTTTGGACTCTACCAAAAATGATTCAAAATGTCATTTGGATCGGGCCTCATGTTGAATAACCACTTTTTAAACCCTCACAGTGACCAAAATTGCCATTTTTACAGAGTTTTGCTTACTCAAAATCTTCAATTTTGACCAATTTCAGGCACAGAAATAACTTTAAACACACTTATTTTAGTTGAAAAAGTAATAATTCACATCCAACCGTCATTTGAAGTCAAAAGATTAAATGTTAAAATTTCATCAATATTGACCATTTTTTCAACGTTCGACTGGTCCGGGGTCATCGTTTTTCATCAGAAAATTGATTTTTTGGACTCTACCAAAAATGATTCAAAATGTCATTTGGATCGGGCCTCATGTTGAATAACCACTTTTTAAATCCTCACAGTGACCAAAATTGCCATTTTTACAGAGTTTTGATTACTCAAAATCTTCAATTTTGACCAATTTCAGGCACAGAAATGACTTTAAACACACTTATTTTAGTTGAAAAAGTAATAATTCACATCCAACCGTCATTTAAAGTCAAAAGATTAAATGTAAAAATTTCATCAATATTGACCATTTTTTCAACGTTCGACTGGTCCGGGGTCATCGTTTTTCATCAGAAAATTGATTTTTTGGACTCTACCAAAAATGATTCAAAATGTCATTTGGATCGGGCCTCATGTTGAATAACCACTTTTTAAACCCTCACAGTGACCAAAATTGCCATTTTTACAGAGTTTTGCTTACTCAAAATCTTAAATTTTGACCAATTTCAGGCACAGAAATGACTTTAAACACACTTATTTTAGTTGAAAAAGTAATAATTCACATCCAACCGTCATTTAAAGTCAAAAGATTAAATGTTAAAATTTCATCAATATTGACCATTTTTTCAACGTTCGACTGGTCCGGGGTCATCGTTTTTCATCAGAAAATTGATTTTTTGGACTCTACCAAAAATGTTTCAAAATGTCATTTGGATCAGGCCTCATGTTGAATAACCACTTTTAAACCCTCACAGTGACCAAAATTGCCATTTTTACAGAGTTTTGCTTACTCAAAATCTTCAATTTTGACCAATTTCAGGCACAGAAATGGCTTTAAACACACTTATTTTAGTTGAAAAAGTAATAATTCACATCCAACCGTCATTTAAAGTCAAAAGATTAAATGTTAAAATTTCATCAATATTGACCATTTTTTCAACGTTCGACTGGTCCGGGGTCATCGTTTTTCATCAGAAAATTGATTTTTTGGACTCTACCAAAAAAGATTCAAAATGTCTTTTGGATCGGGCCTCATGTTGAATAACCACTTTTTAAACCCTCACAGTGACCAAAATTGCCATTTTTACAGAGTTTTGCTTACTCAAAATCTTCAATTTTGACCAATTTCAGGCACAGAAATGACTTTAAACACACTTATTTTAGTTGAAAAAGTAATAATTCACATCCAACCGTCATTTGAAGTCAAAAGATTAAATGTTAAAATTTCATCAATATTGACCATTTTTTCAACGTTCGACTGGTCCGGGGTCATCGTTTTTCATCAGAAAATTGATTTTTTGGACTCTACCAAAAAAGATTCAAAATGTCTTTTGGATCGGGCCTCATGTTGAATAACCACTTTTTAAACCCTCACAGTGACCAAAATTGCCATTTTTACAGAGTTTTGCTTACTCAAAATCTTCAATTTTGACCAATTTCAGGCACAGAAATGACTTTAAACACACTTATTTTAGTTGAAAAAGTAATAATTCACATCCAACCGTCATTTAAAGTCAAAAGATTAAATGTTAAAATTTCATCAATATTGACCATTTTTTCAACGTTCGACTGGTCCGGGGTCATCGTTTTTCATCAGAAAATGGATTTTTTGGACTCTACCAAAAATGTTTCAAAATGTCATTTGGATCGGGCCTCATGTTGAATAACCACTTTTTAAACCCTCACAGTGACCAAAATTGCCATTTTTACAGAGTTTTGCTTACTCAAAATCTTCAATTTTGACCAATTTCAGGCACAGAAATGACTTTAAACACACTTATTTTAGTTGAAAAAGTAATAATTCACATCCAACCGTCATTTGAAGTCAAAAGATTAAATGTTAAAATTTCATCAATATTGACAATTTTTTCAACGTTCGACTGGTCCGGGGTCATCGTTTTTCATCAGAAAATTGATTTTTTGGACTCTACCAAAAATGATTCAAAATGTCATTTGGATCGGGCCTCATGTTGAATAACCACTTTTTAAACCCTCACAGTGTCCAAAATTGCCATTTTTACAGAGTTTTGCTTACTCAAAATCTTCAATTTTGACCAATTTCAGGCACAGAAATGACTTTAAACACACTTATTTTAGTTGAAAAAGTAATAATTCACATCCAACCGTCATTTGAAGTCAAAAGATTAAATGTTAAAATTTCATCAATATTGACCATTTTTTCAACGTTCGACTGGTCCGGGGTCATCGTTTTTCATCAGAAAATTGATTTTTTGGACTCTACCAAAAATGATTCAAAATGTCATTTGGATCGGGCCTCATGTTGAAAAACCACTTTTTAAACCCTCACAGTGACCAAAATTGCCATTTTTACAGAGTTTTGATTACTCAAAATCTTCAATTTTGACCAATTTCAGGCACAGAAATGACTTTAAACACACTTATTTTAGTTGAAAAAGTAATAATTCACATCCAACCGTCATTTAAAGTCAAAAGATTAAATGTAAAAATTTCATCAATATTGACCATTTTTTCAACGTTCGACTGGTCCGGGGTCATCGTTTTTCATCAGAAAATTGATTTTTTGGACTCTACCAAAAATGATTCAAAATGTCATTTGGATCGGGCCTCATGTTGAATAACCACTTTTTAAACCCTCACAGTGACCAAAATTGCCATTTTTACAGAGTTTTGCTTACTCAAAATCTTAAATTTTGACCAATTTCAGGCACAGAAATGACTTTAAACACACTTATTTTAGTTGAAAAAGTAATAATTCACATCCAACCGTCATTTAAAGTCAAAAGATTAAATGTTAAAATTTTATCAATATTGACCATTTTTTCAACGTTCGACTGGTCCGGGGTCATCGTTTTTCATCAGAAAATTGATTTTTTGGACTCTACCAAAAATGTTTCAAAATGTCATTTGGATCAGGCCTCATGTTGAATAACCACTTTTAAACCCTCACAGTGACCAAAATTGCCATTTTTACAGAGTTTTGCTTACTCAAAATCTTAAATTTTGACCAATTTCAGGCACAGAAATGACTTTAAACACACTTATTTTAGTTGAAAAAGTAATAATTCACATCCAACCGTCATTTAAAGTCAAAAGATTAAATGTTAAAATTTCATCAATATTGACCATTTTTTCAACGTTCGACTGGTCCGGGGTCATCGTTTTTCATCAGAAAATTGATTTTTTGGACTCACCAAAAATGATTCAAAATGTCTTTTGGATCGGGCCTCATGTTGAATAACCACTTTTTAAACCCTCACAGTGACCAAAATTGCCATTTTTACAGAGTTTTGCTTACTCAAAATCTTCAATTTTGACCAATTTCAGGCACAGAAATGACTTTAAACACACTTATTTTAGTTGAAAAAGTAATAATTCACATCCAACCGTCATTTAAAGTCAAAAGATTAAATGTTAAAATTTCATCAATATTGACCATTTTTTCAACGTTCGACTGGTCCGGGGTCATCGTTTTTCATCAGAAAATTGATTTTTTGGACTCATCAAAAATGATTCAAAATGTCATTTGGATCGGGCCTCATGTTGAATAACCACTTTTTAAACCCTCACAGTGACCAAAATTGCCATTTTTACAGAGTTTTGCTTACTCAAAATCTTAAATTTTGACCAATTTCAGGCACAGAAATGACTTTAAACACACTTATTTTAGTTGAAAAAGTAATAATTCACATCCAACCGTCATTTGAAGTCAAAAGATTAAATGTTAAAATTTCATCAATATTGACAATTTTTTCAACGTTCGACTGGTCCGGGGTCATTGTTTTTCATCAGAAAATTGATTTTTTGGACTCTACCAAAAATGATTCAAAATGTCATTTGGATCGGGCCTCATGTTGAATAACCACTTTTTAAACCCTCACAGTGTCCAAAATTGCCATTTTTACAGAGTTTTGCTTACTCAAAATCTTCAATTTTGACCAATTTCAGGCACAGAAATGACTTTAAACACACTTATTTTAGTTGAAAAAGTAATAATTCACATCCAACCGTCATTTAAAGTCAAAAGATTAAATGTAAAAATGTCATCAATATTGACCATTTTTTCAACGTTCGACTGGTCCGGGGTCATCGTTTTTCATCAGAAAATTGATTTTTTGGACTCTACCAAAAATGATTCAAAATGTCATTTGGATCGGGCCTCATGTTGAAAAACCACTTTTTAAACCCTCACAGTGACCAAAATTGCCATTTTTACAGAGTTTTGCTTACTCAAAATCTTAAATTTTGACCAATTTCAGGCACAGAAATGACTTTAAACACACTTATTTTAGTTGAAAAAGTAATAATTCACATCCAACCGTCATTTAAAGTCAAAAGATTAAATGTTAAAATTTCATCAATATTGACCATTTTTTCAACGTTCGACTGGTCCGGGGTCATCGTTTTTCATCAGATAATGGATTTTTTGGACTCTACCAAAAATGTTTCAAAATGTCATTTGGATCGGGCCTCATGTTGAATAACCACTTTTTAAACCCTCACAGTGACCAAAATTGCCATTTTTACAGAGTTTTGCTTACTCAAAATCTTCAATTTTGACCAATTTCAGGCACAGAAATGACTTTAAACACACTTATTTTAGTTGAAAAAGTAATAATTCACATCCAACCGTCATTTAAAGTCAAAAGATTAAATGTTAAAATTTCATCAATATTGACCATTTTTTCAACGTTCGACTGGTCCGGGGTCATCGTTTTTCATCAGAAAATTGATTTTTTGGACTCTACCAAAAATGATTCAAAATGTCATTTGGATCGGGCCTCATGTTGAATAACCACTTTTTAAACCCTCACAGTGACCAAAATTGCCATTTTTACAGAGTTTTGCTTACTCAAAATCTTCAATTTTGACCAATTTCAGGCACAGAAATAACTTTAAACACACTTATTTTAGTTGAAAAAGTAATAATTCACATCCAACCGTCATTTGAAGTCAAAAGATTAAATGTTAAAATTTCATCAATATTGACCATTTTTTCAACGTTCGACTGGTCCGGGGTCATCGTTTTTCATCAGAAAATTGGTTTTTTTGGACTCTACCAAAAATGATTCAAAATGTCATTTGGATCGGGCCTCATGTTGAATAACCACTTTTTAAATCCTCACAGTGACCAAAATTGCCATTTTTACAGAGTTTTGATTACTCAAAATCTTCAATTTTGACCAATTTCAGGCACAGAAATGACTTTAAACACACTTATTTTAGTTGAAAAAGTAATAATTCACATCCAACCGTCATTTAAAGTCAAAAGATTAAATGTAAAAATTTCATCAATATTGACCATTTTTTCAACGTTCGACTGGTCCGGGGTCATCGTTTTTCATCAGAAAATTGATTTTTTGGACTCTACCAAAAATGATTCAAAATGTCATTTGGATCGGGCCTCATGTTGAATAACCACTTTTTAAACCCTCACAGTGACCAAAATTGCCATTTTTACAGAGTTTTGCTTACTCAAAATCTTAAATTTTGACCAATTTCAGGCACAGAAATGACTTTAAACACACTTATTTTAGTTGAAAAAGTAATAATTCACATCCAACCGTCATTTAAAGTCAAAAGATTAAATGTTAAAATTTCATCAATATTGACCATTTTTTCAACGTTCGACTGGTCCGGGGTCATCGTTTTTCATCAGAAAATTGATTTTTTGGACTCTACCAAAAATGTTTCAAAATGTCATTTGGATCAGGCCTCATGTTGAATAACCACTTTTAAACCCTCACAGTGACCAAAATTGCCATTTTTACAGAGTTTTGCTTACTCAAAATCTTAAATTTTGACCAATTTCAGGCACAGAAATGGCTTTAAACACACTTATTTTAGTTGAAAAAGTAATAATTCACATCCAACCGTCATTTAAAGTCAAAAGATTAAATGTTAAAATTTCATCAATATTGACCATTTTTTCAACGTTCGACTGGTCCGGGGTCATCGATTTTCATCAGAAAATGGATTTTTTGGACTCTACCAAAAAAGATTCAAAATGTCTTTTGGATCGGGCCTCATGTTGAATAACCACTTTTTAAACCCTCACAGTGACCAAAATTGCCATTTTTACAGAGTTTTGCTTACTCAAAATCTTAAATTTTGACCAATTTCAGGCACAGAAATGACTTTAAACACACTTATTTTAGTTGAAAAAGTAATAATTCACATCCAACCGTCATTTAAAGTCAAAAGATTAAATGTTAAAATTTCATCAATATTGACCATTTTTTCAACGTTCGACTGGTCCGGGGTCATCGTTTTTCATCAGAAAATTGATTTTTTGGACTCTACCAAAAATGTTTCAAAATGTCATTTGGATCGGGCCTCATGTTGAATAACCACTTTTTAAACCCTCACAGTGACCAAAATTGCCATTTTTACAGAGTTTTGCTTACTCAAAATCTTCAATTTTGACCAATTTCAGGCACAGAAATGGCTTTAAACACACTTATTTTAGTTGAAAAAGTAATAATTCACATCCAACCGTCATTTAAAGTCAAAAGATTAAATGTTAAAATTTCATCAATATTGACCATTTTTTCAACGTTCGACTGGTCCGGGGTCATCGTTTTTCATCAGAAAATGGATTTTTTGGACTCTACCAAAAAAGATTCAAAATGTCTTTTGGATCGGGCCTCATGTTGAATAACCACTTTTTAAACCCTCACAGTGACCAAAATTGCCATTTTTACAGAGTTTTGCTTACTCAAAATCTTCAATTTTGACCAATTTCAGGCACAGAAATGACTTTAAACACACTTATTTTAGTTGAAAAAGTAATAATTCACATCCAACCGTCATTTGAAGTCAAAAGATTAAATGTTAAAATTTCATCAATATTGACCATTTTTTCAACGTTCGACTGGTCCGGGGTCATCGTTTTTCATCAGAAAATTGATTTTTTGGACTCTACCAAAAAAGATTCAAAATGTCTTTTGGATCGGGCCTCATGTTGAATAACCACTTTTTAAACCCTCACAGTGACCAAAATTGCCATTTTTACAGAGTTTTGCTTACTCAAAATCTTCAATTTTGACCAATTTCAGGCACAGAAATGACTTTAAACACACTTATTTTAGTTGAAAAAGTAATAATTCACATCCAACCGTCATTTAAAGTCAAAAGATTAAATGTTAAAATTTCATCAATATTGACCATTTTTTCAACGTTCGACTGGTCCGGGGTCATCGTTTTTCATCAGAAAATTGATTTTTTGGACTCACCAAAAATGATTCAAAATGTCATTTGGATCGGGCCTCATGTTGAATAACCACTTTTTAAACCCTCACAGTGACCAAAATTGCCATTTTTACAGAGTTTTGCTTACTCAAAATCTTAAATTTTGACCAATTTCAGGCACAGAAATGACTTTAAACACACTTATTTTAGTTGAAAAAGTAATAATTCACATCCAACCGTCATTTGAAGTCAAAAGATTAAATGTTAAAATTTCATCAATATTGACAATTTTTTCAACGTTCGACTGGTCCGGGGTCATCGTTTTTCATCAGAAAATTGATTTTTTGGACTCTACCAAAAATGATTCAAAATGTCATTTGGATCGGGCCTCATGTTGAATAACCACTTTTTAAACCCTCACAGTGTCCAAAATTGCCATTTTTACAGAGTTTTGCTTACTCAAAATCTTCAATTTTGACCAATTTCAGGCACAGAAATGACTTTAAACACACTTATTTTAGTTGAAAAAGTAATAATTCACATCCAACCGTCATTTAAAGTCAAAAGATTAAATGTAAAAATGTCATCAATATTGACCATTTTTTCAACGTTCGACTGGTCCGGGGTCATCGTTTTTCATCAGAAAATTGATTTTTTGGACTCTACCAAAAATGATTCAAAATGTCATTTGGATCGGGCCTCATGTTGAAAAACCACTTTTTAAACCCTCACAGTGACCAAAATTGCCATTTTTACAGAGTTTTGATTACTCAAAATCTTCAATTTTGACCAATTTCAGGCACAGAAATGACTTTAAACACACTTATTTTAGTTGAAAAAGTAATAATTCACATCCAACCGTCATTTAAAGTCAAAAGATTAAATGTAAAAATGTCATCAATATTGACCATTTTTTCAACGTTCGACTGGTCCGGGGTCATCGTTTTTCATCAGAAAATTGATTTTTTGGACTCTACCAAAAATGATTCAAAATGTCATTTGGATCGGGCCTCATATTGAATAACCACTTTTTAAACCCTCACAGTGACCAAAATTGCCATTTTTACAGAGTTTTGCTTACTCAAAATCTTAAATTTTGACCAATTTCAGGCACAGAAATGACTTTAAACACACTTATTTTAGTTGAAAAAGTAATAATTCACATCCAACCGTCATTTAAAGTCAAAAGATTAAATGTTAAAATTTCATCAATATTGACCATTTTTTCAACGTTCGACTGGTCCGGGGTCATCGTTTTTCATCAGAAAATTGATTTTTTGGACTCTACCAAAAATGTTTCAAAATGTCATTTGGATCAGGCCTCATGTTGAATAACCACTTTTAAACCCTCACAGTGACCAAAATTGCCATTTTTACAGAGTTTTGCTTACTCAAAATCTTAAATTTTGACCAATTTCAGGCACAGAAATGGCTTTAAACACACTTATTTTAGTTGAAAAAGTAATAATTCACATCCAACCGTCATTTAAAGTCAAAAGATTAAATGTTAAAATTTCATCAATATTGACCATTTTTTCAACGTTCGACTGGTCCGGGGTCATCGTTTTTCATCAGAAAATGGATTTTTTGGACTCTACCAAAAAAGATTCAAAATGTCTTTTGGATCGGGCCTCATGTTGAATAACCACTTTTTAAACCCTCACAGTGACCAAAATTGCCATTTTTACAGAGTTTTGCTTACTCAAAATCTTCAATTTTGACCAATTTCAGGCACAGAAATGACTTTAAACACACTTATTTTAGTTGAAAAAGTAATAATTCACATCCAACCGTCATTTAAAGTCAAAAGATTAAATGTTAAAATTTCATCAATATTGACCATTTTTTCAACGTTCGACTGGTCCGGGGTCATCGTTTTTCATCAGAAAATTGATTTTTTGGACTCTACCAAAAATGATTCAAAATGTCATTTGGATCGGGCCTCATGTTGAATAACCACTTTTTAAACCCTCACAGTGACCAAAATTGCCATTTTTACAGAGTTTTGCTTACTCAAAATCTTCAATTTTGACCAATTTCAGGCACAGAAATGACTTTAAACACACTTATTTTAGTTGAAAAAGTAATAATTCACATCCAACCGTCATTTAAAGTCAAAAGATTAAATGTTAAAATTTCATCAATATTGACCATTTTTTCAACGTTCGACTGGTCCGGGGTCATCGTTTTTCATCAGAAAATTGATTTTTTGGACTCACCAAAAATGATTCAAAATGTCATTTGGATCGGGCCTCATGTTGAATAACCACTTTTTAAACCCTCACAGTGACCAAAATTGCCATTTTTACAGAGTTTTGCTTACTCAAAATCTTAAATTTTGACCAATTTCAGGCACAGAAATGACTTTAAACACACTTATTTTAGTTGAAAAAGTAATAATTCACATCCAACCGTCATTTGAAGTCAAAAGATTAAATGTTAAAATTTCATCAATATTGACAATTTTTTCAACGTTCGACTGGTCCGGGGTCATCGTTTTTCATCAGAAAATTGATTTTTTGGACTCTACCAAAAATGATTCAAAATGTCATTTGGATCGGGCCTCATGTTGAATAACCACTTTTTAAACCCTCACAGTGTCCAAAATTGCCATTTTTACAGAGTTTTGCTTACTCAAAATCTTCAATTTTGACCAATTTCAGGCACAGAAATGACTTTAAACACACTTATTTTAGTTGAAAAAGTAATAATTCACATCCAACCGTCATTTAAAGTCAAAAGATTAAATGTAAAAATGTCATCAATATTGACCATTTTTTCAACGTTCGACTGGTCCGGGGTCATCGTTTTTCATCAGAAAATTGATTTTTTGGACTCTACCAAAAATGATTCAAAATGTCATTTGGATTGGGCCTCATGTTGAAAAACCACTTTTTAAACCCTCACAGTGACCAAAATTGCCATTTTTACAGAGTTTTGCTTACTCAAAATCTTAAATTTTGACCAATTTCAGGCACAGAAATGACTTTAAACACACTTATTTTAGTTGAAAAAGTAATAATTCACATCCAACCGTCATTTAAAGTCAAAAGATTAAATGTTAAAATTTCATCAATATTGACCATTTTTTCAACGTTCGACTGGTCCGGGGTCATCGTTTTTCATCAGATAATGGATTTTTTGGACTCTACCAAAAATGTTTCAAAATGTCATTTGGATCGGGCCTCATGTTGAATAACCACTTTTTAAACCCTCACAGTGACCAAAATTGCCATTTTTACAGAGTTTTGCTTACTCAAAATCTTCAATTTTGACCAATTTCAGGCACAGAAATGACTTTAAACACACTTATTTTAGTTGAAAAAGTAATAATTCACATCCAACCGTCATTTAAAGTCAAAAGATTAAATGTTAAAATTTCATCAATATTGACCATTTTTTCAACGTTCGACTGGTCCGGGGTCATCGTTTTTCATCAGAAAATTGATTTTTTGGACTCTACCAAAAATGATTCAAAATGTCATTTGGATCGGGCCTCATGTTGAATAACCACTTTTTAAACCCTCACAGTGACCAAAATTGCCATTTTTACAGAGTTTTGCTTACTCAAAATCTTCAATTTTGACCAATTTCAGGCACAGAAATAACTTTAAACACACTTATTTTAGTTGAAAAAGTAATAATTCACATCCAACCGTCATTTGAAGTCAAAAGATTAAATGTTAAAATTTCATCAATATTGACCATTTTTTCAACGTTCGACTGGTCCGGGGTCATCATTTTTCATCAGAAAATTGATTTTTTGGACTCTACCAAAAATGATTCAAAATGTCATTTGGATCGGGCCTCATGTTGAATAACCACTTTTTAAATCCTCACAGTGACCAAAATTGCCATTTTTACAGAGTTTTGATTACTCAAAATCTTCAATTTTGACCAATTTCAGGCACAGAAATGACTTTAAACACACTTATTTTAGTTGAAAAAGTAATAATTCACATCCAACCGTCATTTAAAGTCAAAAGATTAAATGTTAAAATTTCATCAATATTGACCATTTTTTCAACGTTCGACTGGTCCGGGGTCATCGTTTTTCATCAGAAAATTGATTTTTTGGACTCTACCAAAAATGTTTCAAAATGTCATTTGGATCAGGCCTCATGTTGAATAACCACTTTTAAACCCTCACAGTGACCAAAATTGCCATTTTTACAGAGTTTTGCTTACTCAAAATCTTAAATTTTGACCAATTTCAGGCACAGAAATGGCTTTAAACACACTTATTTTAGTTGAAAAAGTAATAATTCACATCCAACCGTCATTTAAAGTCAAAAGATTAAATGTTAAAATTTCATCAATATTGACCATTTTTTCAACGTTCGACTGGTCCGGGGTCATCGTTTTTCATCAGAAAATGGATTTTTTGGACTCTACCAAAAAAGATTCAAAATGTCTTTTGGATCGGGCCTCATGTTGAATAACCACTTTTTAAACCCTCACAGTGACCAAAATTGCCATTTTTACAGAGTTTTGCTTACTCAAAATCTTAAATTTTGACCAATTTCAGGCACAGAAATGACTTTAAACACACTTATTTTAGTTGAAAAAGTAATAATTCACATCCAACCGTCATTTAAAGTCAAAAGATTAAATGTTAAAATTTCATCAATATTGACCATTTTTTCAACGTTCGACTGGTCCAAGGTCATCGTTTTTCATCAGAAAATTGATTTTTTGGACTCTACCAAAAATGTTTCAAAATGTCATTTGGATCGGGCCTCATGTTGAATAACCACTTTTTAAACCCTCACAGTGACCAAAATTGCCATTTTTACAGAGTTTTGCTTACTCAAAATCTTCAATTTTGACCAATTTCAGGCACAGAAATGGCTTTAAACACACTTATTTTAGTTGAAAAAGTAATAATTCACATCCAACCGTCATTTAAAGTCAAAAGATTAAATGTTAAAATTTCATCAATATTGACCATTTTTTCAACGTTCGACTGGTCCGGGGTCATCGTTTTTCATCAGAAAATGGATTTTTTGGACTCTACCAAAAAAGATTCAAAATGTCTTTTGGATCGGGCCTCATGTTGAATAACCACTTTTTAAACCCTCACAGTGACCAAAATTGCCATTTTTACAGAGTTTTGCTTACTCAAAATCTTCAATTTTGACCAATTTCAGGCACAGAAATGACTTTAAACACACTTATTTTAGTTGAAAAAGTAATAATTCACATCCAACCGTCATTTGAAGTCAAAAGATTAAATGTTAAAATTTCATCAATATTGACCATTTTTTCAACGTTCGACTGGTCCGGGGTCATCGTTTTTCATCAGAAAATTGATTTTTTGGACTCTACCAAAAAAGATTCAAAATGTCTTTTGGATCGGGCCTCATGTTGAATAACCACTTTTTAAACCCTCACAGTGACCAAAATTGCCATTTTTACAGAGTTTTGCTTACTCAAAATCTTCAATTTTGACCAATTTCAGGCACAGAAATGACTTTAAACACACTTATTTTAGTTGAAAAAGTAATAATTCACATCCAACCGTCATTTAAAGTCAAAAGATTAAATGTTAAAATTTCATCAATATTGACCATTTTTTCAACGTTCGACTGGTCCGGGGTCATCGTTTTTTATCAGAAAATTGATTTTTTGGACTCACCAAAAATGATTCAAAATGTCATTTGGATCGGGCCTCATGTTGAATAACCACTTTTTAAACCCTCACAGTGACCAAAATTGCCATTTTTACAGAGTTTTGCTTACTCAAAATCTTAAATTTTGACCAATTTCAGGCACAGAAATGACTTTAAACACACTTATTTTAGTTGAAAAAGTAATAATTCACATCCAACCGTCATTTGAAGTCAAAAGATTAAATGTTAAAATTTCATCAATATTGACAATTTTTTCAACGTTCGACTGGTCCGGGGTCATCGTTTTTCATCAGAAAATTGATTTTTTGGACTCTACCAAAAATGATTCAAAATGTCATTTGGATCGGGCCTCATGTTGAATAACCACTTTTTAAACCCTCACAGTGTCCAAAATTGCCATTTTTACAGAGTTTTGCTTACTCAAAATCTTCAATTTTGACCAATTTCAGGCACAGAAATGACTTTAAACACACTTATTTTAGTTGAAAAAGTAATAATTCACATCCAACCGTCATTTAAAGTCAAAAGATTAAATGTAAAAATGTCATCAATATTGACCATTTTTTCAACGTTCGACTGGTCCGGGGTCATCGTTTTTCATCAGATAATGGATTTTTTGGACTCTACCAAAAATGTTTCAAAATGTCATTTGGATCGGGCCTCATGTTGAATAACCACTTTTTAAACCCTCACAGTGACCAAAATTGCCATTTTTACAGAGTTTTGCTTACTCAAAATCTTCAATTTTGACCAATTTCAGGCACAGAAATGACTTTAAACACACTTATTTTAGTTGAAAAAGTAATAATTCACATCCAACCGTCATTTAAAGTCAAAAGATTAAATGTTAAAATTTCATCAATATTGACCATTTTTTCAACGTTCGACTGGTCCGGGGTCATCGTTTTTCATCAGAAAATTGATTTTTTGGACTCTACCAAAAATGATTCAAAATGTCATTTGGATCGGGCCTCATGTTGAATAACCACTTTTTAAACCCTCACAGTGACCAAAATTGCCATTTTTACAGAGTTTTGCTTACTCAAAATCTTCAATTTTGACCAATTTCAGGCACAGAAATAACTTTAAACACACTTATTTTAGTTGAAAAAGTAATAATTCACATCCAACCGTCATTTGAAGTCAAAAGATTAAATGTTAAAATTTCATCAATATTGACCATTTTTTCAACGTTCGACTGGTCCGGGGTCATCGTTTTTCATCAGAAAATTGATTTTTTGGACTCTACCAAAAATGATTCAAAATGTCATTTGGATCGGGCCTCATGTTGAATAACCACTTTTTAAATCCTCACAGTGACCAAAATTGCCATTTTTACAGAGTTTTGATTACTCAAAATCTTCAATTTTGACCAATTTCAGGCACAGAAATGACTTTAAACACACTTATTTTAGTTGAAAAAGTAATAATTCACATCCAACCGTCATTTAAAGTCAAAAGATTAAATGTAAAAATTTCATCAATATTGACCATTTTTTCAACGTTCGACTGGTCCGGGGTCATCGTTTTTCATCAGAAAATTGATTTTTTGGACTCTACCAAAAATGATTCAAAATGTCATTTGGATCGGGCCTCATGTTGAATAACCACTTTTTAAACCCTCACAGTGACCAAAATTGCCATTTTTACAGAGTTTTGCTTACTCAAAATCTTAAATTTTGACCAATTTCAGGCACAGAAATGACTTTAAACACACTTATTTTAGTTGAAAAAGTAATAATTCACATCCAACCGTCATTTAAAGTCAAAAGATTAAATGTTAAAATTTCATCAATATTGACCATTTTTTCAACGTTCGACTGGTCCGGGGTCATCGTTTTTCATCAGAAAATTGATTTTTTGGACTCTACCAAAAATGTTTCAAAATGTCATTTGGATCAGGCCTCATGTTGAATAACCACTTTTAAACCCTCACAGTGACCAAAATTGCCATTTTTACAGAGTTTTGCTTACTCAAAATCTTAAATTTTGACCAATTTCAGGCACAGAAATGGCTTTAAACACACTTATTTTAGTTGAAAAAGTAATAATTCACATCCAACCGTCATTTAAAGTCAAAAGATTAAATGTTAAAATTTCATCAATATTGACCATTTTTTCAACGTTCGACTGGTCCGGGGTCATCGTTTTTCATCAGAAAATGGATTTTTTGGACTCTACCAAAAAAGATTCAAAATGTCTTTTGGATCGGGCCTCATGTTGAATAACCACTTTTTAAACCCTCACAGTGACCAAAATTGCCATTTTTACAGAGTTTTGCTTACTCAAAATCTTAAATTTTGACCAATTTCAGGCACAGAAATGACTTTAAACACACTTATTTTAGTTGAAAAAGTAATAATTCACATCCAACCGTCATTTAAAGTCAAAAGATTAAATGTTAAAATTTCATCAATATTGACCATTTTTTCAACGTTCGACTGGTCCGGGGTCATCGTTTTTCATCAGAAAATTGATTTTTTGGACTCTACCAAAAATGTTTCAAAATGTCATTTGGATCGGGCCTCATGTTGAATAACCACTTTTTAAACCCTCACAGTGACCAAAATTGCCATTTTTACAGAGTTTTGCTTACTCAAAATCTTCAATTTTGACCAATTTCAGGCACAGAAATGGCTTTAAACACACTTATTTTAGTTGAAAAAGTATTAATTCACATCCAACCGTCATTTAAAGTCAAAAGATTAAATGTTAAAATTTCATCAATATTGACCATTTTTTCAACGTTCGACTGGTCCGGGGTCATCGTTTTTCATCAGAAAATTGATTTTTTGGACTCACCAAAAATGATTCAAAATGTCATTTGGATCGGGCCTCATGTTGAATAACCACTTTTTAAACCCTCACAGTGACCAAAATTGCCATTTTTACAGAGTTTTGCTTACTCAAAATCTTAAATTTTGACCAATTTCAGGCACAGAAATGACTTTAAACACACTTATTTTAGTTGAAAAAGTAATAATTCACATCCAACCGTCATTTAAAGTCAAAAGATTAAATGTTAAAATTTCATCAATATTGACAATTTTTTCAACGTTCGACTGGTCCGGGGTCATCGTTTTTCATCAGAAAATTGATTTTTTGGACTCTACCAAAAATGATTCAAAATGTCATTTGGATCGGGCCTCATGTTGAATAACCACTTTTTAAACCCTCACAGTGACCAAAATTGCCATTTTTACAGAGTTTTGCTTACTCAAAATCTTCAATTTTGACCAATTTCAGGCACAGAAATGACTTTAAACACACTTATTTTAGTTGAAAAAGTAATAATTCACATCCAACCGTCATTTAAAGTCAAAAGATTAAATGTAAAAATTTCATCAATATTGACCATTTTTTCAACGTTCGACTGGTCCGGGGTCATCGTTTTTCATCAGAAAATTGATTTTTTGGACTCTACCAAAAATGATTCAAAATGTCATTTGGATCGGGCCTCATGTTGAATAACCACTTTTTAAACCCTCACAGTGACCAAAATTGCCATTTTTACAGAGTTTTGCTTACTCAAAATCTTAAATTTTGACCAATTTCAGGCACAGAAATGACTTTAAACACACTTATTTTAGTTGAAAAAGTAATAATTCACATCCAACCGTCATTTAAAGTCAAAAGATTAAATGTTAAAATTTCATCAATATTGACCATTTTTTCAACGTTCGACTGGTCCGGGGTCATCGTTTTTCATCAGATAATGGATTTTTTGGACTCTACCAAAAATGTTTCAAAATGTCATTTGGATCGGGCCTCATGTTGAATAACCACTTTTTAAACCCTCACAGTGTCCAAAATTGCCATTTTTACAGAGTTTTGCTTACTCAAAATCTTCAATTTTGACCAATTTCAGGCACAGAAATGACTTTAAACACACTTATTTTAGTTGAAAAAGTAATAATTCACATCCAACCGTCATTTAAAGTCAAAAGATTAAATGTAAAAATGTCATCAATATTGACCATTTTTTCAACGTTCGACTGGTCCGGGGTCATCGTTTTTCATCAGAAAATTGATTTTTTGGACTCTACCAAAAATGATTCAAAATGTCATTTGGATCGGGCCTCATGTTGAAAAACCACTTTTTAAACCCTCACAGTGACCAAAATTGCCATTTTTACAGAGTTTTGCTTACTCAAAATCTTAAATTTTGACCAATTTCAGGCACAGAAATGACTTTAAACACACTTATTTTAGTTGAAAAAGTAATAATTCACATCCAACCGTCATTTAAAGTCAAAAGATTAAATGTTAAAATTTCATCAATATTGACCATTTTTTCAACGTTCGACTGGTCCGGGGTCATCGTTTTTCATCAGATAATGGATTTTTTGGACTCTACCAAAAATGATTCAAAATGTCATTTGGATCGGGCCTCATGTTGAATAACCACTTTTTAAACCCTCACAGTGACCAAAATTGCCATTTTTACAGAGTTTTGCTTACTCAAAATCTTCAATTTTGACCAATTTCAGGCACAGAAATGACTTTAAACACACTTATTTTAGTTGAAAAAGTAATAATTCACATCCAACCGTCATTTAAAGTCAAAAGATTAAATGTTAAAATTTCATCAATATTGACCATTTTTTCAACGTTCGACTGGTCCGGGGTCATCGTTTTTCATCAGAAAATTGATTTTTTGGACTCTACCAAAAATGATTCAAAATGTCATTTGGATCGGGCCTCATGTTGAAAAACCACTTTTTAAACCCTCACAGTGACCAAAATTGCCATTTTTACAGAGTTTTGCTTACTCAAAATCTTAAATTTTGACCAATTTCAGGCACAGAAATGACTTTAAACACACTTATTTTAGTTGAAAAAGTAATAATTCACATCCAACCGTCATTTAAAGTCAAAAGATTAAATGTTAAAATTTCATCAATATTGACCATTTTTTCAACGTTCGACTGGTCCGGGGTCATCGTTTTTCATCAGATAATGGATTTTTTGGACTCTACCAAAAATGTTTCAAAATGTCATTTGGATCGGGCCTCATGTTGAATAACCACTTTTTAAACCCTCACAGTGTCCAAAATTGCCATTTTTACAGAGTTTTGCTTACTCAAAATCTTCAATTTTGACCAATTTCAGGCACAGAAATGACTTTAAACACACTTATTTTAGTTGAAAAAGTAATAATTCACATCCAACCGTCATTTAAAGTCAAAAGATTAAATGTAAAAATTTCATCAATATTGACCATTTTTTCAACGTTCGACTGGTCCGGGGTCATCGTTTTTCATCAGAAAATTGATTTTTTGGACTCTACCAAAAATGATTCAAAATGTCATTTGGATCGGGCCTCATGTTGAAAAACCACTTTTTAAACCCTCACAGTGACCAAAATTGCCATTTTTACAGAGTTTTGCTTACTCAAAATCTTAAATTTTGACCAATTTCAGGCACAGAAATGACTTTAAACACACTTATTTTAGTTGAAAAAGTAATAATTCACATCCAACCGTCATTTAAAGTCAAAAGATTAAATGTTAAAATTTCATCAATATTGACCATTTTTTCAACGTTCGACTGGTCCGGGGTCATCGTTTTTCATCAGATAATGGATTTTTTGGACTCTACCAAAAATGATTCAAAATGTCATTTGGATCGGGCCTCATGTTGAATAACCACTTTTTAAACCCTCACAGTGACCAAAATTGCCATTTTTACAGAGTTTTGCTTACTCAAAATCTTCAATTTTGACCAATTTCAGGCACAGAAATGACTTTAAACACACTTATTTTAGTTGAAAAAGTAATAATTCACATCCAACCGTCATTTAAAGTCAAAAGATTAAATGTAAAAATTTCATCAATATTGACCATTTTTTCAACGTTCGACTGGTCCGGGGTCATCGGTTTTCATCAGAAAATTGATTATTTGGACTCTACCAAAAATGATTCAAAATGTCATTTGGATCGGGCCTCATGTTGAATAACCACTTTTTAAACCCTCACAGTGACCAAAATTGCCATTTTTACAGAGTTTTGCTTACTCAAAATCTTCAATTTTGACCAATTTCAGGCACAGAAATGACTTTAAACACACTTATTTTAGTTGAAAAAGTAATAATTCACATCCAACCGTCATTTAAAGTCAAAAGATTAAATGTTAAAATTTCATCAATATTGACCATTTTTTCAACGTTCGACTGGTCCGGGGTCATCGTTTTTCATCAGAAAATTGATTTTTTGGACTCTACCAAAAATGATTCAAAATGTCATTTGGATCGGGCCTCATGTTGAATAACCACTTTTTAAATCCTCACAGTGACCAAAATTGCCATTTTTACAGAGTTTTGATTACTCAAAATCTTCAATTTTGACCAATTTCAGGCACAGAAATGACTTTAAACACACTTATTTTAGTTGAAAAAGTAATAATTCACATCCAACCGTCATTTAAAGTCAAAAGATTAAATGTAAAAATTTCATCAATATTGACCATTTTTTCAACGTTCGACTGGTCCGGGGTCATCGTTTTTCATCAGAAAATTGATTTTTTGGACTCTACCAAAAATGATTCAAAATGTCATTTGGATCGGGCCTCATGTTGAATAACCACTTTTTAAACCCTCACAGTGACCAAAATTGCCATTTTTACAGAGTTTTGCTTACTCAAAATCTTAAATTTTGACCAATTTCAGGCACAGAAATGACTTTAAACACACTTATTTTAGTTGAAAAAGTAATAATTCACATCCAACCGTCATTTAAAGTCAAAAGATTAAATGTTAAAATTTCATCAATATTGACCATTTTTTCAGCGTTCGACTGGTCCGGGGTCATCGTTTTTCATCAGAAAATTGATTTTTTGGACTCTACCAAAAATGTTTCAAAATGTCATTTGGATCAGGCCTCATGTTGAATAACCACTTTTAAACCCTCACAGTGACCAAAATTGCCATTTTTACAGAGTTTTGCTTACTCAAAATCTTAAATTTTGACCAATTTCAGGCACAGAAATGGCTTTAAACACACTTATTTTAGTTGAAAAAGTAATAATTCACATCCAACCGTCATTTAAAGTCAAAAGATTAAATGTTAAAATTTCATCAATATTGACCATTTTTTCAACGTTCGACTGGTCCGGGGTCATCGTTTTTCATCAGAAAATGGATTTTTTGGACTCTACCAAAAAAGATTCAAAATGTCTTTTGGATCGGGCCTCATGTTGAATAACCACTTTTTAAACCCTCACAGTGACCAAAATTGCCATTTTTACAGAGTTTTGCTTACTCAAAATCTTAAATTTTGACCAATTTCAGGCACAGAAATGACTTTAAACACACTTATTTTAGTTGAAAAAGTAATAATTCACATCCAACCGTCATTTAAAGTCAAAAGATTAAATGTTAAAATTTCATCAATATTGACCATTTTTTCAACGTTCGACTGGTCCGGGGTCATCGTTTTTCATCAGAAAATTGATTTTTT
Source organism: Lissotriton vulgaris (assembly GCF_964263255.1). Lineage (NCBI taxonomy): Eukaryota > Metazoa > Chordata > Amphibia > Caudata > Salamandridae > Lissotriton > Lissotriton vulgaris. The sequence goes on from NW_028247559.1 coordinate 91,952, forward strand.
GGACTCTACCAAAAATGTTTCAAAATGTCATTTGGATCGGGCCTCATGTTGAATAACCACTTTTTAAACCCTCACAGTGACCAAAATTGCCATTTTTACAGAGTTTTGCTTACTCAAAATCTTCAATTTTGACCAATTTCAGGCACAGAAATGGCTTTAAACACACTTATTTTAGTTGAAAAAGTAATAATTCACATCCAACCGTCATTTAAAGTCAAAAGATTAAATGTTAAAATTTCATCAATATTGACCATTTTTTCAACGTTCGACTGGTCCGGGGTCATCGTTTTTCATCAGAAAATGGATTTTTTGGACTCTACCAAAAAAGATTCAAAATGTCTTTTGGATCGGGCCTCATGTTGAATAACCACTTTTTAAACCCTCACAGTGACCAAAATTGCCATTTTTACAGAGTTTTGCTTACTCAAAATCTTCAATTTTGACCAATTTCAGGCACAGAAATGACTTTAAACACACTTATTTTAGTTGAAAAAGTAATAATTCACATCCAACCGTCATTTAAAGTCAAAAGATTAAATGTAAAAATTTCATCAATATTGACCATTTTTTCAACGTTCGACTGGTCCGGGGTCATCGTTTTTCATCAGAAAATTGATTTTTTGGACTCTACCAAAAATGATTCAAAATGTCATTTGGATCGGGCCTCATGTTGAATAACCACTTTTTAAACCCTCACAGTGACCAAAATTGCCATTTTTACAGAGTTTTGCTTACTCAAAATCTTAAATTTTGACCAATTTCAGGCACAGAAATGACTTTAAACACACTTATTTTAGTTGAAAAAGTAATAATTCACATCCAACCGTCATTTAAAGTCAAAAGATTAAATGTTAAAATTTCATCAATATTGACCATTTTTTCAGCGTTCGACTGGTCCGGGGTCATCGTTTTTCATCAGAAAATTGATTTTTTGGACTCTACCAAAAATGTTTCAAAATGTCATTTGGATCAGGCCTCATGTTGAATAACCACTTTTAAACCCTCACAGTGACCAAAATTGCCATTTTTACAGAGTTTTGCTTACTCAAAATCTTAAATTTTGACCAATTTCAGGCACAGAAATGGCTTTAAACACACTTATTTTAGTTGAAAAAGTAATAATTCACATCCAACCGTCATTTAAAGTCAAAAGATTAAATGTTAAAATTTCATCAATATTGACCATTTTTTCAACGTTCGACTGGTCCGGGGTCATCGTTTTTCATCAGAAAATGGATTTTTTGGACTCTACCAAAAAAGATTCAAAATGTCTTTTGGATCGGGCCTCATGTTGAATAACCACTTTTTAAACCCTCACAGTGACCAAAATTGCCATTTTTACAGAGTTTTGCTTACTCAAAATCTTAAATTTTGACCAATTTCAGGCACAGAAATGACTTTAAACACACTTATTTTAGTTGAAAAAGTAATAATTCACATCCAACCGTCATTTAAAGTCAAAAGATTAAATGTTAAAATTTCATCAATATTGACCATTTTTTCAACGTTCGACTGGTCCGGGGTCATCGTTTTTCATCAGAAAATTGATTTTTTGGACTCTACCAAAAATGTTTCAAAATGTCATTTGGATCGGGCCTCATGTTGAATAACCACTTTTTAAACCCTCACAGTGACCAAAATTGCCATTTTTACAGAGTTTTGCTTACTCAAAATCTTCAATTTTGACCAATTTCAGGCACAGAAATGGCTTTAAACACACTTATTTTAGTTGAAAAAGTAATAATTCACATCCAACCGTCATTTAAAGTCAAAAGATTAAATGTTAAAATTTCATCAATATTGACCATTTTTTCAACGTTCGACTGGTCCGGGGTCATCGTTTTTCATCAGAAAATGGATTTTTTGGACTCTACCAAAAAAGATTCAAAATGTCTTTTGGATCGGGCCTCATGTTGAATAACCACTTTTTAAACCCTCACAGTGACCAAAATTGCCATTTTTACAGAGTTTTGCTTACTCAAAATCTTCAATTTTGACCAATTTCAGGCACAGAAATGACTTTAAACACACTTATTTTAGTTGAAAAAGTAATAATTCACATCCAACCGTCATTTAAAGTCAAAAGATTAAATGTTAAAATTTCATCAATATTGACCATTTTTTCAACGTTCGACTGGTCCGGGGTCATCGTTTTTCATCAGAAAATTGATTTTTTGGACTCTACCAAAAATGATTCAAAATGTCATTTGGATCGGGCCTCATGTTGAATAACCACTTTTTAAACCCTCACAGTGACCAAAATTGCCATTTTTACAGAGTTTTGCTTACTCAAAATCTTCAATTTTGACCAATTTCAGGCACAGAAATGACTTTAAACACACTTATTTTAGTTGAAAAAGTAATAATTCACATCCAACCGTCATTTAAAGTCAAAAGATTAAATGTTAAAATTTCATCAATATTGACCATTTTTTCAACGTTCGACTGGTCCGGGGTCATCGTTTTTCATCAGAAAATTGATTTTTTGGACTCACCAAAAATGATTCAAAATGTCATTTGGATCGGGCCTCATGTTGAATAACCACTTTTTAAACCCTCACAGTGACCAAAATTGCCATTTTTACAGAGTTTTGCTTACTCAAAATCTTAAATTTTGACCAATTTCAGGCACAGAAATGACTTTAAACACACTTATTTTAGTTGAAAAAGTAATAATTCACATCCAACCGTCATTTGAAGTCAAAAGATTAAATGTTAAAATTTCATCAATATTGACAATTTTTTCAACGTTCGACTGGTCCGGGGTCATCGTTTTTCATCAGAAAATTGATTTTTTGGACTCTACCAAAAATGATTCAAAATGTCATTTGGATCGGGCCTCATGTTGAATAACCACTTTTTAAACCCTCACAGTGTCCAAAATTGCCATTTTTACAGAGTTTTGCTTACTCAAAATCTTCAATTTTGACCAATTTCAGGCACAGAAATGACTTTAAACACACTTATTTTAGTTGAAAAAGTAATAATTCACATCCAACCGTCATTTAAAGTCAAAAGATTAAATGTAAAAATGTCATCAATATTGACCATTTTTTCAACGTTCGACTGGTCCGGGGTCATCGTTTTTCATCAGAAAATTGATTTTTTGGACTCTACCAAAAATGATTCAAAATGTCATTTGGATCGGGCCTCATGTTGAAAAACCACTTTTTAAACCCTCACAGTGACCAAAATTGCCATTTTTACAGAGTTTTGCTTACTCAAAATCTTAAATTTTGACCAATTTCAGGCACAGAAATGACTTTAAACACACTTATTTTAGTTGAAAAAGTAATAATTCACATCCAACCGTCATTTAAAGTCAAAAGATTAAATGTTAAAATTTCATCAATATTGACCATTTTTCAACGTTCGACTGGTCCGGGGTCATCGTTTTTCATCAGATAATGGATTTTTTGGACTCTACCAAAAATGTTTCAAAATGTCATTTGGATCGGGCCTTATGTTGAATAACCACTTTTTAAACCCTCACAGTGACCAAAATTGCCATTTTTACAGAGTTTTGCTTACTCAAAATCTTCAATTTTGACCAATTTCAGGCACAGAAATGACTTTAAACACACTTATTTTAGTTGAAAAAGTAATAATTCACATCCAACCGTCATTTAAAGTCAAAAGATTAAATGTTAAAATTTCATCAATATTGACCATTTTTTCAACGTTCGACTGGTCCGGGGTCATCGTTTTTCATCAGAAAATTGATTTTTTGGACTCTACCAAAAATGATTCAAAATGTCATTTGGATCGGGCCTCATGTTGAATAACCACTTTTTAAACCCTCACAGTGACCAAAATTGCCATTTTACAGAGTTTTGCTTACTCAAAATCTTCAATTTTGACCAATTTCAGGCACAGAAATAACTTTAAACACACTTATTTTAGTTGAAAAAGTAATAATTCACATCCAACCGTCATTTGAAGTCAAAAGATTAAATGTTAAAATTTCATCAATATTGACCATTTTTTCAACGTTCGACTGGTCCGGGGTCATCGTTTTTCATCAGAAAATTGATTTTTTGGACTCTACCAAAAATGATTCAAAATGTCATTTGGATCGGGCCTCATGTTGAATAACCACTTTTTAAATCCTCACAGTGACCAAAATTGCCATTTTTACAGAGTTTTGATTACTCAAAATCTTCAATTTTGACCAATTTCAGGCACAGAAATGACTTTAAACACACTTATTTTAGTTGAAAAAGTAATAATTCACATCCAACCGTCATTTAAAGTCAAAAGATTAAATGTAAAAATTTCATCAATATTGACCATTTTTTCAACGTTCGACTGGTCCGGGGTCATCGTTTTTCATCAGAAAATTGATTTTTTGGACTCTACCAAAAATGATTCAAAATGTCATTTGGATCGGGCCTCATGTTGAATAACCACTTTTTAAACCCTCACAGTGACCAAAATTGCCATTTTTACAGAGTTTTGCTTACTCAAAATCTTAAATTTTGACCAATTTCAGGCACAGAAATGACTTTAAACACACTTATTTTAGTTGAAAAAGTAATAATTCACATCCAACCGTCATTTAAAGTCAAAAGATTAAATGTTAAAATTTCATCAATATTGACCATTTTTTCAACGTTCGACTGGTCCGGGGTCATCGTTTTTCATCAGAAAATTGATTTTTTGGACTCTACCAAAAATGTTTCAAAATGTCATTTGGATCAGGCCTCATGTTGAATAACCACTTTTAAACCCTCACAGTGACCAAAATTGCCATTTTTACAGAGTTTTGCTTACTCAAAATCTTAAATTTTGACCAATTTCAGGCACAGAAATGGCTTTAAACACACTTATTTTAGTTGAAAAAGTAATAATTCACATCCAACCGTCATTTAAAGTCAAAAGATTAAATGTTAAAATTTCATCAATATTGACCATTTTTTCAACGTTCGACTGGTCCGGGGTCATCGTTTTTCATCAGAAAATTGATTTTTTGGACTCTACCAAAAAAGATTCAAAATGTCTTTTGGATCGGGCCTCATGTTGAATAACCACTTTTTAAACCCTCACAGTGACCAAAATTGCCATTTTTACAGAGTTTTGCTTACTCAAAATCTTAAATTTTGACCAATTTCAGGCACAGAAATGACTTTAAACACACTTATTTTAGTTGAAAAAGTAATAATTCACATCCAACCGTCATTTAAAGTCAAAAGATTAAATGTTAAAATTTCATCAATATTGACCATTTTTTCAACGTTCGACTGGTCCGGGGTCATCGTTTTTCATCAGAAAATTGATTTTTTGGACTCTACCAAAAATGTTTCAAAATGTCATTTGGATCGGGCCTCATGTTGAATAACCACTTTTTAAACCCTCACAGTGACCAAAATTGCCATTTTTACAGAGTTTTGCTTACTCAAAATCTTCAATTTTGACCAATTTCAGGCACAGAAATGGCTTTAAACACACTTATTTTAGTTGAAAAAGTAATAATTCACATCCAACCGTCATTTAAAGTCAAAAGATTAAATGTTAAAATTTCATCAATATTGACCATTTTTTCAACGTTCGACTGGTCCGGGGTCATCGTTTTTCATCAGAAAATGGATTTTTTGGACTCTACCAAAAAAGATTCAAAATGTCTTTTGGATCGGGCCTCATGTTGAATAACCACTTTTTAAACCCTCACAGTGACCAAAATTGCCATTTTTACAGAGTTTTGCTTACTCAAAATCTTCAATTTTGACCAATTTCAGGCACAGAAATGACTTTAAACACACTTATTTTAGTTGAAAAAGTAATAATTCACATCCAACCGTCATTTGAAGTCAAAAGATTAAATGTTAAAATTTCATCAATATTGACCATTTTTTCAACGTTCGACTGGTCCGGGGTCATCGTTTTTCATCAGAAAATTGATTTTTTGGACTCTACCAAAAAAGATTCAAAATGTCTTTTGGATCGGGCCTCATGTTGAATAACCACTTTTTAAACCCTCACAGTGACCAAAATTGCCATTTTTACAGAGTTTTGCTTACTCAAAATCTTCAATTTTGACCAATTTCAGGCACAGAAATGACTTTAAACACACTTATTTTAGTTGAAAAAGTAATAATTCACATCCAACCGTCATTTAAAGTCAAAAGATTAAATGTTAAAATTTCATCAATATTGACCATTTTTTCAACGTTCGACTGGTCCGGGGTCATCGTTTTTCATCAGAAAATTGATTTTTTGGACTCACCAAAAATGATTCAAAATGTCATTTGGATCGGGCCTCATGTTGAATAACCACTTTTTAAACCCTCACAGTGACCAAAATTGCCATTTTTACAGAGTTTTGCTTACTCAAAATCTTAAATTTTGACCAATTTCAGGCACAGAAATGACTTTAAACACACTTATTTTAGTTGAAAAAGTAATAATTCACATCCAACCGTCATTTGAAGTCAAAAGATTAAATGTTAAAATTTCATCAATATTGACAATTTTTTCAACGTTCGACTGGTCCGGGGTCATCGTTTTTCATCAGAAAATTGATTTTTTGGACTCTACCAAAAATGATTCAAAATGTCATTTGGATCGGGCCTCATGTTGAATAACCACTTTTTAAACCCTCACAGTGTCCAAAATTGCCATTTTTACAGAGTTTTGCTTACTCAAAATCTTCAATTTTGACCAATTTCAGGCACAGAAATGACTTTAAACACACTTATTTTAGTTGAAAAAGTAATAATTCACATCCAACCGTCATTTAAAGTCAAAAGATTAAATGTAAAAATGTCATCAATATTGACCATTTTTTCAACGTTCGACTGGTCCGGGGTCATCGTTTTTCATCAGAAAATTGATTTTTTGGACTCTACCAAAAATGATTCAAAATGTCATTTGGATCGGGCCTCATGTTGAAAAACCACTTTTTAAACCCTCACAGTGACCAAAATTGCCATTTTTACAGAGTTTTGATTACTCAAAATCTTCAATTTTGACCAATTTCAGGCACAGAAATGACTTTAAACACACTTATTTTAGTTGAAAAAGTAATAATTCACATCCAACCGTCATTTAAAGTCAAAAGATTAAATGTAAAAATTTCATCAATATTGACCATTTTTTCAACGTTCGACTGGTCCGGGGTCATCGTTTTTCATCAGAAAATTGATTTTTTGGACTCTACCAAAAATGATTCAAAATGTCATTTGGATCGGGCCTCATGTTGAATAACCACTTTTTAAACCCTCACAGTGACCAAAATTGCCATTTTTACAGAGTTTTGCTTACTCAAAATCTTAAATTTTGACCAATTTCAGGCACAGAAATGACTTTAAACACACTTATTTTAGTTGAAAAAGTAATAATTCACATCCAACCGTCATTTAAAGTCAAAAGATTAAATGTTAAAATTTCATCAATATTGACCATTTTTTCAACGTTCGACTGGTCCGGGGTCATCGTTTTTCATCAGAAAATTGATTTTTTGGACTCTACCAAAAATGTTTCAAAATGTCATTTGGATCAGGCCTCATGTTGAATAACCACTTTTAAACCCTCACAGTGACCAAAATTGCCATTTTTACAGAGTTTTGCTTACTCAAAATCTTAAATTTTGACCAATTTCAGGCACAGAAATGGCTTTAAACACACTTATTTTAGTTGAAAAAGTAATAATTCACATCCAACCGTCATTTAAAGTCAAAAGATTAAATGTTAAAATTTCATCAATATTGACCATTTTTTCAACGTTCGACTGGTCCGGGGTCATCGTTTTTCATCAGAAAATGGATTTTTTGGACTCTACCAAAAAAGATTCAAAATGTCTTTTGGATCGGGCCTCATGTTGAATAACCACTTTTTAAACCCTCACAGTGACCAAAATTGCCATTTTTACAGAGTTTTGATTTACTCAAAATCTTCAATTTTGACCAATTTCAGGCACAGAAATGACTTTAAACACACTTATTTTAGTTGAAAAAGTAATAATTCACATCCAACCGTCATTTAAAGTCAAAAGATTAAATGTTAAAATTTCATCAATATTGACCATTTTTTCAACGTTCGACTGGTCCGGGGTCATCGTTTTTCATCAGAAAATTGATTTTTTGGACTCTACCAAAAATGATTCAAAATGTCATTTGGATCGGGCCTCATGTTGAATAACCACTTTTTAAACCCTCACAGTGACCAAAATTGCCATTTTTACAGAGTTTTGCTTACTCAAAATCTTCAATTTTGACCAATTTCAGGCACAGAAATGACTTTAAACACACTTATTTTAGTTGAAAAAGTAATAATTCACATCCAACCGTCATTTAAAGTCAAAAGATTAAATGTTAAAATTTCATCAATATTGACCATTTTTTCAACGTTCGACTGGTCCGGGGTCATCGTTTTTCATCAGAAAATTGATTTTTTGGACTCACCAAAAATGATTCAAAATGTCATTTGGATCGGGCCTCATGTTGAATAACCACTTTTTAAACCCTCACAGTGACCAAAATTGCCATTTTTACAGAGTTTTGCTTACTCAAAATCTTAAATTTTGACCAATTTCAGGCACAGAAATGACTTTAAACACACTTATTTTAGTTGAAAAAGTAATAATTCACATCCAACCGTCATTTGAAGTCAAAAGATTAAATGTTAAAATTTCATCAATATTGACAATTTTTTCAACGTTCGACTGGTCCGGGTCATCGTTTTTCATCAGAAAATTGATTTTTTGGACTCTACCAAAAATGATTCAAAATGTCATTTGGATCGGGCCTCATGTTGAATAACCACTTTTTAAACCCTCACAGTGTCCAAAATTGCCGTTTTTACAGAGTTTTGCTTACTCAAAATCTTCAATTTTGACCAATTTCAGGCACAGAAATGACTTTAAACACACTTATTTTAGTTGAAAAAGTAATAATTCACATCCAACCGTCATTTAAAGTCAAAAGATTAAATGTTAAAATTTCATCAATATTGACCATTTTTTCAACGTTCGACTGGTCCGGGGTCATCGTTTTTCATCAGATAATGGATTTTTTGGACTCTACCAAAAATGTTTCAAAATGTCATTTGGATCGGGCCTCATGTTGAATAACCACTTTTTAAACCCTCACAGTGACCAAAATTGCCATTTTTACAGAGTTTTGCTTACTCAAAATCTTCAATTTTGACCAATTTCAGGCACAGAAATGACTTTAAACACACTTATTTTAGTTGAAAAAGTAATAATTCACATCCAACCGTCATTTAAAGTCAAAAGATTAAATGTTAAAATTTCATCAATATTGACCATTTTTTCAACGTTCGACTGGTCCGGGGTCATCGTTTTTCATCAGAAAATTGATTTTTTGGACTCTACCAAAAATGATTCAAAATGTCATTTGGATCGGGCCTCATGTTGAATAACCACTTTTTAAACCCTCACAGTGACCAAAATTGCCATTTTTACAGAGTTTTGCTTACTCAAAATCTTCAATTTTGACCAATTTCAGGCACAGAAATAACTTTAAACACACTTATTTTAGTTGAAAAAGTAATAATTCACATCCAACCGTCATTTGAAGTCAAAAGATTAAATGTTAAAATTTCATCAATATTGACCATTTTTTCAACGTTCGACTGGTCCGGGGTCATCGTTTTTCATCAGAAAATTGATTTTTTGGACTCTACCAAAAATGATTCAAAATGTCATTTGGATCGGGCCTCATGTTGAATAACCACTTTTTAAATCCTCACAGTGACCAAAATTGCCATTTTTACAGAGTTTTGATTACTCAAAATCTTCAATTTTGACCAATTTCAGGCACAGAAATGACTTTAAACACACTTATTTTAGTTGAAAAAGTAATAATTCACATCCAACCGTCATTTAAAGTCAAAAGATTAAATGTAAAAATTTCATCAATATTGACCATTTTTTCAACGTTCGACTGGTCCGGGGTCATCGTTTTTCATCAGAAAATTGATTTTTTGGACTCTACCGAAAATGATTCAAAATGTCATTTGGATCGGGCCTCATGTTGAATAACCACTTTTTAAACCCTCACAGTGACCAAAATTGCCATTTTTACAGAGTTTTGCTTACTCAAAATCTTAAATTTTGACCAATTTCAGGCACAGAAATGACTTTAAACACACTTATTTTAGTTGAAAAAGTAATAATTCACATCCAACCGTCATTTAAAGTCAAAAGATTAAATGTTAAAATTTCATCAATATTGACCATTTTTTCAACGTTCGACTGGTCCGGGGTCATCGTTTTTCATCAGAAAATTGATTTTTTGGACTCTACCAAAAATGTTTCAAAATGTCATTTGGATCAGGCCTCATGTTGAATAACCACTTTTAAACCCTCACAGTGACCAAAATTGCCATTTTTACAGAGTTTTGCTTACTCAAAATCTTAAATTTTGACCAATTTCAGGCACAGAAATGGCTTTAAACACACTTATTTTAGTTGAAAAAGTAATAATTCACATCCAACCGTCATTTAAAGTCAAAAGATTAAATGTTAAAATTTCATCAATATTGACCATTTTTTCAACGTTCGACTGGTCCGGGGTCATCGTTTTTCATCAGAAAATGGATTTTTTGGACTCTACCAAAAAAGATTCAAAATGTCTTTTGGATCGGGCCTCATGTTGAATAACCACTTTTTAAACCCTCACAGTGACCAAAATTGCCATTTTTACAGAGTTTTGCTTACTCAAAATCTTAAATTTTGACCAATTTCAGGCACAGAAATGACTTTAAACACACTTATTTTAGTTGAAAAAGTAATAATTCACATCCAACCGTCATTTAAAGTCAAAAGATTAAATGTTAAAATTTCATCAATATTGACCATTTTTTCAACGTTCGACTGGTCCGGGGTCATCGTTTTTCATCAGAAAATTGATTTTTTGGACTCTACCAAAAATGTTTCAAAATGTCATTTGGATCGGGCCTCATGTTGAATAACCACTTTTTAAACCCTCACAGTGACCAAAATTGCCATTTTTACAGAGTTTTGCTTACTCAAAATCTTCAATTTTGACCAATTTCAGGCACAGAAATGGCTTTAAACACACTTATTTTAGTTGAAAAAGTAATAATTCACATCCAACCGTCATTTAAAGTCAAAAGATTAAATGTTAAAATTTCATCAATATTGACCATTTTTTCAACGTTCGACTGGTCCGGGGTCATCGTTTTTCATCAGAAAATGGATTTTTTGGACTCTACCAAAAAAGATTCAAAATGTCTTTTGGATCGGGCCTCATGTTGAATAACCACTTTTTAAACCCTCACAGTGACCAAAATTGCCATTTTTACAGAGTTTTGCTTACTCAAAATCTTCAATTTTGACCAATTTCAGGCACAGAAATGACTTTAAACACACTTATTTTAGTTGAAAAAGTAATAATTCACATCCAACCGTCATTTGAAGTCAAAAGATTAAATGTTAAAATTTCATCAATATTGACCATTTTTTCAAAGTTCGACTGGTCCGGGGTCATCGTTTTTCATCAGAAAATTGATTTTTTGGACTCTACCAAAAAAGATTCAAAATGTCTTTTGGATCGGGCCTCATGTTGAATAACCACTTTTTAAACCCTCACAGTGACCAAAATTGCCATTTTTACAGAGTTTTGCTTACTCAAAATCTTCAATTTTGACCAATTTCAGGCACAGAAATGACTTTAAACACACTTATTTTAGTTGAAAAAGTAATAATTCACATCCAACCGTCATTTAAAGTCAAAAGATTAAATGTTAAAATTTCATCAATATTGACCATTTTTTCAACGTTCGACTGGTCCGGGGTCATCGTTTTTCATCAGAAAATTGATTTTTTGGACTCTACCAAAAATGATTCAAAATGTCATTTGGATCGGGCCTCATGTTGAATAACCACTTTTTAAACCCTCACAGTGTCCAAAATTGCCATTTTTACAGAGTTTTGCTTACTCAAAATCTTCAATTTTGACCAATTTCAGGCACAGAAATGACTTTAAACACACTTATTTTAGTTGAAAAAGTAATAATTCACATCCAACCGTCATTTAAAGTCAAAAGATTAAATGTAAAAATGTCATCAATATTGACCATTTTTTCAACGTTCGACTGGTCCGGGGTCATCGTTTTTCATCAGAAAATTGATTTTTTGGACTCTACCAAAAATGATTCAAAATGTCATTTGGATCGGGCCTCATGTTGAATAACCACTTTTTAAACCCTCACAGTGACCAAAATTGCCATTTTTACAGAGTTTTGCTTACTCAAAATCTTAAATTTTGACCAATTTCAGGCACAGAAATGACTTTAAACACACTTATTTTAGTTGAAAAAGTAATAATTCACATCCAACCGTCATTTAAAGTCAAAAGATTAAATGTTAAAATTTCATCAATATTGACCATTTTTTCAACGTTCGACTGGTCCGGGGTCATCGTTTTTCATCAGAAAATTGATTTTTTGGACTCTACCAAAAATGTTTCAAAATGTCATTTGGATCAGGCCTCATGTTGAATAACCACTTTTAAACCCTCACAGTGACCAAAATTGCCATTTTTACAGAGTTTTGCTTACTCAAAATCTTAAATTTTGAGCAATTTCAGGCACAGAAATGGCTTTAAACACACTTATTTTAGTTGAAAAAGTAATAATTCACATCCAACCGTCATTTAAAGTCAAAAGATTAAATGTTAAAATTTCATCAATATTGACCATTTTTTCAACGTTCGACTGGTCCGGGGTCATCGTTTTTCATCAGAAAATGGATTTTTTGGACTCTACCAAAAAAGATTCAAAATGTCTTTTGGATCGGGCCTCATGTTGAATAACCACTTTTTAAACCCTCACAGTGACCAAAATTGCCATTTTTACAGAGTTTTGCTTACTCAAAATCTTCAATTTTGACCAATTTCAGGCACAGAAATGACTTTAAACACACTTATTTTAGTTGAAAAAGTAATAATTCACATCCAACCGTCATTTAAAGTCAAAAGATTAAATGTTAAAATTTCATCAATATTGACCATTTTTTCAACGTTCGACTGGTCCGGGGTCATCGTTTTTCATCAGAAAATTGATTTTTTGGACTCTACCAAAAATGATTCAAAATGTCATTTGGATCGGGCCTCATGTTGAATAACCACTTTTTAAACCCTCACAGTGACCAAAATTGCCATTTTTACAGAGTTTTGCTTACTCAAAATCTTCAATTTTGACCAATTTCAGGCACAGAAATGACTTTAAACACACTTATTTTAGTTGAAAAAGTAATAATTCACATCCAACCGTCATTTAAAGTCAAAAGATTAAATGTTAAAATTTCATCAATATTGACCATTTTTTCAACGTTCGACTGGTCCGGGGTCATCGTTTTTCATCAGAAAATTGATTTTTTGGACTCACCAAAAATGATTCAAAATGTCATTTGGATCGGGCCTCATGTTGAATAACCACTTTTTAAACCCTCACAGTGACCAAAATTGCCATTTTTACAGAGTTTTGCTTACTCAAAATCTTAAATTTTGACCAATTTCAGGCACAGAAATGACTTTAAACACACTTATTTTAGTTGAAAAAGTAATAATTCACATCCAACCGTCATTTGAAGTCAAAAGATTAAATGTTAAAATTTCATCAATATTGACAATTTTTTCAACGTTCGACTGGTCCGGGGTCATCGTTTTTCATCAGAAAATTGATTTTTTGGACTCTACCAAAAATGATTCAAAATGTCATTTGGATCGGGCCTCATGTTGAATAACCACTTTTTAAACCCTCACAGTGTCCAAAATTGCCATTTTTACAGAGTTTTGCTTACTCAAAATCTTCAATTTTGACCAATTTCAGGCACAGAAATGACTTTAAACACACTTATTTTAGTTGAAAAAGTAATAATTCACATCCAACCGTCATTTAAAGTCAAAAGATTAAATGTAAAAATGTCATCAATATTGACCATTTTTTCAACGTTCGACTGGTCCGGGGTCATCGTTTTTCATCAGAAAATTGATTTTTTGGACTCTACCAAAAATGATTCAAAATGTCATTTGGATCGGGCCTCATGTTGAAAAACCACTTTTTAAACCCTCACAGTGACCAAAATTGCCATTTTTACAGAGTTTTGCTTACTCAAAATCTTAAATTTTGACCAATTTCAGGCACAGAAATGACTTTAAACACACTTATTTTAGTTGAAAAAGTAATAATTCACATCCAACCGTCATTTAAAGTCAAAAGATTAAATGTTAAAATTTCATCAATATTGACCATTTTTTCAACGTTCGACTGGTCCGGGGTCATCGTTTTTCATCAGATAATGGATTTTTTGGACTCTACCAAAAATGTTTCAAAATGTCATTTGGATCGGGCCTCATGTTGAATAACCACTTTTTAAACCCTCACAGTGACCAAAATTGCCATTTTTACAGAGTTTTGCTTACTCAAAATCTTCAATTTTGACCAATTTCAGGCACAGAAATGACTTTAAACACACTTATTTTAGTTGAAAAAGTAATAATTCACATCCAACCGTCATTTAAAGTCAAAAGATTAAATGTTAAAATTTCATCAATATTGACCATTTTTTCAACGTTCGACTGGTCCGGGGTCATCGTTTTTCATCAGAAAATTGATTTTTTGGACTCTACCAAAAATGATTCAAAATGTCATTTGGATCGGGCCTCATGTTGAATAACCACTTTTTAAACCCTCACAGTGACCAAAATTGCCATTTTTACAGAGTTTTGCTTACTCAAAATCTTCAATTTTGACCAATTTCAGGCACAGAAATAACTTTAAACACACTTATTTTAGTTGAAAAAGTAATAATTCACATCCAACCGTCATTTGAAGTCAAAAGATTAAATGTTAAAATTTCATCAATATTGACCATTTTTTCAACGTTCGACTGGTCCGGGGTCATCGTTTTTCATCAGAAAATTGATTTTTTGGACTCTACCAAAAATGATTCAAAATGTCATTTGGATCGGGCCTCATGTTGAATAACCACTTTTTAAATCCTCACAGTGACCAAAATTGCCATTTTTACAGAGTTTTGATTACTCAAAATCTTCAATTTTGACCAATTTCAGGCACAGAAATGACTTTAAACACACTTATTTTAGTTGAAAAAGTAATAATTCACATCCAACCGTCATTTAAAGTCAAAAGATTAAATGTAAAAATTTCATCAATATTGACCATTTTTTCAACGTTCGACTGGTCCGGGGTCATCGTTTTTCATCAGAAAATTGATTTTTTGGACTCTACCAAAAATGATTCAAAATGTCATTTGGATCGGGCCTCATGTTGAATAACCACTTTTTAAACCCTCACAGTGACCAAAATTGCCATTTTTACAGAGTTTTGCTTACTCAAAATCTTACATTTTGACCAATTTCAGGCACAGAAATGACTTTAAACACACTTATTTTAGTTGAAAAAGTAATAATTCACATCCAACCGTCATTTAAAGTCAAAAGATTAAATGTTAAAATTTCATCAATATTGACCATTTTTTCAACGTTCGACTGGTCCGGGGTCATCGTTTTTCATCAGAAAATTGATTTTTTGGACTCTACCAAAAATGTTTCAAAATGTCATTTGGATCAGGCCTCATGTTGAATAACCACTTTTAAACCCTCACAGTGACCAAAATTGCCATTTTTACAGAGTTTTGCTTACTCAAAATCTTAAATTTTGACCAATTTCAGGCACAGAAATGGCTTTAAACACACTTATTTTAGTTGAAAAAGTAATAATTCACATCCAACCGTCATTTAAAGTCAAAAGATTAAATGTTAAAATTTCATCAATATTGACCATTTTTTCAACGTTCGACTGGTCCGGGGTCATCGTTTTTCATCAGAAAATGGATTTTTTGGACTCTACCAAAAAAGATTCAAAATGTCTTTTGGATCGGGCCTCATGTTGAATAACCACTTTTTAAACCCTCACAGTGACCAAAATTGCCATTTTTACAGAGTTTTGCTTACTCAAAATCTTCAATTTTGACCAATTTCAGGCACAGAAATGACTTTAAACACACTTATTTTAGTTGAAAAAGTAATAATTCACATCCAACCGTCATTTAAAGTCAAAAGATTAAATGTTAAAATTTCATCAATATTGACCATTTTTTCAACGTTCGACTGGTCCGGGGTCATCGTTTTTCATCAGAAAATTGATTTTTTGGACTCACCAAAAATGATTCAAAATGTCATTTGGATCGGGCCTCATGTTGAATAACCACTTTTTAAACCCTCACAGTGACCAAAATTGCCATTTTTACAGAGTTTTGCTTACTCAAAATCTTAAATTTTGACCAATTTCAGGCACAGAAATGACTTTAAACACACTTATTTTAGTTGAAAAAGTAATAATTCACATCCAACCGTCATTTGAAGTCAAAAGATTAAATGTTAAAATTTCATCAATATTGACAATTTTTTCAACGTTCGACTGGTCCGGGGTCATCGTTTTTCATCAGAAAATTGATTTTTTGGACTCTACCAAAAATGATTCAAAATGTCATTTGGATCGGGCCTCATGTTGAATAACCACTTTTTAAACCCTCACAGTGTCCAAAATTGCCATTTTTACAGAGTTTTGCTTACTCAAAATCTTCAATTTTGACCAATTTCAGGCACAGAAATGACTTTAAACACACTTATTTTAGTTGAAAAAGTAATAATTCACATCCAACCGTCATTTAAAGTCAAAAGATTAAATGTAAAAATGTCATCAATATTGACCATTTTTTCAACGTTCGACTGGTCCGGGGTCATCGTTTTTCATCAGAAAATTGATTTTTTGGACTCTACCAAAAATGATTCAAAATGTCATTTGGATCGGGCCTCATGTTGAAAAACCACTTTTTAAACCCTCACAGTGACCAAAATTGCCATTTTTACAGAGTTTTGCTTACTCAAAATCTTAAATTTTGACCAATTTCAGGCACAGAAATGACTTTAAACACACTTATTTTAGTTGAAAAAGTAATAATTCACATCCAACCGTCATTTAAAGTCAAAAGATTAAATGTTAAAATTTCATCAATATTGACCATTTTTTCAACGTTCGACTGGTCCGGGGTCATCGTTTTTCATCAGATAATGGATTTTTTGGACTCTACCAAAAATGTTTCAAAATGTCATTTGGATCGGGCCTCATGTTGAATAACCACTTTTTAAACCCTCACAGTGACCAAAATTGCCATTTTTACAGAGTTTTGCTTACTCAAAATCTTCAATTTTGACCAATTTCAGGCACAGAAATGACTTTAAACACACTTATTTTAGTTGAAAAAGTAATAATTCACATCCAACCGTCATTTAAAGTCAAAAGATTAAATGTTAAAATTTCATCAATATTGACCATTTTTTCAACGTTCGACTGGTCCGGGGTCATCGTTTTTCATCAGAAAATTGATTTTTTGGACTCTACCAAAAATGATTCAAAATGTCATTTGGATCGGGCCTCATGTTGAATAACCACTTTTTAAACCCTCACAGTGACCAAAATTGCCATTTTTACAGAGTTTTGCTTACTCAAAATCTTCAATTTTGACCAATTTCAGGCACAGAAATAACTTTAAACACACTTATTTTAGTTGAAAAAGTAATAATTCACATCCAACCGTCATTTGAAGTCAAAAGATTAAATGTTAAAATTTCATCAATATTGACCATTTTTTCAACGTTCGACTGGTCCGGGGTCATCGTTTTTCATCAGAAAATTGATTTTTTGGACTCTACCAAAAATGATTCAAAATGTCATTTGGATCGGGCCTCATGTTGAATAACCACTTTTTAAATCCTCACAGTGACCAAAATTGCCATTTTTACAGAGTTTTGATTACTCAAAATCTTCAATTTTGACCAATTTCAGGCACAGAAATGACTTTAAACACACTTATTTTAGTTGAAAAAGTAATAATTCACATCCAACCGTCATTTAAAGTCAAAAGATTAAATGTAAAAATTTCATCAATATTGACCATTTTTTCAACGTTCGACTGGTCCGGGGTCATCGTTTTTCATCAGAAAATTGATTTTTTGGACTCTACCAAAAATGATTCAAAATGTCATTTGGATCGGGCCTCATGTTGAATAACCACTTTTTAAACCCTCACAGTGACCAAAATTGCCATTTTTACAGAGTTTTGCTTACTCAAAATCTTACATTTTGACCAATTTCAGGCACAGAAATGACTTTAAACACACTTATTTTAGTTGAAAAAGTAATAATTCACATCCAACCGTCATTTAAAGTCAAAAGATTAAATGTTAAAATTTCATCAATATTGACCATTTTTTCAACGTTCGACTGGTCCGGGGTCATCGTTTTTCATCAGAAAATTGATTTTTTGGACTCTACCAAAAATGTTTCAAAATGTCATTTGGATCAGGCCTCATGTTGAATAACCACTTTTAAACCCTCACAGTGACCAAAATTGCCATTTTTACAGAGTTTTGCTTACTCAAAATCTTAAATTTTGACCAATTTCAGGCACAGAAATGGCTTTAAACACACTTATTTTAGTTGAAAAAGTAATAATTCACATCCAACCGTCATTTAAAGTCAAAAGATTAAATGTTAAAATTTCATCAATATTGACCATTTTTTCAACGTTCGACTGGTCCGGGGTCATCGTTTTTCATCAGAAAATGGATTTTTTGGACTCTACCAAAAAAGATTCAAAATGTCTTTTGGATCGGGCCTCATGTTGAATAACCACTTTTTAAACCCTCACAGTGACCAAAATTGCCATTTTTACAGAGTTTTGCTTACTCAAAATCTTAAATTTTGACCAATTTCAGGCACAGAAATGACTTTAAACACACTTATTTTAGTTGAAAAAGTAATAATTCACATCCAACCGTCATTTAAAGTCAAAAGATTAAATGTTAAAATTTCATCAATATTGACCATTTTTTCAACGTTCGACTGGTCCGGGGTCATCGTTTTTCATCAGAAAATTGATTTTTTGGACTCTACCAAAAATGTTTCAAAATGTCATTTGGATCGGGCCTCATGTTGAATAACCACTTTTTAAACCCTCACAGTGACCAAAATTGCCATTTTTACAGAGTTTTGCTTACTCAAAATCTTCAATTTTGACCAATTTCAAGCACAGAACTGGCTTTAAACACACTTATTTTAGTTGAAAAAGTAATAATTCACATCCAACCGTCATTTAAAGTCAAAAGATTAAATGTTAAAATTTCATCAATATTGACCATTTTTTCAACATTCGACTGGTCCGGGGTCATCGTTTTTCATCAGAAAATGGATTTTTTGGACTCTACCAAAAAAGATTCAAAATGTCTTTTGGATCGGGCCTCATGTTGAATAACCACTTTTTAAACCCTCACAGTGACCAAAATTGCCATTTTTACAGAGTTTTGCTTACTCAAAATCTTCAATTTTGACCAATTTCAGGCACAGAAATGACTTTAAACACACTTATTTTAGTTGAAAAAGTAATAATTCACATCCAACCGTCATTTGAAGTCAAAAGATTAAATGTTAAAATTTCATCAATATTGACCATTTTTTCAACGTTCGACTGGTCCGGGGTCATCGTTTTTCATCAGAAAATTGATTTTTTGGACTCTACCAAAAAAGATTCAAAATGTCTTTTGGATCGGGCCTCATGTTGAATAACCACTTTTTAAACCCTCACAGTGACCAAAATTGCCATTTTTACAGAGTTTTGCTTACTCAAAATCTTCAATTTTGACCAATTTCAGGCACAGAAATGACTTTAAACACACTTATTTTAGTTGAAAAAGTAATAATTCACATCCAACCGTCATTTAAAGTCAAAAGATTAAATGTTAAAATTTCATCAATATTGACCATTTTTTCAACGTTCGACTGGTCCGGGGTCATCGTTTTTCATCAGAAAATTGACTTTTTGGACTCACCAAAAATGATTCAAAATGTCATTTGGATCGGGCCTCATGTTGAATAACCACTTTTTAAACCCTCACAGTGACCAAAATTGCCATTTTTACAGAGTTTTGCTTACTCAAAATCTTAAATTTTGACCAATTTCAGGCACGGAAATGACTTTAAACACACTTATTTTAGTTGAAAAAGTAATAATTCACATCCAACCGTCATTTGAAGTCAAAAGATTAAATGTTAAAATTTCATCAATATTGACAATTTTTTCAACGTTCGACTGGTCCGGGGTCATCGTTTTTCATCAGAAAATTGATTTTTTGGACTCTACCAAAAATGATTCAAAATGTCATTTGGATCGGGCCTCATGTTGAATAACCACTTTTTAAACCCTCACAGTGTCCAAAATTGCCATTTTTACAGAGTTTTGCTTACTCAAAATCTTCAATTTTGACCAATTTCAGGCACAGAAATGACTTTAAACACACTTATTTTAGTTGAAAAAGTAATAATTCACATCCAACCGTCATTTAAAGTCAAAAGATTAAATGTAAAAATGTCATCAATATTGACCATTTTTTCAACGTTCGACTGGTCCGGGGTCATCGTTTTTCATCAGAAAATTGATTTTTTGGACTCTACCAAAAATGATTCAAAATGTCATTTGGATCGGGCCTCATGTTGAAAAACCACTTTTTAAACCCTCACAGTGACCAAAATTGCCATTTTTACAGAGTTTTGATTACTCAAAATCTTCAATTTTGACCAATTTCAGGCACAGAAATGACTTTAAACACACTTATTTTAGTTGAAAAAGTAATAATTCACATCCAACCGTCATTTAAAGTCAAAAGATTAAATGTAAAAATTTCATCAATATTGACCATTTTTTCAACGTTCGACTGGTCCGGGGTCATCGTTTTTCATCAGAAAATTGATTTTTTGGACTCTACCAAAAATGATTCAAAATGTCATTTGGATCGGGCCTCATGTTGAATAACCACTTTTTAAACCCTCACAGTGACCAAAATTGCCATTTTTACAGAGTTTTGCTTACTCAAAATCTTAAATTTTGACCAATTTCAGGCACAGAAATGACTTTAAACACACTTATTTTAGTTGAAAAAGTAATAATTCACATCCAACCGTCATTTAAAGTCAAAAGATTAAATGTTAAAATTTCATCAATATTGACCATTTTTTCAACGTTCGACTGGTCCGGGGTCATCGTTTTTCATCAGAAAATTGATTTTTTGGACTCTACCAAAAATGTTTCAAAATGTCATTTGGATCAGGCCTCATGTTGAATAACCACTTTTTAAACCCTCACAGTGACCAAAATTGCCATTTTTACAGAGTTTTGCTTACTCAAAATCTTAAATTTTGACCAATTTCAGGCACAGAAATGACTTTAAACACACTTATTTTAGTTGAAAAAGTAATAATTCACATCCAACCGTCATTTGAAGTCAAAAGATTAAATGTTAAAATTTCATCAATATTGACAATTTTTTCAACGTTCGACTGGTCCGGGGTCATCGTTTTTCATCAGAAAATTGATTTTTTGGACTCTACCAAAAATGATTCAAAATGTCATTTGGATCGGGCCTCATGTTGAATAACCACTTTTTAAACCCTCACAGTGTCCAAAATTGCCATTTTTACAGAGTTTTGCTTACTCAAAATCTTCAATTTTGACCAATTTCAGGCACAGAAATGACTTTAAACACACTTATTTTAGTTGAAAAAGTAATAATTCACATCCAACCGTCATTTAAAGTCAAAAGATTAAATGTAAAAATGTCATCAATATTGACCATTTTTTCAACGTTCGACTGGTCCGGGGTCATCGTTTTTCATCAGAAAATTGATTTTTTGGACTCTACCAAAAATGATTCAAAATGTCATTTGGATCGGGCCTCATGTTGAAAAACCACTTTTTAAACCCTCACAGTGACCAAAATTGCCATTTTTACAGAGTTTTGCTTACTCAAAATCTTAAATTTTGACCAATTTCAGGCACAGAAATGACTTTAAACACACTTATTTTAGTTGAAAAAGTAATAATTCACATCCAACCGTCATTTAAAGTCAAAAGATTAAATGTTAAAATTTCATCAATATTGACCATTTTTTCAACGTTCGACTGGTCCGGGGTCATCGTTTTTCATCAGATAATGGATTTTTTGGACTCTACCAAAAATGTTTCAAAATGTCATTTGGATCGGGCCTCATGTTGAATAACCACTTTTTAAACCCTCACAGTGACCAAAATTGCCATTTTTACAGAGTTTTGCTTACTCAAAATCTTCAATTTTGACCAATTTCAGGCACAGAAATGACTTTAAACACACTTATTTTAGTTGAAAAAGTAATAATTCACATCCAACCGTCATTTAAAGTCAAAAGATTAAATGTTAAAATTTCATCAATATTGACCATTTTTTCAACGTTCGACTGGTCCGGGGTCATCGTTTTTCATCAGAAAATTGATTTTTTGGACTCTACCAAAAATGATTCAAAATGTCATTTGGATCGGGCCTCATGTTGAATAACCACTTTTTAAACCCTCACAGTGACCAAAATTGCCATTTTTACAGAGTTTTGCTTACTCAAAATCTTCAATTTTGACCAATTTCAGGCACAGAAATAACTTTAAACACACTTATTTTAGTTGAAAAAGTAATAATTCACATCCAACCGTCATTTGAAGTCAAAAGATTAAATGTTAAAATTTCATCAATATTGACCATTTTTTCAACGTTCGACTGGTCCGGGGTCATCGTTTTTCATCAGAAAATTGATTTTTTGGACTCTACCAAAAATGATTCAAAATGTCATTTGGATCGGGCCTCATGTTGAATAACCACTTTTTAAATCCTCACAGTGACCAAAATTGCCATTTTTACAGAGTTTTTATTACTCAAAATCTTCAATTTTGACCAATTTCAGGCACAGAAATGACTTTAAACACACTTATTTTAGTTGAAAAAGTAATAATTCACATCCAACCGTCATTTAAAGTCAAAAGATTAAATGTAAAAATTTCATCAATATTGACCATTTTTTCAACGTTCGACTGGTCCGGGGTCATCGTTTTTCATCAGAAAATTGATTTTTTGGACTCTACCAAAAATGATTCAAAATGTCATTTGGATCGGGCCTCATGTTGAATAACCACTTTTTAAACCCTCACAGTGACCAAAATTGCCATTTTTACAGAGTTTTGCTTACTCAAAATCTTAAATTTTGACCAATTTCAGGCACAGAAATGACTTTAAACACACTTATTTTAGTTGAAAAAGTAATAATTCACATCCAACCGTCATTTAAAGTCAAAAGATTAAATGTTAAAATTTCATCAATATTGACCATTTTTTCAACGTTCGACTGGTCCGGGGTCATCGTTTTTCATCAGAAAATTGATTTTTTGGACTCTACCAAAAATGTTTCAAAATGTCATTTGGATCAGGCCTCATGTTGAATAACCACTTTTAAACCCTCACAGTGACCAAAATTGCCATTTTTACAGAGTTTTGCTTACTCAAAATCTTAAATTTTGACCAATTTCAGGCACAGAAATGGCTTTAAACACACTTATTTTAGTTGAAAAAGTAATAATTCACATCCAACCGTCATTTAAAGTCAAAAGATTAAATGTTAAAATTTCATCAATATTGACCATTTTTTCAACGTTCGACTGGTCCGGGGTCATCGTTTTTCATCAGAAAATGGATTTTTTGGACTCTACCAAAAAAGATTCAAAATGTCTTTTGGATCGGGCCTCATGTTGAATAACCACTTTTTAAACCCTCACAGTGACCAAAATTGCCATTTTTACAGAGTTTTGCTTACTCAAAATCTTAAATTTTGACCAATTTCAGGCACAGAAATGACTTTAAACACACTTATTTTAGTTGAAAAAGTAATAATTCACATCCAACCGTCATTTAAAGTCAAAAGATTAAATGTTAAAATTTCATCAATATTGACCATTTTTTCAACGTTCGACTGGTCCGGGGTCATCGTTTTTCATCAGAAAATTGATTTTTTGGACTCTACCAAAAATGTTTCAAAATGTCATTTGGATCGGGCCTCATGTTGAATAACCACTTTTTAAACCCTCACAGTGACCAAAATTGCCATTTTTACAGAGTTTTGCTTACTCAAAATCTTCAATTTTGACCAATTTCAGGCACAGAAATGGCTTTAAACACACTTATTTTAGTTGAAAAAGTAATAATTCACATCCAACCGTCATTTAAAGTCAAAAGATTAAATGTTAAAATTTCATCAATATTGACCATTTTTTCAACGTTCGACTGGTCCGGGGTCATCGTTTTTCATCAGAAAATGGATTTTTTGGACTCTACCAAAAAAGATTCAAAATGTCTTTTGGATCGGGCCTCATGTTGAATAACCACTTTTTAAACCCTCACAGTGACCAAAATTGCCATTTTTACAGAGTTTTGCTTACTCAAAATCTTCAATTTTGACCAATTTCAGGCACAGAAATGACTTTAAACACACTTATTTTAGTTGAAAAAGTAATAATTCACATCCAACCGTCATTTGAAGTCAAAAGATTAAATGTTAAAATTTCATCAATATTGACCATTTTTTCAACGTTCGACTGGTCCGGGGTCATCGTTTTTCATCAGAAAATTGATTTTTTGGACTCTACCAAAAAAGATTCAAAATGTCTTTTGGATCGGGCCTCATGTTGAATAACCACTTTTTAAACCCTCACAGTGACCAAAATTGCCATTTTTACAGAGTTTTGCTTACTCAAAATCTTCAATTTTGACCAATTTCAGGCACAGAAATGACTTTAAACACACTTATTTTAGTTGAAAAAGTAATAATTCACATCCAACCGTCATTTAAAGTCAAAAGATTAAATGTTAAAATTTCATCAATATTGACCATTTTTTCAACGTTCGACTGGTCCGGGGTCATCGTTTTTCATCAGAAAATGGATTTTTTGGACTCTACCAAAAAAGATTCAAAATGTCATTTGGATCGGGCCTCATGTTGAATAACCACTTTTTAAACCCTCACAGTGACCAAAATTGCCATTTTTACAGAGTTTTGCTTACTCAAAATCTTAAATTTTGACCAATTTCAGGCACAGAAATGACTTTAAACACACTAATTTTAGTTGAAAAAGTAATAATTCACATCCAACCGTCATTTAAAGTCAAAAGATTAAATGTTAAAATTTCATCAATATTGACCATTTTTTCAACGTTCGACTGGTCCGGGGTCATCGTTTTTCATCAGAAAATTGATTTTTTGGACTCTACCAAAAATGTTTCAAAATGTCATTTGGATCGGGCCTCATGTTGAATAACCACTTTTTAAACCCTCACAGTGACCAAAATTGCCATTTTTACAGAGTTTTGCTTACTCAAAATCTTCAATTTTGACCAATTTCAGGCACAGAAATGGCTTTAAACACACTTATTTTAGTTGAAAAAGTAATAATTCACATCCAACCGTCATTTAAAGTCAAAAGATTAAATGTTAAAATTTCATCAATATTGACCATTTTTTCAACGTTCGACTGGTCCGGGGTCATCGTTTTTCATCAGAAAATGGATTTTTTGGACTCTACCAAAAAAGATTCAAAATGTCTTTTGGATCGGGCCTCATGTTGAATAACCACTTTTTAAACCCTCACAGTGACCAAAATTGCCATTTTTACAGAGTTTTGCTTACTCAAAATCTTCAATTTTGACCAATTTCAGGCACAGAAATGACTTTAAACACACTTATTTTAGTTGAAAAAGTAATAATTCACATCCAACCGTCATTTGAAGTCAAAAGATTAAATGTTAAAATTTCATCAATATTGACCATTTTTTCAACGTTCGACTGGTCCGGGGTCATCGTTTTTCATCAGAAAATTGATTTTTTGGACTCTACCAAAAAAGATTCAAAATGTCTTTTGGATCGGGCCTCATGTTGAATAACCACTTTTTAAACCCTCACAGTGACCAAAATTGCCATTTTTACAGAGTTTTGCTTACTCAAAATCTTCAATTTTGACCAATTTCAGGCACAGAAATGACTTTAAACACACTTATTTTAGTTGAAAAAGTAATAATTCACATCCAACCGTCATTTGAAGTCAAAAGATTAAATGTTAAAATTTCATCAATATTGACCATTTTTTCAACGTTCGACTGGTCCGGGGTCATCGTTTTTCATCAGAAAATTGATTTTTTGGACTCTACCAAAAATGTTTCAAAATGTCATTTGGATCAGGCCTCATGTTGAATAACCACTTTTAAACCCTCACAGTGACCAAAATTGCCATTTTTACAGAGTTTTGCTTACTCAAAATCTTAAATTTTGACCAATTTCAGGCACAGAAATGGCTTTAAACACACTTATTTTAGTTGAAAAAGTAATAATTCACATCCAACCGTCATTTAAAGTCAAAAGATTAAATGTTAAAATTTCATCAATATTGACCATTTTTTCAACGTTCGACTGGTCCGGGGTCATCGTTTTTCATTAGAAAATGGATTTTTTGGACTCTACCAAAAAAGATTCAAAATGTCTTTTGGATCGGGCCTCATGTTGAATAACCACTTTTTAAACCCTCACAGTGACCAAAATTGCCATTTTTACAGAGTTTTGCTTACTCAAAATCTTCAATTTTGACCAATTTCAGGCACAGAAATGACTTTAAACACACTTATTTTAGTTGAAAAAGTAATAATTCACATCCAACCGTCATTTAAAGTCAAAAGATTAAATGTTAAAATTTCATCAATATTGACCATTTTTTCAACGTTCGACTGGTCCGGGGTCATCGTTTTTCATCAGAAAATTGATTTTTTGGACTCTACCAAAAATGATTCAAAATGTCATTTGGATCGGGCCTCATGTTGAATAACCACTTTTTAAACCCTCACAGTGACCAAAATTGCCATTTTTACAGAGTTTTGCTTACTCAAAATCTTCAATTTTGACCAATTTCAGGCACAGAAATGACTTTAAACACACTTATTTTAGTTGAAAAAGTAATAATTCACATCCAACCGTCATTTAAAGTCAAAAGATTAAATGTTAAAATTTCAACAATATTGACCATTTTTTCAACGTTCGACTGGTCCGGGGTCATCGTTTTTCATCAGAAAATTGATTTTTTGGACTCACCAAAAATGATTCAAAATGTCATTTGGATCGGGCCTCATGTTGAATAACCACTTTTTAAACCCTCACAGTGACCAAAATTGCCATTTTTACAGAGTTTTGCTTACTCAAAATCTTAAATTTTGACCAATTTCAGGCACAGAAATGACTTTAAACACACTTATTTTAGTTGAAAAAGTAATAATTCACATCCAACCGTCATTTGAAGTCAAAAGATTAAATGTTAAAATTTCATCAATATTGACAATTTTTTCAACGTTCGACTGGTCCGGGGTCATCGTTTTTCATCAGAAAATTGATTTTTTGGACTCTACCAAAAATGATTCAAAATGTCATTTGGATCGGGCCTCATGTTGAATAACCACTTTTTAAACCCTCACAGTGTCCAAAATTGCCATTTTTACAGAGTTTTGCTTACTCAAAATCTTCAATTTTGACCAATTTCAGGCACAGAAATGACTTTAAACACACTTATTTTAGTTGAAAAAGTAATAATTCACATCCAACCGTCATTTAAAGTCAAAAGATTAAATGTAAAAATGTCATCAATATTGACCATTTTTTCAACGTTCGACTGGTCCGGGGTCATCGTTTTTCATCAGAAAATTGATTTTTTGGACTCTACCAAAAATGATTCAAAATGTCATTTGGATCGGGCCTCATGTTGAAAAACCACTTTTTAAACCCTCACAGTGACCAAAATTGCCATTTTTACAGAGTTTTGCTTACTCAAAATCTTAAATTTTGACCAATTTCAGGCACAGAAATGACTTTAAACACACTTATTTTAGTTGAAAAAGTAATAATTCACATCCAACCGTCATTTAAAGTCAAAAGATTAAATGTTAAAATTTCATCAATATTGACCATTTTTTCAACGTTCGACTGGTCCGGGGTCATCGTTTTTCATCAGATAATGGATTTTTTGGACTCTACCAAAAATGTTTCAAAATGTCATTTGGATCGGGCCTCATGTTGAATAACCACTTTTTAAACCCTCACAGTGACCAAAATTGCCATTTTTACAGAGTTTTGCTTACTCAAAATCTTCAATTTTGACCAATTTCAGGCACAGAAATGACTTTAAACACACTTATTTTAGTTGAAAAAGTAATAATTCACATCCAACCGTCATTTAAAGTCAAAAGATTAAATGTTAAAATTTCATCAATATTGACCATTTTTTCAACGTTCGACTGGTCCGGGGTCATCGTTTTTCATCAGAAAATTGATTTTTTGGACTCTACCAAAAATGATTCAAAATGTCATTTGGATCGGGCCTCATGTTGAATAACCACTTTTTAAATCCTCACAGTGACCAAAATTGCCATTTTTACAGAGTTTTGATTACTCAAAATCTTCAATTTTGACCAATTTCAGGCACAGAAATGACTTTAAACACACTTATTTTAGTTGAAAAAGTAATAATTCACATCCAACCGTCATTTAAAGTCAAAAGATTAAATGTAAAAATTTCATCAATATTGACCATTTTTTCAACGTTCGACTGGTCCGGGGTCATCGTTTTTCATCAGAAAATTGATTTTTTGGACTCTACCAAAAATGATTCAAAATGTCATTTGGATCGGGCCTCATGTTGAATAACCACTTTTTAAACCCTCACAGTGACCAAAATTGCCATTTTTACAGAGTTTTGCTTACTCAAAATCTTAAATTTTGACCAATTTCAGGCACAGAAATGACTTTAAACACACTTATTTTAGTTGAAAAAGTAATAATTCACATCCAACCGTCATTTAAAGTCAAAAGATTAAATGTTAAAATTTCATCAATATTGACCATTTTTTCAACGTTCGACTGGTCCGGGGTCATCGTTTTTCATCAGAAAATTGATTTTTTGGACTCTACCAAAAATGTTTCAAAATGTCATTTGGATCAGGCCTCATGTTGAATAACCACTTTTAAACCCTCACAGTGACCAAAATTGCCATTTTTACAGAGTTTTGCTTACTCAAAATCTTAAATTTTGACCAATTTCAGGCACAGAAATGGCTTTAAACACACTTATTTTAGTTGAAAAAGTAATAATTCACATCCAACCGTCATTTAAAGTCAAAAGATTAAATGTTAAAATTTCATCAATATTGACCATTTTTTCAACGTTCGACTGGTCCGGGGTCATCGTTTTTCATCAGAAAATGGATTTTTTGGACTCTACCAAAAAAGATTCAAAATGTCTTTTGGATCGGGCCTCATGTTGAATAACCACTTTTTAAACCCTCACAGTGACCAAAATTGCCATTTTTACAGAGTTTTGCTTACTCAAAATCTTAAATTTTGACCAATTTCAGGCACAGAAATGACTTTAAACACACTTATTTTAGTTGAAAAAGTAATAATTCACATCCAACCGTCATTTAAAGTCAAAAGATTAAATGTTAAAATTTCATCAATATTGACCATTTTTTCAACGTTCGACTGGTCCGGGGTCATCGTTTTTCATCAGAAAATTGATTTTTTGGACTCTACCAAAAATGTTTCAAAATGTCATTTGGATCGGGCCTCATGTTGAATAACCACTTTTTAAACCCTCACAGTGACCAAAATTGCCATTTTTACAGAGTTTTGCTTACTCAAAATCTTCAATTTTGACCAATTTCAGGCACAGAAATGGCTTTAAACACACTTATTTTAGTTGAAAAAGTAATAATTCACATCCAACCGTCATTTAAAGTCAAAAGATTAAATGTTAAAATTTCATCAATATTGACCATTTTTTCAACGTTCGACTGGTCCGGGGTCATCGTTTTTCATCAGAAAATGGATTTTTTGGACTCTACCAAAAAAGATTCAAAATGTCTTTTGGATCGGGCCTCATGTTGAATAACCACTTTTTAAACCCTCACAGTGACCAAAATTGCCATTTTTACAGAGTTTTGCTTACTCAAAATCTTCAATTTTGACCAATTTCAGGCACAGAAATGACTTTAAACACACTTATTTTAGTTGAAAAAGTAATAATTCACATCCAACCGTCATTTGAAGTCAAAAGATTAAATGTTAAAATTTCATCAATATTGACCATTTTTTCAACGTTCGACTGGTCCGGGGTCATCGTTTTTCATCAGAAAATTGATTTTTTGGACTCTACCAAAAAAGATTCAAAATGTCTTTTGGATCGGGCCTCATGTTGAATAACCACTTTTTAAACCCTCACAGTGACCAAAATTGCCATTTTTACAGAGTTTTGCTTACTCAAAATCTTCAATTTTGACCAATTTCAGGCACAGAAATGACTTTAAACACACTTATTTTAGTTGAAAAAGTAATAATTCACATCCAACCGTCATTTAAAGTCAAAAGATTAAATGTTAAAATTTCATCAATATTGACCATTTTTTCAACGTTCGACTGGTCCGGGGTCATCGTTTTTCATCAGAAAATTGATTTTTTGGACTCTACCAAAAATGATTCAAAATGTCATTTGGATCGGGCCTCATGTTGAATAACCACTTTTTAAACCCTCACAGTGTCCAAAATTGCCATTTTTACAGAGTTTTGCTTACTCAAAATCTTCAATTTTGACCAATTTCAGGCACAGAAATGACTTTAAACACACTTATTTTAGTTGAAAAAGTAATAATTCACATCCAACCGTCATTTAAAGTCAAAAGATTAAATGTAAAAATGTCATCAATATTGACCATTTTTTCAACGTTCGACTGGTCCGGGGTCATCGTTTTTCATCAGAAAATTGATTTTTTGGACTCTACCAAAAATGATTCAAAATGTCATTTGGATCGGGCCTCATGTTGAAAAACCACTTTTTAAACCCTCACAGTGACCAAAATTGCCATTTTTACAGAGTTTTGATTACTCAAAATCTTCAATTTTGACCAATTTCAGGCACAGAAATGACTTTAAACACACTTATTTTAGTTGAAAAAGTAATAATTCACATCCAACCGTCATTTAAAGTCAAAAGATTAAATGTAAAAATTTCATCAATATTGACCATTTTTTCAACGTTCGACTGGTCCGGGGTCATCGTTTTTCATCAGAAAATTGATTTTTTGGACTCTACCAAAAATGATTCAAAATGTCATTTGGATCGGGCCTCATGTTGAATAACCACTTTTTAAAGCCTCACAGTGACCAAAATTGCCATTTTTACAGAGTTTTGCTTACTCAAAATCTTAAATTTTGACCAATTTCAGGCACAGAAATGACTTTAAACACACTTATTTTAGTTGAAAAAGTAATAATTCACATCCAACCGTCATTTAAAGTCAAAAGATTAAATGTTAAAATTTCATCAATATTGACCATTTTTTCAACGTTCGACTGGTCCGGGGTCATCGTTTTTCATCAGAAAATTGATTTTTTGGACTCTACCAAAAATGTTTCAAAATGTCATTTGGATCAGGCCTCATGTTGAATAACCACTTTTAAACCCTCACAGTGACCAAAATTGCCATTTTTACAGAGTTTTGCTTACTCAAAATCTTAAATTTTGAGCAATTTCAGGCACAGAAATGGCTTTAAACACACTTATTTTAGTTGAAAAAGTAATAATTCACATCCAACCGTCATTTAAAGTCAAAAGATTAAATGTTAAAATTTCATCAATATTGACCATTTTTTCAACGTTCGACTGGTCCGGGGTCATCGTTTTTCATCAGAAAATGGATTTTTTGGACTCTACCAAAAAAGATTCAAAATGTCTTTTGGATCGGGCCTCATGTTGAATAACCACTTTTTAAACCCTCACAGTGACCAAAATTGCCATTTTTACAGAGTTTTGCTTACTCAAAATCTTCAATTTTGACCAATTTCAGGCACAGAAATGACTTTAAACACACTTATTTTAGTTGAAAAAGTAATAATTCACATCCAACCGTCATTTAAAGTCAAAAGATTAAATGTTAAAATTTCATCAATATTGACCATTTTTTCAACGTTCGACTGGTCCGGGGTCATCGTTTTTCATCAGAAAATTGATTTTTTGGACTCTACCAAAAATGATTCAAAATGTCATTTGGATCGGGCCTCATGTTGAATAACCACTTTTTAAACCCTCACAGTGACCAAAATTGCCATTTTTACAGAGTTTTGCTTACTCAAAATCTTCAATTTTGACCAATTTCAGGCACAGAAATGACTTTAAACACACTTATTTTAGTTGAAAAAGTAATAATTCACATCCAACCGTCATTTAAAGTCAAAAGATTAAATGTTAAAATTTCATCAATATTGACCATTTTTTCAACGTTCGACTGGTCCGGGGTCATCGTTTTTCATCAGAAAATTGATTTTTTGGACTCACCAAAAATGATTCAAAATGTCATTTGGATCGGGCCTCATGTTGAATAACCACTTTTTAAACCCTCACAGTGACCAAAATTGCCATTTTTACAGAGTTTTGCTTACTCAAAATCTTAAATTTTGACCAATTTCAGGCACAGAAATGACTTTAAACACACTTATTTTAGTTGAAAAAGTAATAATTCACATCCAACCGTCATTTGAAGTCAAAAGATTAAATGTTAAAATTTCATCAATATTGACAATTTTTTCAACGTTCGACTGGTCCGGGGTCATCGTTTTTCATCAGAAAATTGATTTTTTGGACTCTACCAAAAATGATTCAAAATGTCATTTGGATCGGGCCTCATGTTGAATAACCACTTTTTAAACCCTCACAGTGTCCAAAATTGCCATTTTTACAGAGTTTTGCTTACTCAAAATCTTCAATTTTGACCAATTTCAGGCACAGAAATGACTTTAAACACACTTATTTTAGTTGAAAAAGTAATAATTCACATCCAACCGTCATTTAAAGTCAAAAGATTAAATGTTAAAATTTCATCAATATTGACCATTTTTTCAACGTTCGACTGGTCCGGGGTCATCGTTTTTCATCAGATAATGGATTTTTTGGACTCTACCAAAAATGTTTCAAAATGTCATTTGGATCGGGCCTCATGTTGAATAACCACTTTTTAAACCCTCACAGTGACCAAAATTGCCATTTTTACAGAGTTTTGCTTACTCAAAATCTTCAATTTTGACCAATTTCAGGCACAGAAATGACTTTAAACACACTTATTTTAGTTGAAAAAGTAATAATTCACATCCAACCGTCATTTAAAGTCAAAAGATTAAATGTTAAAATTTCATCAATATTGACCATTTTTTCAACGTTCGACTGGTCCGGGGTCATCGTTTTTCATCAGAAAATTGATTTTTTGGACTCTACCAAAAATGATTCAAAATGTCATTTGGATCGGGCCTCATGTTGAATAACCACTTTTTAAACCCTCACAGTGACCAAAATTGCCATTTTTACAGAGTTTTGCTTACTCAAAATCTTCAATTTTGACCAATTTCAGGCACAGAAATAACTTTAAACACACTTATTTTAGTTGAAAAAGTAATAATTCACATCCAACCGTCATTTGAAGTCAAAAGATTAAATGTTAAAATTTCATCAATATTGACCATTTTTTCAACGTTCGACTGGTCCGGAGTCATCGTTTTTCATCAGAAAATTGATTTTTTGGACTCTACCAAAAATGATTCAAAATGTCATTTGGATCGGGCCTCATGTTGAATAACCACTTTTTAAATCCTCACAGTGACCAAAATTGCCATTTTTACAGAGTTTTGATTACTCAAAATCTTCAATTTTGACCAATTTCAGGCACAGAAATGACTTTAAACACACTTATTTTAGTTGAAAAAGTAATAATTCACATCCAACCGTCATTTAAAGTCAAAAGATTAAATGTAAAAATTTCATCAATATTGACCATTTTTTCAACGTTCGACTGGTCCGGGGTCATCGTTTTTCATCAGAAAATTGATTTTTTGGACTCTACCAAAAATGATTCAAAATGTCATTTGGATCGGGCCTCATGTTGAATAACCACTTTTTAAACCCTCACAGTGACCAAAATTGCCATTTTTACAGAGTTTTGCTTACTCAAAATCTTAAATTTTGACCAATTTCAGGCACAGAAATGACTTTAAACACACTTATTTTAGTTGAAAAAGTAATAATTCACATCCAACCGTCATTTAAAGTCAAAAGATTAAATGTTAAAATTTCATCAATATTGACCATTTTTTCAACGTTCGACTGGTCCGGGGTCATCGTTTTTCATCAGAAAATTGATTTTTTGGACTCTACCAAAAATGTTTCAAAATGTCATTTGGATCAGGCCTCATGTTGAATAACCACTTTTAAACCCTCACAGTGACCAAAATTGCCATTTTTACAGAGTTTTGCTTACTCAAAATCTTAAATTTTGACCAATTTCAGGCACAGAAATGGCTTTAAACACACTTATTTTAGTTGAAAAAGTAATAATTCACATCCAACCGTCATTTAAAGTCAAAAGATTAAATGTTAAAATTTCATCAATATTGACCATTTTTTCAACGTTCGACTGGTCCGGGGTCATCGTTTTTCATCAGAAAATGGATTTTTTGGACTCTACCAAAAAAGATTCAAAATGTCTTTTGGATCGGGCCTCATGTTGAATAACCACTTTTTAAACCCTCACAGTGACCAAAATTGCCATTTTTACAGAGTTTTGCTTACTCAAAATCTTAAATTTTGACCAATTTCAGGCACAGAAATGACTTTAAACACACTTATTTTAGTTGAAAAAGTAATAATTCACATCCAACCGTCATTTAAAGTCAAAAGATTAAATGTTAAAATTTCATCAATATTGACCATTTTTTCAACGTTCGACTGGTCCGGGGTCATCGTTTTTCATCAGAAAATTGATTTTTTGGACTCTACCAAAAATGTTTCAAAATGTCATTTGGATCGGGCCTCATGTTGAATAACCACTTTTTAAACCCTCACAGTGACCAAAATTGCCATTTTTACAGAGTTTTGCTTACTCAAAATCTTCAATTTTGACCAATTTCAGGCACAGAAATGGCTTTAAACACACTTATTTTAGTTGAAAAAGTAATAATTCACATCCAACCGTCATTTAAAGTCAAAAGATTAAATGTTAAAATTTCATCAATATTGACCATTTTTTCAACATTCGACTGGTCCGGGGTCATCGTTTTTCATCAGAAAATGGATTTTTTGGACTCTACCAAAAAAGATTCAAAATGTCTTTTGGATCGGGCCTCATGTTGAATAACCACTTTTTAAACCCTCACAGTGACCAAAATTGCCATTTTTACAGAGTTTTGCTTACTCAAAATCTTCAATTTTGACCAATTTCAGGCACAGAAATGACTTTAAACACACTTATTTTAGTTGAAAAAGTAATAATTCACATCCAACCGTCATTTGAAGTCAAAAGATTAAATGTTAAAATTTCATCAATATTGACCATTTTTTCAACGTTCGACTGGTCCGGGGTCATCGTTTTTCATCAGAAAATTGATTTTTTGGACTCTACCAAAAAAGATTCAAAATGTCTTTTGGATCGGGCCTCATGTTGAATAACCACTTTTTAAACCCTCACAGTGACCAAAATTGCCATTTTTACAGAGTTTTGCTTACTCAAAATCTTCAATTTTGACCAATTTCAGGCACAGAAATGACTTTAAACACACTTATTTTAGTTGAAAAAGTAATAATTAACATCCAACCGTCATTTAAAGTCAAAAGATTAAATGTTAAAATTTCATCAATATTGACCATTTTTTCAACGTTCGACTGGTCCGGGGTCATCGTTTTTCATCAGAAAATTGATTTTTTGGACTCACCAAAAATGATTCAAAATGTCATTTGGATCGGGCCTCATGTTGAATAACCACTTTTTAAACCCTCACAGTGACCAAAATTGCCATTTTTACAGAGTTTTGCTTACTCAAAATCTTAAATTTTGACCAATTTCAGGCACAGAAATGACTTTAAACACACTTATTTTAGTTGAAAAAGTAATAATTCACATCCAACCGTCATTTGAAGTCAAAAGATTAAATGTTAAAATTTCATCAATATTGACAATTTTTTCAACGTTCGACTGGTCCGGGGTCATCGTTTTTCATCAGAAAATTGATTTTTTGGACTCTACCAAAAATGATTCAAAATGTCATTTGGATCGGGCCTCATGTTGAATAACCACTTTTTAAACCCTCACAGTGTCCAAAATTGCCATTTTTACAGAGTTTTGCTTACTCAAAATCTTCAATTTTGACCAATTTCAGGCACAGAAATGACTTTAAACACACTTATTTTAGTTGAAAAAGTAATAATTCACATCCAACCGTCATTTAAAGTCAAAAGATTAAATGTAAAAATGTCATCAATATTGACCATTTTTTCAACGTTCGACTGGTCCGGGGTCATCGTTTTTCATCAGAAAATTGATTTTTTGGACTCTACCAAAAATGATTCAAAATGTCATTTGGATCGGGCCTCATGTTGAAAAACCACTTTTTAAACCCTCACAGTGACCAAAATTGCCATTTTTACAGATTTTTGATTACTCAAAATCTTCAATTTTGACCAATTTCAGGCACAGAAATGACTTTAAACACACTTATTTTAGTTGAAAAAGTAATAATTCACATCCAACCGTCATTTAAAGTCAAAAGATTAAATGTAAAAATTTCATCAATATTGACCATTTTTTCAACGTTCGACTGGTCCGGGGTCATCGTTTTTCATCAGAAAATTGATTTTTTGGACTCTACCAAAAATGATTCAAAATGTCATTTGGATCGGGCCTCATGTTGAATAACCACTTTTTAAACCCTCACAGTGACCAAAATTGCCATTTTTACAGAGTTTTGCTTACTCAAAATCTTAAATTTTGACCAATTTCAGGCACAGAAATGACTTTAAACACACTTATTTTAGTTGAAAAAGTAATAATTCACATCCAACCGTCATTTAAAGTCAAAAGATTAAATGTTAAAATTTCATCAATATTGACCATTTTTTCAACGTTCGACTGGTCCGGGGTCATCGTTTTTCATCAGAAAATTGATTTTTTGGACTCTACCAAAAATGTTTCAAAATGTCATTTGGATCAGGCCTCATGTTGAATAACCACTTTTAAACCCTCACAGTGACCAAAATTGCCATTTTTACAGAGTTTTGCTTACTCAAAATCTTAAATTTTGACCAATTTCAGGCACAGAAATGGCTTTAAACACACTTATTTTAGTTGAAAAAGTAATAATTCACATCCAACCGTCATTTAAAGTCAAAAGATTAAATGTTAAAATTTCATCAATATTGACCATTTTTTCAACGTTCGACTGGTCCGGGGTCATCGTTTTTCATCAGAAAATGGATTTTTTGGACTCTACCAAAAAAGATTCAAAATGTCTTTTGGATCGGGCCTCATGTTGAATAACCACTTTTTAAACCCTCACAGTGACCAAAATTGCCATTTTTACAGAGTTTTGCTTACTCAAAATCTTCAATTTTGACCAATTTCAGGCACAGAAATGACTTTAAACACACTTATTTTAGTTGAAAAAGTAATAATTCACATCCAACCGTCATTTAAAGTCAAAAGATTAAATGTTAAAATTTCATCAATATTGACCATTTTTTCAACGTTCGACTGGTCCGGGGTCATCGTTTTTCATCAGAAAATTGATTTTTTGGACTCACCAAAAATGATTCAAAATGTCATTTGGATCGGGCCTCATGTTGAATAACCACTTTTTAAACCCTCACAGTGACCAAAATTGCCATTTTTACAGAGTTTTGCTTACTCAAAATCTTAAATTTTGACCAATTTCAGGCACAGAAATGACTTTAAACACACTTATTTTAGTTGAAAAAGTAATAATTCACATCCAACCGTCATTTGAAGTCAAAAGATTAAATGTTAAAATTTCATCAATATTGACAATTTTTTCAACGTTCGACTGGTCCGGGGTCATCGTTTTTCATCAGAAAATTGATTTTTTGGACTCTACCAAAAATGATTCAAAATGTCATTTGGATCGGGCCTCATGTTGAATAACCACTTTTTAAACCCTCACAGTGTCCAAAATTGCCATTTTTACAGAGTTTTGCTTACTCAAAATCTTCAATTTTGACCAATTTCAGGCACAGAAATGACTTTAAACACACTTATTTTAGTTGAAAAAGTAATAATTCACATCCAACCGTCATTTAAAGTCAAAAGATTAAATGTAAAAATGTCATCAATATTGACCATTTTTTCAACGTTCGACTGGTCCGGGGTCATCGTTTTTCATCAGAAAATTGATTTTTTGGACTCTACCAAAAATGATTCAAAATGTCATTTGGATCGGGCCTCATGTTGAAAAACCACTTTTTAAACCCTCACAGTGACCAAAATTGCCATTTTTACAGAGTTTTGCTTACTCAAAATCTTAAATTTTGACCAATTTCAGGCACAGAAATGACTTTAAACACACTTATTTTAGTTGAAAAAGTAATAATTCACATCCAACCGTCATTTAAAGTCAAAAGATTAAATGTTAAAATTTCATCAATATTGACCATTTTTTCAACGTTCGACTGGTCCGGGGTCATCGTTTTTCATCAGATAATGGATTTTTTGGACTCTACCAAAAATGTTTCAAAATGTCATTTGGATCGGGCCTCATGTTGAATAACCACTTTTTAAACCCTCACAGTGACCAAAATTGCCATTTTTACAGAGTTTTGCTTACTCAAAATCTTCAATTTTGACCAATTTCAGGCACAGAAATGACTTTAAACACACTTATTTTAGTTGAAAAAGTAATAATTCACATCCAACCGTCATTTAAAGTCAAAAGATTAAATGTTAAAATTTCATCAATATTGACCATTTTTTCAACGTTCGACTGGTCCGGGGTCATCGTTTTTCATCAGAAAATTGATTTTTTGGACTCTACCAAAAATGATTCAAAATGTCATTTGGATCGGGCCTCATGTTGAATAACCACTTTTTAAACCCTCACAGTGACCAAAATTGCCATTTTTACAGAGTTTTGCTTACTCAAAATCTTCAATTTTGACCAATTTCAGGCACAGAAATAACTTTAAACACACTTATTTTAGTTGAAAAAGTAATAATTCACATCCAACCGTCATTTGAAGTCAAAAGATTAAATGTTAAAATTTCATCAATATTGACCATTTTTTCAACGTTCGACTGGTCCGGGGTCATCGTTTTTCATCAGAAAATTGATTTTTTGGACTCTACCAAAAATGATTCAAAATGTCATTTGGATCGGGCCTCATGTTGAATAACCACTTTTTAAATCCTCACAGTGACCAAAATTGCCATTTTTACAGAGTTTTGATTACTCAAAATCTTCAATTTTGACCAATTTCAGGCACAGAAATGACTTTAAACACACTTATTTTAGTTGAAAAAGTAATAATTCACATCCAACCGTCATTTAAAGTCAAAAGATTAAATGTAAAAATTTCATCAATATTGACCATTTTTTCAACGTTCGACTGGTCCGGGGTCATCGTTTTTCATCAGAAAATTGATTTTTTGGACTCTACCAAAAATGATTCAAAATGTCATTTGGATCGGGCCTCATGTTGAATAACCACTTTTTAAACCCTCACAGTGACCAAAATTGCCATTTTTACAGAGTTTTGCTTACTCAAAATCTTACATTTTGACCAATTTCAGGCACAGAAATGACTTTAAACACACTTATTTTAG
The DNA here is from genome assembly GCF_964263255.1 of Lissotriton vulgaris. Taxonomy (NCBI): domain Eukaryota; kingdom Metazoa; phylum Chordata; class Amphibia; order Caudata; family Salamandridae; genus Lissotriton; species Lissotriton vulgaris. Next base: position 131,599 of record NW_028247559.1, read on the forward strand.
TTGAAAAAGTAATAATTCACATCCAACCGTCATTTAAAGTCAAAAGATTAAATGTTAAAATTTCATCAATATTGACCATTTTTTCAACGTTCGACTGGTCCGGGGTCATCGTTTTTCATCAGAAAATTGATTTTTTGGACTCTACCAAAAATGTTTCAAAATGTCATTTGGATCAGGCCTCATGTTGAATAACCACTTTTAAACCCTCACAGTGACCAAAATTGCCATTTTTACAGAGTTTTGCTTACTCAAAATCTTAAATTTTGACCAATTTCAGGCACAGAAATGGCTTTAAACACACTTATTTTAGTTGAAAAAGTAATAATTCACATCCAACCGTCATTTAAAGTCAAAAGATTAAATGTTAAAATTTCATCAATATTGACCATTTTTTCAACGTTCGACTGGTCCGGGGTCATCGTTTTTCATCAGAAAATGGATTTTTTGGACTCTACCAAAAAAGATTCAAAATGTCTTTTGGATCGGGCCTCATGTTGAATAACCACTTTTTAAACCCTCACAGTGACCAAAATTGCCATTTTTACAGAGTTTTGCTTACTCAAAATCTTCAATTTTGACCAATTTCAGGCACAGAAATGACTTTAAACACACTTATTTTAGTTGAAAAAGTAATAATTCACATCCAACCGTCATTTAAAGTCAAAAGATTAAATGTTAAAATTTCATCAATATTGACCATTTTTTCAACGTTCGACTGGTCCGGGGTCATCGTTTTTCATCAGAAAATTGATTTTTTGGACTCACCAAAAATGATTCAAAATGTCATTTGGATCGGGCCTCATGTTGAATAACCACTTTTTAAACCCTCACAGTGACCAAAATTGCCATTTTTACAGAGTTTTGCTTACTCAAAATCTTAAATTTTGACCAATTTCAGGCACAGAAATGACTTTAAACACACTTATTTTAGTTGAAAAAGTAATAATTCACATCCAACCGTCATTTGAAGTCAAAAGATTAAATGTTAAAATTTCATCAATATTGACAATTTTTTCAACGTTCGACTGGTCCGGGGTCATCGTTTTTCATCAGAAAATTGATTTTTTGGACTCTACCAAAAATGATTCAAAATGTCATTTGGATCGGGCCTCATGTTGAATAACCACTTTTTAAACCCTCACAGTGTCCAAAATTGCCATTTTTACAGAGTTTTGCTTACTCAAAATCTTCAATTTTGACCAATTTCAGGCACAGAAATGACTTTAAACACACTTATTTTAGTTGAAAAAGTAATAATTCACATCCAACCGTCATTTAAAGTCAAAAGATTAAATGTAAAAATGTCATCAATATTGACCATTTTTTCAACGTTCGACTGGTCCGGGGTCATCGTTTTTCATCAGAAAATTGATTTTTTGGACTCTACCAAAAATGATTCAAAATGTCATTTGGATCGGGCCTCATGTTGAAAAACCACTTTTTAAACCCTCACAGTGACCAAAATTGCCATTTTTACAGAGTTTTGCTTACTCAAAATCTTAAATTTTGACCAATTTCAGGCACAGAAATGACTTTAAACACACTTATTTTAGTTGAAAAAGTAATAATTCACATCCAACCGTCATTTAAAGTCAAAAGATTAAATGTTAAAATTTCATCAATATTGACCATTTTTTCAACGTTCGACTGGTCCGGGGTCATCGTTTTTCATCAGATAATGGATTTTTTGGACTCTACCAAAAATGTTTCAAAATGTCATTTGGATCGGGCCTCATGTTGAATAACCACTTTTTAAACCCTCACAGTGACCAAAATTGCCATTTTTACAGAGTTTTGCTTACTCAAAATCTTCAATTTTGACCAATTTCAGGCACAGAAATGACTTTAAACACACTTATTTTAGTTGAAAAAGTAATAATTCACATCCAACCGTCATTTAAAGTCAAAAGATTAAATGTTAAAATTTCATCAATATTGACCATTTTTTCAACGTTCGACTGGTCCGGGGTCATCGTTTTTCATCAGAAAATTGATTTTTTGGACTCTACCAAAAATGATTCAAAATGTCATTTGGATCGGGCCTCATGTTGAATAACCACTTTTTAAACCCTCACAGTGACCAAAATTGCCATTTTTACAGAGTTTTGCTTACTCAAAATCTTCAATTTTGACCAATTTCAGGCACAGAAATAACTTTAAACACACTTATTTTAGTTGAAAAAGTAATAATTCACATCCAACCGTCATTTGAAGTCAAAAGATTAAATGTTAAAATTTCATCAATATTGACCATTTTTTCAACGTTCGACTGGTCCGGGGTCATCGTTTTTCATCAGAAAATTGATTTTTTGGACTCTACCAAAAATGATTCAAAATGTCATTTGGATCGGGCCTCATGTTGAATAACCACTTTTTAAATCCTCACAGTGACCAAAATTGCCATTTTTACAGAGTTTTGATTACTCAAAATCTTCAATTTTGACCAATTTCAGGCACAGAAATGACTTTAAACACACTTATTTTAGTTGAAAAAGTAATAATTCACATCCAACCGTCATTTAAAGTCAAAAGATTAAATGTAAAAATTTCATCAATATTGACCATTTTTTCAACGTTCGACTGGTCCGGGGTCATCGTTTTTCATCAGAAAATTGATTTTTTGGACTCTACCAAAAATGATTCAAAATGTCATTTGGATCGGGCCTCATGTTGAATAACCACTTTTTAAACCCTCACAGTGACCAAAATTGCCATTTTTACAGAGTTTTGCTTACTCAAAATCTTACATTTTGACCAATTTCAGGCACAGAAATGACTTTAAACACACTTATTTTAGTTGAAAAAGTAATAATTCACATCCAACCGTCATTTAAAGTCAAAAGATTAAATGTTAAAATTTCATCAATATTGACCATTTTTTCAACGTTCGACTGGTCCGGGGTCATCGTTTTTCATCAGAAAATTGATTTTTTGGACTCTACCAAAAATGTTTCAAAATGTCATTTGGATCAGGCCTCATGTTGAATAACCACTTTTAAACCCTCACAGTGACCAAAATTGCCATTTTTACAGAGTTTTGCTTACTCAAAATCTTAAATTTTGACCAATTTCAGGCACAGAAATGGCTTTAAACACACTTATTTTAGTTGAAAAAGTAATAATTCACATCCAACCGTCATTTAAAGTCAAAAGATTAAATGTTAAAATTTCATCAATATTGACCATTTTTTCAACGTTCGACTGGTCCGGGGTCATCGTTTTTCATCAGAAAATGGATTTTTTGGACTCTACCAAAAAAGATTCAAAATGTCTTTTGGATCGGGCCTCATGTTGAATAACCACTTTTTAAACCCTCACAGTGACCAAAATTGCCATTTTTACAGAGTTTTGCTTACTCAAAATCTTAAATTTTGACCAATTTCAGGCACAGAAATGACTTTAAACACACTTATTTTAGTTGAAAAAGTAATAATTCACATCCAACCGTCATTTAAAGTCAAAAGATTAAATGTTAAAATTTCATCAATATTGACCATTTTTTCAACGTTCGACTGGTCCGGGGTCATCGTTTTTCATCAGAAAATTGATTTTTTGGACTCTACCAAAAATGTTTCAAAATGTCATTTGGATCGGGCCTCATGTTGAATAACCACTTTTTAAACCCTCACAGTGACCAAAATTGCCATTTTTACAGAGTTTTGCTTACTCAAAATCTTCAATTTTGACCAATTTCAAGCACAGAACTGGCTTTAAACACACTTATTTTAGTTGAAAAAGTAATAATTCACATCCAACCGTCATTTAAAGTCAAAAGATTAAATGTTAAAATTTCATCAATATTGACCATTTTTTCAACATTCGACTGGTCCGGGGTCATCGTTTTTCATCAGAAAATGGATTTTTTGGACTCTACCAAAAAAGATTCAAAATGTCTTTTGGATCGGGCCTCATGTTGAATAACCACTTTTTAAACCCTCACAGTGACCAAAATTGCCATTTTTACAGAGTTTTGCTTACTCAAAATCTTCAATTTTGACCAATTTCAGGCACAGAAATGACTTTAAACACACTTATTTTAGTTGAAAAAGTAATAATTCACATCCAACCGTCATTTGAAGTCAAAAGATTAAATGTTAAAATTTCATCAATATTGACCATTTTTTCAACGTTCGACTGGTCCGGGGTCATCGTTTTTCATCAGAAAATTGATTTTTTGGACTCTACCAAAAAAGATTCAAAATGTCTTTTGGATCGGGCCTCATGTTGAATAACCACTTTTTAAACCCTCACAGTGACCAAAATTGCCATTTTTACAGAGTTTTGCTTACTCAAAATCTTCAATTTTGACCAATTTCAGGCACAGAAATGACTTTAAACACACTTATTTTAGTTGAAAAAGTAATAATTCACATCCAACCGTCATTTAAAGTCAAAAGATTAAATGTTAAAATTTCATCAATATTGACCATTTTTTCAACGTTCGACTGGTCCGGGGTCATCGTTTTTCATCAGAAAATTGACTTTTTGGACTCACCAAAAATGATTCAAAATGTCATTTGGATCGGGCCTCATGTTGAATAACCACTTTTTAAACCCTCACAGTGACCAAAATTGCCATTTTTACAGAGTTTTGCTTACTCAAAATCTTAAATTTTGACCAATTTCAGGCACGGAAATGACTTTAAACACACTTATTTTAGTTGAAAAAGTAATAATTCACATCCAACCGTCATTTGAAGTCAAAAGATTAAATGTTAAAATTTCATCAATATTGACAATTTTTTCAACGTTCGACTGGTCCGGGGTCATCGTTTTTCATCAGAAAATTGATTTTTTGGACTCTACCAAAAATGATTCAAAATGTCATTTGGATCGGGCCTCATGTTGAATAACCACTTTTTAAACCCTCACAGTGTCCAAAATTGCCATTTTTACAGAGTTTTGCTTACTCAAAATCTTCAATTTTGACCAATTTCAGGCACAGAAATGACTTTAAACACACTTATTTTAGTTGAAAAAGTAATAATTCACATCCAACCGTCATTTAAAGTCAAAAGATTAAATGTAAAAATGTCATCAATATTGACCATTTTTTCAACGTTCGACTGGTCCGGGGTCATCGTTTTTCATCAGAAAATTGATTTTTTGGACTCTACCAAAAATGATTCAAAATGTCATTTGGATCGGGCCTCATGTTGAAAAACCACTTTTTAAACCCTCACAGTGACCAAAATTGCCATTTTTACAGAGTTTTGATTACTCAAAATCTTCAATTTTGACCAATTTCAGGCACAGAAATGACTTTAAACACACTTATTTTAGTTGAAAAAGTAATAATTCACATCCAACCGTCATTTAAAGTCAAAAGATTAAATGTAAAAATTTCATCAATATTGACCATTTTTTCAACGTTCGACTGGTCCGGGGTCATCGTTTTTCATCAGAAAATTGATTTTTTGGACTCTACCAAAAATGATTCAAAATGTCATTTGGATCGGGCCTCATGTTGAATAACCACTTTTTAAACCCTCACAGTGACCAAAATTGCCATTTTTACAGAGTTTTGCTTACTCAAAATCTTAAATTTTGACCAATTTCAGGCACAGAAATGACTTTAAACACACTTATTTTAGTTGAAAAAGTAATAATTCACATCCAACCGTCATTTAAAGTCAAAAGATTAAATGTTAAAATTTCATCAATATTGACCATTTTTTCAACGTTCGACTGGTCCGGGGTCATCGTTTTTCATCAGAAAATTGATTTTTTGGACTCTACCAAAAATGTTTCAAAATGTCATTTGGATCAGGCCTCATGTTGAATAACCACTTTTTAAACCCTCACAGTGACCAAAATTGCCATTTTTACAGAGTTTTGCTTACTCAAAATCTTAAATTTTGACCAATTTCAGGCACAGAAATGACTTTAAACACACTTATTTTAGTTGAAAAAGTAATAATTCACATCCAACCGTCATTTGAAGTCAAAAGATTAAATGTTAAAATTTCATCAATATTGACAATTTTTTCAACGTTCGACTGGTCCGGGGTCATCGTTTTTCATCAGAAAATTGATTTTTTGGACTCTACCAAAAATGATTCAAAATGTCATTTGGATCGGGCCTCATGTTGAATAACCACTTTTTAAACCCTCACAGTGTCCAAAATTGCCATTTTTACAGAGTTTTGCTTACTCAAAATCTTCAATTTTGACCAATTTCAGGCACAGAAATGACTTTAAACACACTTATTTTAGTTGAAAAAGTAATAATTCACATCCAACCGTCATTTAAAGTCAAAAGATTAAATGTAAAAATGTCATCAATATTGACCATTTTTTCAACGTTCGACTGGTCCGGGGTCATCGTTTTTCATCAGAAAATTGATTTTTTGGACTCTACCAAAAATGATTCAAAATGTCATTTGGATCGGGCCTCATGTTGAAAAACCACTTTTTAAACCCTCACAGTGACCAAAATTGCCATTTTTACAGAGTTTTGCTTACTCAAAATCTTAAATTTTGACCAATTTCAGGCACAGAAATGACTTTAAACACACTTATTTTAGTTGAAAAAGTAATAATTCACATCCAACCGTCATTTAAAGTCAAAAGATTAAATGTTAAAATTTCATCAATATTGACCATTTTTTCAACGTTCGACTGGTCCGGGGTCATCGTTTTTCATCAGATAATGGATTTTTTGGACTCTACCAAAAATGTTTCAAAATGTCATTTGGATCGGGCCTCATGTTGAATAACCACTTTTTAAACCCTCACAGTGACCAAAATTGCCATTTTTACAGAGTTTTGCTTACTCAAAATCTTCAATTTTGACCAATTTCAGGCACAGAAATGACTTTAAACACACTTATTTTAGTTGAAAAAGTAATAATTCACATCCAACCGTCATTTAAAGTCAAAAGATTAAATGTTAAAATTTCATCAATATTGACCATTTTTTCAACGTTCGACTGGTCCGGGGTCATCGTTTTTCATCAGAAAATTGATTTTTTGGACTCTACCAAAAATGATTCAAAATGTCATTTGGATCGGGCCTCATGTTGAATAACCACTTTTTAAACCCTCACAGTGACCAAAATTGCCATTTTTACAGAGTTTTGCTTACTCAAAATCTTCAATTTTGACCAATTTCAGGCACAGAAATAACTTTAAACACACTTATTTTAGTTGAAAAAGTAATAATTCACATCCAACCGTCATTTGAAGTCAAAAGATTAAATGTTAAAATTTCATCAATATTGACCATTTTTTCAACGTTCGACTGGTCCGGGGTCATCGTTTTTCATCAGAAAATTGATTTTTTGGACTCTACCAAAAATGATTCAAAATGTCATTTGGATCGGGCCTCATGTTGAATAACCACTTTTTAAATCCTCACAGTGACCAAAATTGCCATTTTTACAGAGTTTTTATTACTCAAAATCTTCAATTTTGACCAATTTCAGGCACAGAAATGACTTTAAACACACTTATTTTAGTTGAAAAAGTAATAATTCACATCCAACCGTCATTTAAAGTCAAAAGATTAAATGTAAAAATTTCATCAATATTGACCATTTTTTCAACGTTCGACTGGTCCGGGGTCATCGTTTTTCATCAGAAAATTGATTTTTTGGACTCTACCAAAAATGATTCAAAATGTCATTTGGATCGGGCCTCATGTTGAATAACCACTTTTTAAACCCTCACAGTGACCAAAATTGCCATTTTTACAGAGTTTTGCTTACTCAAAATCTTAAATTTTGACCAATTTCAGGCACAGAAATGACTTTAAACACACTTATTTTAGTTGAAAAAGTAATAATTCACATCCAACCGTCATTTAAAGTCAAAAGATTAAATGTTAAAATTTCATCAATATTGACCATTTTTTCAACGTTCGACTGGTCCGGGGTCATCGTTTTTCATCAGAAAATTGATTTTTTGGACTCTACCAAAAATGTTTCAAAATGTCATTTGGATCAGGCCTCATGTTGAATAACCACTTTTAAACCCTCACAGTGACCAAAATTGCCATTTTTACAGAGTTTTGCTTACTCAAAATCTTAAATTTTGACCAATTTCAGGCACAGAAATGGCTTTAAACACACTTATTTTAGTTGAAAAAGTAATAATTCACATCCAACCGTCATTTAAAGTCAAAAGATTAAATGTTAAAATTTCATCAATATTGACCATTTTTTCAACGTTCGACTGGTCCGGGGTCATCGTTTTTCATCAGAAAATGGATTTTTTGGACTCTACCAAAAAAGATTCAAAATGTCTTTTGGATCGGGCCTCATGTTGAATAACCACTTTTTAAACCCTCACAGTGACCAAAATTGCCATTTTTACAGAGTTTTGCTTACTCAAAATCTTAAATTTTGACCAATTTCAGGCACAGAAATGACTTTAAACACACTTATTTTAGTTGAAAAAGTAATAATTCACATCCAACCGTCATTTAAAGTCAAAAGATTAAATGTTAAAATTTCATCAATATTGACCATTTTTTCAACGTTCGACTGGTCCGGGGTCATCGTTTTTCATCAGAAAATTGATTTTTTGGACTCTACCAAAAATGTTTCAAAATGTCATTTGGATCGGGCCTCATGTTGAATAACCACTTTTTAAACCCTCACAGTGACCAAAATTGCCATTTTTACAGAGTTTTGCTTACTCAAAATCTTCAATTTTGACCAATTTCAGGCACAGAAATGGCTTTAAACACACTTATTTTAGTTGAAAAAGTAATAATTCACATCCAACCGTCATTTAAAGTCAAAAGATTAAATGTTAAAATTTCATCAATATTGACCATTTTTTCAACGTTCGACTGGTCCGGGGTCATCGTTTTTCATCAGAAAATGGATTTTTTGGACTCTACCAAAAAAGATTCAAAATGTCTTTTGGATCGGGCCTCATGTTGAATAACCACTTTTTAAACCCTCACAGTGACCAAAATTGCCATTTTTACAGAGTTTTGCTTACTCAAAATCTTCAATTTTGACCAATTTCAGGCACAGAAATGACTTTAAACACACTTATTTTAGTTGAAAAAGTAATAATTCACATCCAACCGTCATTTGAAGTCAAAAGATTAAATGTTAAAATTTCATCAATATTGACCATTTTTTCAACGTTCGACTGGTCCGGGGTCATCGTTTTTCATCAGAAAATTGATTTTTTGGACTCTACCAAAAAAGATTCAAAATGTCTTTTGGATCGGGCCTCATGTTGAATAACCACTTTTTAAACCCTCACAGTGACCAAAATTGCCATTTTTACAGAGTTTTGCTTACTCAAAATCTTCAATTTTGACCAATTTCAGGCACAGAAATGACTTTAAACACACTTATTTTAGTTGAAAAAGTAATAATTCACATCCAACCGTCATTTAAAGTCAAAAGATTAAATGTTAAAATTTCATCAATATTGACCATTTTTTCAACGTTCGACTGGTCCGGGGTCATCGTTTTTCATCAGAAAATGGATTTTTTGGACTCTACCAAAAAAGATTCAAAATGTCATTTGGATCGGGCCTCATGTTGAATAACCACTTTTTAAACCCTCACAGTGACCAAAATTGCCATTTTTACAGAGTTTTGCTTACTCAAAATCTTAAATTTTGACCAATTTCAGGCACAGAAATGACTTTAAACACACTAATTTTAGTTGAAAAAGTAATAATTCACATCCAACCGTCATTTAAAGTCAAAAGATTAAATGTTAAAATTTCATCAATATTGACCATTTTTTCAACGTTCGACTGGTCCGGGGTCATCGTTTTTCATCAGAAAATTGATTTTTTGGACTCTACCAAAAATGTTTCAAAATGTCATTTGGATCGGGCCTCATGTTGAATAACCACTTTTTAAACCCTCACAGTGACCAAAATTGCCATTTTTACAGAGTTTTGCTTACTCAAAATCTTCAATTTTGACCAATTTCAGGCACAGAAATGGCTTTAAACACACTTATTTTAGTTGAAAAAGTAATAATTCACATCCAACCGTCATTTAAAGTCAAAAGATTAAATGTTAAAATTTCATCAATATTGACCATTTTTTCAACGTTCGACTGGTCCGGGGTCATCGTTTTTCATCAGAAAATGGATTTTTTGGACTCTACCAAAAAAGATTCAAAATGTCTTTTGGATCGGGCCTCATGTTGAATAACCACTTTTTAAACCCTCACAGTGACCAAAATTGCCATTTTTACAGAGTTTTGCTTACTCAAAATCTTCAATTTTGACCAATTTCAGGCACAGAAATGACTTTAAACACACTTATTTTAGTTGAAAAAGTAATAATTCACATCCAACCGTCATTTGAAGTCAAAAGATTAAATGTTAAAATTTCATCAATATTGACCATTTTTTCAACGTTCGACTGGTCCGGGGTCATCGTTTTTCATCAGAAAATTGATTTTTTGGACTCTACCAAAAAAGATTCAAAATGTCTTTTGGATCGGGCCTCATGTTGAATAACCACTTTTTAAACCCTCACAGTGACCAAAATTGCCATTTTTACAGAGTTTTGCTTACTCAAAATCTTCAATTTTGACCAATTTCAGGCACAGAAATGACTTTAAACACACTTATTTTAGTTGAAAAAGTAATAATTCACATCCAACCGTCATTTGAAGTCAAAAGATTAAATGTTAAAATTTCATCAATATTGACCATTTTTTCAACGTTCGACTGGTCCGGGGTCATCGTTTTTCATCAGAAAATTGATTTTTTGGACTCTACCAAAAATGTTTCAAAATGTCATTTGGATCAGGCCTCATGTTGAATAACCACTTTTAAACCCTCACAGTGACCAAAATTGCCATTTTTACAGAGTTTTGCTTACTCAAAATCTTAAATTTTGACCAATTTCAGGCACAGAAATGGCTTTAAACACACTTATTTTAGTTGAAAAAGTAATAATTCACATCCAACCGTCATTTAAAGTCAAAAGATTAAATGTTAAAATTTCATCAATATTGACCATTTTTTCAACGTTCGACTGGTCCGGGGTCATCGTTTTTCATCAGAAAATGGATTTTTTGGACTCTACCAAAAAAGATTCAAAATGTCTTTTGGATCGGGCCTCATGTTGAATAACCACTTTTTAAACCCTCACAGTGACCAAAATTGCCATTTTTACAGAGTTTTACTTACTCAAAATCTTCAATTTTGACCAATTTCAGGCACAGAAATGACTTTAAAAACACTTATTTTAGTTGAAAAAGTAATAATTCACATCCAACCGTCATTTAAAGTCAAAAGATTAAATGTTAAAATTTCATCAATATTGACCATTTTTTCAACGTTCGACTGGTCCGGGGTCATCGTTTTTCATCAGAAAATTGATTTTTTGGACTCTACCAAAAATGATTCAAAATGTCATTTGGATCGGGCCTCATGTTGAATAACCACTTTTTAAACCCTCACAGTGACCAAAATTGCCATTTTTACAGAGTTTTGCTTACTCAAAATCTTCAATTTTGACCAATTTCAGGCACAGAAATGACTTTAAACACACTTATTTTAGTTGAAAAAGTAATAATTCACATCCAACCGTCATTTAAAGTCAAAAGATTAAATGTTAAAATTTCAACAATATTGACCATTTTTTCAACGTTCGACTGGTCCGGGGTCATCGTTTTTCATCAGAAAATTGATTTTTTGGACTCACCAAAAATGATTCAAAATGTCATTTGGATCGGGCCTCATGTTGAATAACCACTTTTTAAACCCTCACAGTGACCAAAATTGCCATTTTTACAGAGTTTTGCTTACTCAAAATCTTAAATTTTGACCAATTTCAGGCACAGAAATGACTTTAAACACACTTATTTTAGTTGAAAAAGTAATAATTCACATCCAACCGTCATTTGAAGTCAAAAGATTAAATGTTAAAATTTCATCAATATTGACAATTTTTTCAACGTTCGACTGGTCCGGGGTCATCGTTTTTCATCAGAAAATTGATTTTTTGGACTCTACCAAAAATGATTCAAAATGTCATTTGGATCGGGCCTCATGTTGAATAACCACTTTTTAAACCCTCACAGTGTCCAAAATTGCCATTTTTACAGAGTTTTGCTTACTCAAAATCTTCAATTTTGACCAATTTCAGGCACAGAAATGACTTTAAACACACTTATTTTAGTTGAAAAAGTAATAATTCACATCCAACCGTCATTTAAAGTCAAAAGATTAAATGTAAAAATGTCATCAATATTGACCATTTTTTCAACGTTCGACTGGTCCGGGGTCATCGTTTTTCATCAGAAAATTGATTTTTTGGACTCTACCAAAAATGATTCAAAATGTCATTTGGATCGGGCCTCATGTTGAAAAACCACTTTTTAAACCCTCACAGTGACCAAAATTGCCATTTTTACAGAGTTTTGCTTACTCAAAATCTTAAATTTTGACCAATTTCAGGCACAGAAATGACTTTAAACACACTTATTTTAGTTGAAAAAGTAATAATTCACATCCAACCGTCATTTAAAGTCAAAAGATTAAATGTTAAAATTTCATCAATATTGACCATTTTTTCAACGTTCGACTGGTCCGGGGTCATCGTTTTTCATCAGATAATGGATTTTTTGGACTCTACCAAAAATGTTTCAAAATGTCATTTGGATCGGGCCTCATGTTGAATAACCACTTTTTAAACCCTCACAGTGACCAAAATTGCCATTTTTACAGAGTTTTGCTTACTCAAAATCTTCAATTTTGACCAATTTCAGGCACAGAAATGACTTTAAACACACTTATTTTAGTTGAAAAAGTAATAATTCACATCCAACCGTCATTTAAAGTCAAAAGATTAAATGTTAAAATTTCATCAATATTGACCATTTTTTCAACGTTCGACTGGTCCGGGGTCATCGTTTTTCATCAGAAAATTGATTTTTTGGACTCTACCAAAAATGATTCAAAATGTCATTTGGATCGGGCCTCATGTTGAATAACCACTTTTTAAACCCTCACAGTGACCAAAATTGCCATTTTTACAGAGTTTTGCTTACTCAAAATCTTCAATTTTGACCAATTTCAGGCACAGAAATAACTTTAAACACACTTATTTTAGTTGAAAAAGTAATAATTCACATCCAACCGTCATTTGAAGTCAAAAGATTAAATGTTAAAATTTCATCAATATTGACCATTTTTTCAACGTTCGACTGGTCCGGGGTCATCGTTTTTCATCAGAAAATTGATTTTTTGGACTCTACCAAAAATGATTCAAAATGTCATTTGGATCGGGCCTCATGTTGAATAACCACTTTTTAAATCCTCACAGTGACCAAAATTGCCATTTTTACAGAGTTTTGATTACTCAAAATCTTCAATTTTGACCAATTTCAGGCACAGAAATGACTTTAAACACACTTATTTTAGTTGAAAAAGTAATAATTCACATCCAACCGTCATTTAAAGTCAAAAGATTAAATGTAAAAATTTCATCAATATTGACCATTTTTTCAACGTTCGACTGGTCCGGGGTCATCGTTTTTCATCAGAAAATTGATTTTTTGGACTCTACCAAAAATGATTCAAAATGTCATTTGGATCGGGCCTCATGTTGAATAACCACTTTTTAAACCCTCACAGTGACCAAAATTGCCATTTTTACAGAGTTTTGCTTACTCAAAATCTTAAATTTTGACCAATTTCAGGCACAGAAATGACTTTAAACACACTTATTTTAGTTGAAAAAGTAATAATTCACATCCAACCGTCATTTAAAGTCAAAAGATTAAATGTTAAAATTTCATCAATATTGACCATTTTTTCAACGTTCGACTGGTCCGGGGTCATCGTTTTTCATCAGAAAATTGATTTTTTGGACTCTACCAAAAATGTTTCAAAATGTCATTTGGATCAGGCCTCATGTTGAATAACCACTTTTAAACCCTCACAGTGACCAAAATTGCCATTTTTACAGAGTTTTGCTTACTCAAAATCTTAAATTTTGACCAATTTCAGGCACAGAAATGGCTTTAAACACACTTATTTTAGTTGAAAAAGTAATAATTCACATCCAACCGTCATTTAAAGTCAAAAGATTAAATGTTAAAATTTCATCAATATTGACCATTTTTTCAACGTTCGACTGGTCCGGGGTCATCGTTTTTCATCAGAAAATGGATTTTTTGGACTCTACCAAAAAAGATTCAAAATGTCTTTTGGATCGGGCCTCATGTTGAATAACCACTTTTTAAACCCTCACAGTGACCAAAATTGCCATTTTTACAGAGTTTTGCTTACTCAAAATCTTAAATTTTGACCAATTTCAGGCACAGAAATGACTTTAAACACACTTATTTTAGTTGAAAAAGTAATAATTCACATCCAACCGTCATTTAAAGTCAAAAGATTAAATGTTAAAATTTCATCAATATTGACCATTTTTTCAACGTTCGACTGGTCCGGGGTCATCGTTTTTCATCAGAAAATTGATTTTTTGGACTCTACCAAAAATGTTTCAAAATGTCATTTGGATCGGGCCTCATGTTGAATAACCACTTTTTAAACCCTCACAGTGACCAAAATTGCCATTTTTACAGAGTTTTGCTTACTCAAAATCTTCAATTTTGACCAATTTCAGGCACAGAAATGGCTTTAAACACACTTATTTTAGTTGAAAAAGTAATAATTCACATCCAACCGTCATTTAAAGTCAAAAGATTAAATGTTAAAATTTCATCAATATTGACCATTTTTTCAACGTTCGACTGGTCCGGGGTCATCGTTTTTCATCAGAAAATGGATTTTTTGGACTCTACCAAAAAAGATTCAAAATGTCTTTTGGATCGGGCCTCATGTTGAATAACCACTTTTTAAACCCTCACAGTGACCAAAATTGCCATTTTTACAGAGTTTTGCTTACTCAAAATCTTCAATTTTGACCAATTTCAGGCACAGAAATGACTTTAAACACACTTATTTTAGTTGAAAAAGTAATAATTCACATCCAACCGTCATTTGAAGTCAAAAGATTAAATGTTAAAATTTCATCAATATTGACCATTTTTTCAACGTTCGACTGGTCCGGGGTCATCGTTTTTCATCAGAAAATTGATTTTTTGGACTCTACCAAAAAAGATTCAAAATGTCTTTTGGATCGGGCCTCATGTTGAATAACCACTTTTTAAACCCTCACAGTGACCAAAATTGCCATTTTTACAGAGTTTTGCTTACTCAAAATCTTCAATTTTGACCAATTTCAGGCACAGAAATGACTTTAAACACACTTATTTTAGTTGAAAAAGTAATAATTCACATCCAACCGTCATTTAAAGTCAAAAGATTAAATGTTAAAATTTCATCAATATTGACCATTTTTTCAACGTTCGACTGGTCCGGGGTCATCGTTTTTCATCAGAAAATTGATTTTTTGGACTCTACCAAAAATGATTCAAAATGTCATTTGGATCGGGCCTCATGTTGAATAACCACTTTTTAAACCCTCACAGTGTCCAAAATTGCCATTTTTACAGAGTTTTGCTTACTCAAAATCTTCAATTTTGACCAATTTCAGGCACAGAAATGACTTTAAACACACTTATTTTAGTTGAAAAAGTAATAATTCACATCCAACCGTCATTTAAAGTCAAAAGATTAAATGTAAAAATGTCATCAATATTGACCATTTTTTCAACGTTCGACTGGTCCGGGGTCATCGTTTTTCATCAGAAAATTGATTTTTTGGACTCTACCAAAAATGATTCAAAATGTCATTTGGATCGGGCCTCATGTTGAAAAACCACTTTTTAAACCCTCACAGTGACCAAAATTGCCATTTTTACAGAGTTTTGATTACTCAAAATCTTCAATTTTGACCAATTTCAGGCACAGAAATGACTTTAAACACACTTATTTTAGTTGAAAAAGTAATAATTCACATCCAACCGTCATTTAAAGTCAAAAGATTAAATGTAAAAATTTCATCAATATTGACCATTTTTTCAACGTTCGACTGGTCCGGGGTCATCGTTTTTCATCAGAAAATTGATTTTTTGGACTCTACCAAAAATGATTCAAAATGTCATTTGGATCGGGCCTCATGTTGAATAACCACTTTTTAAAGCCTCACAGTGACCAAAATTGCCATTTTTACAGAGTTTTGCTTACTCAAAATCTTAAATTTTGACCAATTTCAGGCACAGAAATGACTTTAAACACACTTATTTTAGTTGAAAAAGTAATAATTCACATCCAACCGTCATTTAAAGTCAAAAGATTAAATGTTAAAATTTCATCAATATTGACCATTTTTTCAACGTTCGACTGGTCCGGGGTCATCGTTTTTCATCAGAAAATTGATTTTTTGGACTCTACCAAAAATGTTTCAAAATGTCATTTGGATCAGGCCTCATGTTGAATAACCACTTTTAAACCCTCACAGTGACCAAAATTGCCATTTTTACAGAGTTTTGCTTACTCAAAATCTTAAATTTTGAGCAATTTCAGGCACAGAAATGGCTTTAAACACACTTATTTTAGTTGAAAAAGTAATAATTCACATCCAACCGTCATTTAAAGTCAAAAGATTAAATGTTAAAATTTCATCAATATTGACCATTTTTTCAACGTTCGACTGGTCCGGGGTCATCGTTTTTCATCAGAAAATGGATTTTTTGGACTCTACCAAAAAAGATTCAAAATGTCTTTTGGATCGGGCCTCATGTTGAATAACCACTTTTTAAACCCTCACAGTGACCAAAATTGCCATTTTTACAGAGTTTTGCTTACTCAAAATCTTCAATTTTGACCAATTTCAGGCACAGAAATGACTTTAAACACACTTATTTTAGTTGAAAAAGTAATAATTCACATCCAACCGTCATTTAAAGTCAAAAGATTAAATGTTAAAATTTCATCAATATTGACCATTTTTTCAACGTTCGACTGGTCCGGGGTCATCGTTTTTCATCAGAAAATTGATTTTTTGGACTCTACCAAAAATGATTCAAAATGTCATTTGGATCGGGCCTCATGTTGAATAACCACTTTTTAAACCCTCACAGTGACCAAAATTGCCATTTTTACAGAGTTTTGCTTACTCAAAATCTTCAATTTTGACCAATTTCAGGCACAGAAATGACTTTAAACACACTTATTTTAGTTGAAAAAGTAATAATTCACATCCAACCGTCATTTAAAGTCAAAAGATTAAATGTTAAAATTTCATCAATATTGACCATTTTTTCAACGTTCGACTGGTCCGGGGTCATCGTTTTTCATCAGAAAATTGATTTTTTGGACTCACCAAAAATGATTCAAAATGTCATTTGGATCGGGCCTCATGTTGAATAACCACTTTTTAAACCCTCACAGTGACCAAAATTGCCATTTTTACAGAGTTTTGCTTACTCAAAATCTTAAATTTTGACCAATTTCAGGCACAGAAATGACTTTAAACACACTTATTTTAGTTGAAAAAGTAATAATTCACATCCAACCGTCATTTGAAGTCAAAAGATTAAATGTTAAAATTTCATCAATATTGACAATTTTTTCAACGTTCGACTGGTCCGGGGTCATCGTTTTTCATCAGAAAATTGATTTTTTGGACTCTACCAAAAATGATTCAAAATGTCATTTGGATCGGGCCTCATGTTGAATAACCACTTTTTAAACCCTCACAGTGTCCAAAATTGCCATTTTTACAGAGTTTTGCTTACTCAAAATCTTCAATTTTGACCAATTTCAGGCACAGAAATGACTTTAAACACACTTATTTTAGTTGAAAAAGTAATAATTCACATCCAACCGTCATTTAAAGTCAAAAGATTAAATGTTAAAATTTCATCAATATTGACCATTTTTTCAACGTTCGACTGGTCCGGGGTCATCGTTTTTCATCAGATAATGGATTTTTTGGACTCTACCAAAAATGTTTCAAAATGTCATTTGGATCGGGCCTCATGTTGAATAACCACTTTTTAAACCCTCACAGTGACCAAAATTGCCATTTTTACAGAGTTTTGCTTACTCAAAATCTTCAATTTTGACCAATTTCAGGCACAGAAATGACTTTAAACACACTTATTTTAGTTGAAAAAGTAATAATTCACATCCAACCGTCATTTAAAGTCAAAAGATTAAATGTTAAAATTTCATCAATATTGACCATTTTTTCAACGTTCGACTGGTCCGGGGTCATCGTTTTTCATCAGAAAATTGATTTTTTGGACTCTACCAAAAATGATTCAAAATGTCATTTGGATCGGGCCTCATGTTGAATAACCACTTTTTAAACCCTCACAGTGACCAAAATTGCCATTTTTACAGAGTTTTGCTTACTCAAAATCTTCAATTTTGACCAATTTCAGGCACAGAAATAACTTTAAACACACTTATTTTAGTTGAAAAAGTAATAATTCACATCCAACCGTCATTTGAAGTCAAAAGATTAAATGTTAAAATTTCATCAATATTGACCATTTTTTCAACGTTCGACTGGTCCGGGGTCATCGTTTTTCATCAGAAAATTGATTTTTTGGACTCTACCAAAAATGATTCAAAATGTCATTTGGATCGGGCCTCATGTTGAATAACCACTTTTTAAATCCTCACAGTGACCAAAATTGCCATTTTTACAGAGTTTTGATTACTCAAAATCTTCAATTTTGACCAATTTCAGGCACAGAAATGACTTTAAACACACTTATTTTAGTTGAAAAAGTAATAATTCACATCCAACCGTCATTTAAAGTCAAAAGATTAAATGTAAAAATTTCATCAATATTGACCATTTTTTCAACGTTCGACTGGTCCGGGGTCATCGTTTTTCATCAGAAAATTGATTTTTTGGACTCTACCAAAAATGATTCAAAATGTCATTTGGATCGGGCCTCATGTTGAATAACCACTTTTTAAACCCTCACAGTGACCAAAATTGCCATTTTTACAGAGTTTTGCTTACTCAAAATCTTAAATTTTGACCAATTTCAGGCACAGAAATGACTTTAAACACACTTATTTTAGTTGAAAAAGTAATAATTCACATCCAACCGTCATTTAAAGTCAAAAGATTAAATGTTAAAATTTCATCAATATTGACCATTTTTTCAACGTTCGACTGGTCCGGGGTCATCGTTTTTCATCAGAAAATTGATTTTTTGGACTCTACCAAAAATGTTTCAAAATGTCATTTGGATCAGGCCTCATGTTGAATAACCACTTTTAAACCCTCACAGTGACCAAAATTGCCATTTTTACAGAGTTTTGCTTACTCAAAATCTTAAATTTTGACCAATTTCAGGCACAGAAATGGCTTTAAACACACTTATTTTAGTTGAAAAAGTAATAATTCACATCCAACCGTCATTTAAAGTCAAAAGATTAAATGTTAAAATTTCATCAATATTGACCATTTTTTCAACGTTCGACTGGTCCGGGGTCATCGTTTTTCATCAGAAAATGGATTTTTTGGACTCTACCAAAAAAGATTCAAAATGTCTTTTGGATCGGGCCTCATGTTGAATAACCACTTTTTAAACCCTCACAGTGACCAAAATTGCCATTTTTACAGAGTTTTGCTTACTCAAAATCTTAAATTTTGACCAATTTCAGGCACAGAAATGACTTTAAACACACTTATTTTAGTTGAAAAAGTAATAATTCACATCCAACCGTCATTTAAAGTCAAAAGATTAAATGTTAAAATTTCATCAATATTGACCATTTTTTCAACGTTCGACTGGTCCGGGGTCATCGTTTTTCATCAGAAAATTGATTTTTTGGACTCTACCAAAAATGTTTCAAAATGTCATTTGGATCGGGCCTCATGTTGAATAACCACTTTTTAAACCCTCACAGTGACCAAAATTGCCATTTTTACAGAGTTTTGCTTACTCAAAATCTTCAATTTTGACCAATTTCAGGCACAGAAATGGCTTTAAACACACTTATTTTAGTTGAAAAAGTAATAATTCACATCCAACCGTCATTTAAAGTCAAAAGATTAAATGTTAAAATTTCATCAATATTGACCATTTTTTCAACATTCGACTGGTCCGGGGTCATCGTTTTTCATCAGAAAATGGATTTTTTGGACTCTACCAAAAAAGATTCAAAATGTCTTTTGGATCGGGCCTCATGTTGAATAACCACTTTTTAAACCCTCACAGTGACCAAAATTGCCATTTTTACAGAGTTTTGCTTACTCAAAATCTTCAATTTTGACCAATTTCAGGCACAGAAATGACTTTAAACACACTTATTTTAGTTGAAAAAGTAATAATTCACATCCAACCGTCATTTGAAGTCAAAAGATTAAATGTTAAAATTTCATCAATATTGACCATTTTTTCAACGTTCGACTGGTCCGGGGTCATCGTTTTTCATCAGAAAATTGATTTTTTGGACTCTACCAAAAAAGATTCAAAATGTCTTTTGGATCGGGCCTCATGTTGAATAACCACTTTTTAAACCCTCACAGTGACCAAAATTGCCATTTTTACAGAGTTTTGCTTACTCAAAATCTTCAATTTTGACCAATTTCAGGCACAGAAATAACTTTAAACACACTTATTTTAGTTGAAAAAGTAATAATTAACATCCAACCGTCATTTAAAGTCAAAAGATTAAATGTTAAAATTTCATCAATATTGACCATTTTTTCAACGTTCGACTGGTCCGGGGTCATCGTTTTTCATCAGAAAATTGATTTTTTGGACTCACCAAAAATGATTCAAAATGTCATTTGGATCGGGCCTCATGTTGAATAACCACTTTTTAAACCCTCACAGTGACCAAAATTGCCATTTTTACAGAGTTTTGCTTACTCAAAATCTTAAATTTTGACCAATTTCAGGCACAGAAATGACTTTAAACACACTTATTTTAGTTGAAAAAGTAATAATTCACATCCAACCGTCATTTGAAGTCAAAAGATTAAATGTTAAAATTTCATCAATATTGACAATTTTTTCAACGTTCGACTGGTCCGGGGTCATCGTTTTTCATCAGAAAATTGATTTTTTGGACTCTACCAAAAATGATTCAAAATGTCATTTGGATCGGGCCTCATGTTGAATAACCACTTTTTAAACCCTCACAGTGTCCAAAATTGCCATTTTTACAGAGTTTTGCTTACTCAAAATCTTCAATTTTGACCAATTTCAGGCACAGAAATGACTTTAAACACACTTATTTTAGTTGAAAAAGTAATAATTCACATCCAACCGTCATTTAAAGTCAAAAGATTAAATGTAAAAATGTCATCAATATTGACCATTTTTTCAACGTTCGACTGGTCCGGGGTCATCGTTTTTCATCAGAAAATTGATTTTTTGGACTCTACCAAAAATGATTCAAAATGTCATTTGGATCGGGCCTCATGTTGAAAAACCACTTTTTAAACCCTCACAGTGACCAAAATTGCCATTTTTACAGATTTTTGATTACTCAAAATCTTCAATTTTGACCAATTTCAGGCACAGAAATGACTTTAAACACACTTATTTTAGTTGAAAAAGTAATAATTCACATCCAACCGTCATTTAAAGTCAAAAGATTAAATGTAAAAATTTCATCAATATTGACCATTTTTTCAACGTTCGACTGGTCCGGGGTCATCGTTTTTCATCAGAAAATTGATTTTTTGGACTCTACCAAAAATGATTCAAAATGTCATTTGGATCGGGCCTCATGTTGAATAACCACTTTTTAAACCCTCACAGTGACCAAAATTGCCATTTTTACAGAGTTTTGCTTACTCAAAATCTTAAATTTTGACCAATTTCAGGCACAGAAATGACTTTAAACACACTTATTTTAGTTGAAAAAGTAATAATTCACATCCAACCGTCATTTAAAGTCAAAAGATTAAATGTTAAAATTTCATCAATATTGACCATTTTTTCAACGTTCGACTGGTCCGGGGTCATCGTTTTTCATCAGAAAATTGATTTTTTGGACTCTACCAAAAATGTTTCAAAATGTCATTTGGATCAGGCCTCATGTTGAATAACCACTTTTAAACCCTCACAGTGACCAAAATTGCCATTTTTACAGAGTTTTGCTTACTCAAAATCTTAAATTTTGACCAATTTCAGGCACAGAAATGGCTTTAAACACACTTATTTTAGTTGAAAAAGTAATAATTCACATCCAACCGTCATTTAAAGTCAAAAGATTAAATGTTAAAATTTCATCAATATTGACCATTTTTTCAACGTTCGACTGGTCCGGGGTCATCGTTTTTCATCAGAAAATGGATTTTTTGGACTCTACCAAAAAAGATTCAAAATGTCTTTTGGATCGGGCCTCATGTTGAATAACCACTTTTTAAACCCTCACAGTGACCAAAATTGCCATTTTTACAGAGTTTTGCTTACTCAAAATCTTCAATTTTGACCAATTTCAGGCACAGAAATGACTTTAAACACACTTATTTTAGTTGAAAAAGTAATAATTCACATCCAACCGTCATTTAAAGTCAAAAGATTAAATGTTAAAATTTCATCAATATTGACCATTTTTTCAACGTTCGACTGGTCCGGGGTCATCGTTTTTCATCAGAAAATTGATTTTTTGGACTCTACCAAAAATGATTCAAAATGTCATTTGGATCGGGCCTCATGTTGAATAACCACTTTTTAAACCCTCACAGTGACCAAAATTGCCATTTTTACAGAGTTTTGCTTACTCAAAATCTTCAATTTTGACCAATTTCAGGCACAGAAATGACTTTAAACACACTTATTTTAGTTGAAAAAGTAATAATTCACATCCAACCGTCATTTAAAGTCAAAAGATTAAATGTTAAAATTTCATCAATATTGACCATTTTTTCAACGTTCGACTGGTCCGGGGTCATCGTTTTTCATCAGAAAATTGATTTTTTGGACTCACCAAAAATGATTCAAAATGTCATTTGGATCGGGCCTCATGTTGAATAACCACTTTTTAAACCCTCACAGTGACCAAAATTGCCATTTTTACAGAGTTTTGCTTACTCAAAATCTTAAATTTTGACCAATTTCAGGCACAGAAATGACTTTAAACACACTTATTTTAGTTGAAAAAGTAATAATTCACATCCAACCGTCATTTGAAGTCAAAAGATTAAATGTTAAAATTTCATCAATATTGACAATTTTTTCAACGTTCGACTGGTCCGGGGTCATCGTTTTTCATCAGAAAATTGATTTTTTGGACTCTACCAAAAATGATTCAAAATGTCATTTGGATCGGGCCTCATGTTGAATAACCACTTTTTAAACCCTCACAGTGTCCAAAATTGCCATTTTTACAGAGTTTTGCTTACTCAAAATCTTCAATTTTGACCAATTTCAGGCACAGAAATGACTTTAAACACACTTATTTTAGTTGAAAAAGTAATAATTCACATCCAACCGTCATTTAAAGTCAAAAGATTAAATGTAAAAATGTCATCAATATTGACCATTTTTTCAACGTTCGACTGGTCCGGGGTCATCGTTTTTCATCAGAAAATTGATTTTTTGGACTCTACCAAAAATGATTCAAAATGTCATTTGGATCGGGCCTCATGTTGAAAAACCACTTTTTAAACCCTCACAGTGACCAAAATTGCCATTTTTACAGAGTTTTGCTTACTCAAAATCTTAAATTTTGACCAATTTCAGGCACAGAAATGACTTTAAACACACTTATTTTAGTTGAAAAAGTAATAATTCACATCCAACCGTCATTTAAAGTCAAAAGATTAAATGTTAAAATTTCATCAATATTGACCATTTTTTCAACGTTCGACTGGTCCGGGGTCATCGTTTTTCATCAGATAATGGATTTTTTGGACTCTACCAAAAATGTTTCAAAATGTCATTTGGATCGGGCCTCATGTTGAATAACCACTTTTTAAACCCTCACAGTGACCAAAATTGCCATTTTTACAGAGTTTTGCTTACTCAAAATCTTCAATTTTGACCAATTTCAGGCACAGAAATGACTTTAAACACACTTATTTTAGTTGAAAAAGTAATAATTCACATCCAACCGTCATTTAAAGTCAAAAGATTAAATGTTAAAATTTCATCAATATTGACCATTTTTTCAACGTTCGACTGGTCCGGGGTCATCGTTTTTCATCAGAAAATTGATTTTTTGGACTCTACCAAAAATGATTCAAAATGTCATTTGGATCGGGCCTCATGTTGAATAACCACTTTTTAAACCCTCACAGTGACCAAAATTGCCATTTTTACAGAGTTTTGCTTACTCAAAATCTTCAATTTTGACCAATTTCAGGCACAGAAATAACTTTAAACACACTTATTTTAGTTGAAAAAGTAATAATTCACATCCAACCGTCATTTGAAGTCAAAAGATTAAATGTTAAAATTTCATCAATATTGACCATTTTTTCAACGTTCGACTGGTCCGGGGTCATCGTTTTTCATCAGAAAATTGATTTTTTGGACTCTACCAAAAATGATTCAAAATGTCATTTGGATCGGGCCTCATGTTGAATAACCACTTTTTAAATCCTCACAGTGACCAAAATTGCCATTTTTACAGAGTTTTGCTTACTCAAAATCTTCAATTTTGACCAATTTCAGGCACAGAAATGACTTTAAACACACTTATTTTAGTTGAAAAAGTAATAATTCACATCCAACCGTCATTTAAAGTCAAAAGATTAAATGTTAAAATTTCATCAATATTGACCATTTTTTCAACGTTCGACTGGTCCGGGGTCATCGTTTTTCATCAGAAAATTGATTTTTTGGACTCTACCAAAAATGATTCAAAATGTCATTTGGATCGGGCCTCATGTTGAATAACCACTTTTTAAACCCTCACAGTGACCAAAATTGCCATTTTTACAGAGTTTTGCTTACTCAAAATCTTCAATTTTGACCAATTTCAGGCACAGAAATAACTTTAAACACACTTATTTTAGTTGAAAAAGTAATAATTCACATCCAACCGTCATTTGAAGTCAAAAGATTAAATGTTAAAATTTCATCAATATTGACCATTTTTTCAACGTTCGACTGGTCCGGGGTCATCGTTTTTCATCAGAAAATTGATTTTTTGGACTCTACCAAAAATGATTCAAAATGTCATTTGGATCGGGCCTCATGTTGAATAACCACTTTTTAAATCCTCACAGTGACCAAAATTGCCATTTTTACAGAGTTTTGATTACTCAAAATCTTCAATTTTGACCAATTTCAGGCACAGAAATGACTTTAAACACACTTATTTTAGTTGAAAATGTAATAATTCACATCCAACCGTCATTTAAAGTCAAAAGATTAAATGTAAAAATTTCATCAATATTGACCATTTTTTCAACGTTCGACTGGTCCGGGGTCATCGTTTTTCATCAGAAAATTGATTTTTTGGACTCTACCAAAAATGATTCAAAATGTCATTTGGATCGGGCCTCATGTTGAATAACCACTTTTTAAACCCTCACAGTGACCAAAATTGCCATTTTTACAGAGTTTTGCTTACTCAAAATCTTAAATTTTGACCAATTTCAGGCACAGAAATGACTTTAAACACACTTATTTTAGTTGAAAAAGTAATAATTCACATCCAACCGTCATTTAAAGTCAAAAGATTAAATGTTAAAATTTCATCAATTTTGACCATTTTTTCAACGTTCGACTGGTCCGGGGTCATCGTTTTTCATCAGAAAATTGATTTTTTGGACTCTACCAAAAATGTTTCAAAATGTCATTTGGATCAGGCCTCATGTTGAATAACCACTTTTAAACCCTCACAGTGACCAAAATTGCCATTTTTACAGAGTTTTGCTTACTCAAAATCTTAAATTTTGACCAATTTCAGGCACAGAAATGGCTTTAAACACACTTATTTTAGTTGAAAAAGTAATAATTCACATCCAACCGTCATTTAAAGTCAAAAGATTAAATGTTAAAATTTCATCAATATTGACCATTTTTTCAACGTTCGACTGGTCCGGGGTCATCGTTTTTCATCAGAAAATGGATTTTTTGGACTCTACCAAAAATGATTCAAAATGTCATTTGGATCGGGCCTCATGTTGAATAACCACTTTTTAAACCCTCACAGTGTCCAAAATTGCCATTTTTACAGAGTTTTGCTTACTCAAAATCTTCAATTTTGACCAATTTCAGGCACAGAAATGACTTTAAACACACTTATTTTAGTTGAAAAAGTAATAATTCACATCCAACCGTCATTTAAAGTCAAAAGATTAAATGTAAAAATGTCATCAATATTGACCATTTTTTCAACGTTCGACTGGTCCGGGGTCATCGTTTTTCATCAGAAAATTGATTTTTTGGACTCTACCAAAAATGATTCAAAATGTCATTTGGATCGGGCCTCATGTTGAAAAACCACTTTTTAAACCCTCACAGTGACCAAAATTGCCATTTTTACAGAGTTTTGCTTACTCAAAATCTTAAATTTTGACCAATTTCAGGCACAGAAATGACTTTAAACACACTTATTTTAGTTGAAAAAGTAATAATTCACATCCAACCGTCATTTAAAGTCAAAAGATTAAATGTTAAAATTTCATCAATATTGACCATTTTTTCAACGTTCGACTGGTCCGGGGTCATCGTTTTTCATCAGATAATGGATTTTTTGGACTCTACCAAAAATGTTTCAAAATGTCATTTGGATCGGGCCTCATGTTGAATAACCACTTTTTAAACCCTCACAGTGACCAAAATTGCCATTTTTACAGAGTTTTGCTTACTCAAAATCTTCAATTTTGACCAATTTCAGGCACAGAAATGACTTTAAACACACTTATTTTAGTTGAAAAAGTAATAATTCACATCCAACCGTCATTTAAAGTCAAAAGATTAAATGTTAAAATTTCATCAATATTGACCATTTTTTCAACGTTCGACTGGTCCGGGGTCATCGTTTTTCATCAGAAAATTGATTTTTTGGACTCTACCAAAAATGATTCAAAATGTCATTTGGATCGGGCCTCATGTTGAATAACCACTTTTTAAACCCTCACAGTGACCAAAATTGCCATTTTTACAGAGTTTTGCTTACTCAAAATCTTCAATTTTGACCAATTTCAGGCACAGAAATAACTTTAAACACACTTATTTTAGTTGAAAAAGTAATAATTCACATCCAACCGTCATTTGAAGTCAAAAGATTAAATGTTAAAATTTCATCAATATTGACCATTTTTTCAACGTTCGACTGGTCCGGGGTCATCGTTTTTCATCAGAAAATTGATTTTTTGGACTCTACCAAAAATGATTCAAAATGTCATTTGGATCGGGCCTCATGTTGAATAACCACTTTTTAAATCCTCACAGTGACCAAAATTGCCATTTTTACAGAGTTTTGCTTACTCAAAATCTTCAATTTTGACCAATTTCAGGCACAGAAATGACTTTAAACACACTTATTTTAGTTGAAAAAGTAATAATTCACATCCAACCGTCATTTAAAGTCAAAAGATTAAATGTTAAAATTTCATCAATATTGACCATTTTTTCAACGTTCGACTGGTCCGGGGTCATCGTTTTTCATCAGAAAATTGATTTTTTGGACTCTACCAAAAATGATTCAAAATGTCATTTGGATCGGGCCTCATGTTGAATAACCACTTTTTAAACCCTCACAGTGACCAAAATTGCCATTTTTACAGAGTTTTGCTTACTCAAAATCTTCAATTTTGACCAATTTCAGGCACAGAAATAACTTTAAACACACTTATTTTAGTTGAAAAAGTAATAATTCACATCCAACCGTCATTTGAAGTCAAAAGATTAAATGTTAAAATTTCATCAATATTGACCATTTTTTCAACGTTCGACTGGTCCGGGGTCATCGTTTTTCATCAGAAAATTGATTTTTTGGACTCTACCAAAAATGATTCAAAATGTCATTTGGATCGGGCCTCATGTTGAATAACCACTTTTTAAATCCTCACAGTGACCAAAATTGCCATTTTTACAGAGTTTTGATTACTCAAAATCTTCAATTTTGACCAATTTCAGGCACAGAAATGACTTTAAACACACTTATTTTAGTTGAAAATGTAATAATTCACATCCAACCGTCATTTAAAGTCAAAAGATTAAATGTAAAAATTTCATCAATATTGACCATTTTTTCAACGTTCGACTGGTCCGGGGTCATCGTTTTTCATCAGAAAATTGATTTTTTGGACTCTACCAAAAATGATTCAAAATGTCATTTGGATCGGGCCTCATGTTGAATAACCACTTTTTAAACCCTCACAGTGACCAAAATTGCCATTTTTACAGAGTTTTGCTTACTCAAAATCTTAAATTTTGACCAATTTCAGGCACAGAAATGACTTTAAACACACTTATTTTAGTTGAAAAAGTAATAATTCACATCCAACCGTCATTTAAAGTCAAAAGATTAAATGTTAAAATTTCATCAATTTTGACCATTTTTTCAACGTTCGACTGGTCCGGGGTCATCGTTTTTCATCAGAAAATTGATTTTTTGGACTCTACCAAAAATGTTTCAAAATGTCATTTGGATCAGGCCTCATGTTGAATAACCACTTTTAAACCCTCACAGTGACCAAAATTGCCATTTTTACAGAGTTTTGCTTACTCAAAATCTTAAATTTTGACCAATTTCAGGCACAGAAATGGCTTTAAACACACTTATTTTAGTTGAAAAAGTAATAATTCACATCCAACCGTCATTTAAAGTCAAAAGATTAAATGTTAAAATTTCATCAATATTGACCATTTTTTCAACGTTCGACTGGTCCGGGGTCATCGTTTTTCATCAGAAAATGGATTTTTTGGACTCTACCAAAAAAGATTCAAAATGTCTTTTGGATCGGGCCTCATGTTGAATAACCACTTTTTAAACCCTCACAGTGACCAAAATTGCCATTTTTACAGAGTTTTGCTTACTCAAAATCTTAAATTTTGACCAATTTCAGGCACAGAAATGACTTTAAACACACTTATTTTAGTTGAAAAAGTAATAATTCACATCCAACCGTCATTTAAAGTCAAAAGATTAAATGTTAAAATTTCATCAATATTGACCATTTTTTCAACGTTCGACTGGTCCGGGGTCATCGTTTTTCATCAGAAAATTGATTTTTTGGACTCTACCAAAAATGTTTCAAAATGTCATTTGGATCGGGCCTCATGTTGAATAACCACTTTTTAAACCCTCACAGTGACCAAAATTGCCATTTTTACAGAGTTTTGCTTACTCAAAATCTTCAATTTTGACCAATTTCAGGCACAGAAATGGCTTTAAACACACTTATTTTAGTTGAAAAAGTAATAATTCACATCCAACCGTCATTTAAAGTCAAAAGATTAAATGTTAAAATTTCATCAATATTGACCATTTTTTCAACGTTCGACTGGTCCGGGGTCATCGTTTTTCATCAGAAAATGGATTTTTTGGACTCTACCAAAAAAGATTCAAAATGTCTTTTGGATCGGGCCTCATGTTGAATAACCACTTTTTAAACCCTCACAGTGACCAAAATTGCCATTTTTACAGAGTTTTGCTTACTCAAAATCTTCAATTTTGACCAATTTCAGGCACAGAAATGACTTTAAACACACTTATTTTAGTTGAAAAAGTAATAATTCACATCCAACCGTCATTTGAAGTCAAAAGATTAAATGTTAAAATTTCATCAATATTGACCATTTTTTCAACGTTCGACTGGTCCGGGGTCATCGTTTTTCATCAGAAAATTGATTTTTTGGACTCTACCAAAAAAGATTCAAAATGTCTTTTGGATCGGGCCTCATGTTGAATAACCACTTTTTAAACCCTCACAGTGACCAAAATTGCCATTTTTACAGAGTTTTGCTTACTCAAAATCTTCAATTTTGACCAATTTCAGGCACAGAAATGACTTTAAACACACTTATTTTAGTTGAAAAAGTAATAATTCACATCCAACCGTCATTTAAAGTCAAAAGATTAAATGTTAAAATTTCATCAATATTGACCATTTTTTCAACGTTCGACTGGTCCGGGGTCATCGTTTTTCATCAGAAAATTGATTTTTTGGACTCACCAAAAATGATTCAAAATGTCATTTGGATCGGGCCTCATGTTGAATAACCACTTTTTAAACCCTCACAGTGACCAAAATTGCCATTTTTACAGAGTTTTGCTTACTCAAAATCTTAAATTTTGACCAATTTCAGGCACAGAAATGACTTTAAACACACTTATTTTAGTTGAAAAAGTAATAATTCACATCCAACCGTCATTTGAAGTCAAAAGATTAAATGTTAAAATTTCATCAATATTGACAATTTTTTCAACGTTCGACTGGTCCGGGGTCATCGTTTTTCATCAGAAAATTGATTTTTTGGACTCTACCAAAAATGATTCAAAATGTCATTTGGATCGGGCCTCATGTTGAATAACCACTTTTTAAACCCTCACAGTGTCCAAAATTGCCATTTTTACAGAGTTTTGCTTACTCAAAATCTTCAATTTTGACCAATTTCAGGCACAGAAATGACTTTAAACACACTTATTTTAGTTGAAAAAGTAATAATTCACATCCAACCGTCATTTAAAGTCAAAAGATTAAATGTAAAAATGTCATCAATATTGACCATTTTTTCAACGTTCGACTGGTCCGGGGTCATCGTTTTTCATCAGAAAATTGATTTTTTGGACTCTACCAAAAATGATTCAAAATGTCATTTGGATTGGGCCTCATGTTGAAAAACCACTTTTTAAACCCTCACAGTGACCAAAATTGCCATTTTTACAGAGTTTTGATTACTCAAAATCTTCAATTTTGACCAATTTCAGGCACAGAAATGACTTTAAACACACTTATTTTAGTTGAAAAAGTAATAATTCACATCCAACCGTCATTTAAAGTCAAAAGATTAAATGTAAAAATTTCATCAATATTGACCATTTTTTCAACGTTCGACTGGTCCGGGGTCATCGTTTTTCATCAGAAAATTGATTTTTTGGACTCTACCAAAAATGATTCAAAATGTCATTTGGATCGGGCCACATGTTGAATAACCACTTTTTAAACCCTCACAGTGACCAAAATTGCCATTTTTACAGAGTTTTGCTTACTCAAAATCTTAAATTTTGACCAATTTCAGGCACAGAAATGACTTTAAACACACTTATTTTAGTTGAAAAAGTAATAATTCACATCCAACCGTCATTTAAAGTCAAAAGATTAAATGTTAAAATTTCATCAATATTGACCATTTTTTCAACGTTCGACTGGTCCGGGGTCATCGTTTTTCATCAGAAAATTGATTTTTTGGACTCTACCAAAAATGTTTCAAAATGTCATTTGGATCAGGCCTCATGTTGAATAACCACTTTTAAACCCTCACAGTGACCAAAATTGCCATTTTTACAGAGTTTTGCTTACTCAAAATCTTAAATTTTGACCAATTTCAGGCACAGAAATGGCTTTAAACACACTTATTTTAGTTGAAAAAGTAATAATTCACATCCAACCGTCATTTAAAGTCAAAAGATTAAATGTTAAAATTTCATCAATATGGACCATTTTTTCAACGTTCGACTGGTCCGGGGTCATCGTTTTTCATCAGAAAATGGATTTTTTGGACTCTACCAAAAAAGATTCAAAATGTCTTTTGGATCGGGCCTCATGTTGAATAACCACTTTTTAAACCCTCACAGTGACCAAAATTGCCATTTTTACAGAGTTTTGCTTACTCAAAATCTTCAATTTTGACCAATTTCAGGCACAGAAATGACTTTAAACACACTTATTTTAGTTGAAAAAGTAATAATTCACATCCAACCGTCATTTAAAGTCAAAAGATTAAATGTTAAAATTTCATCAATATTGACCATTTTTTCAACGTTCGACTGGTCCGGGGTCATCGTTTTTCATCAGAAAATTGATTTTTTGGACTCTACCAAAAATGATTCAAAATGTCATTTGGATCGGGCCTCATGTTGAATAACCACTTTTTAAACCCTCACAGTGACCAAAATTGCCATTTTTACAGAGTTTTGCTTACTCAAAATCTTCAATTTTGACCAATTTCAGGCACAGAAATGACTTTAAACACACTTATTTTAGTTGAAAAAGTAATAATTCACATCCAACCGTCATTTAAAGTCAAAAGATTAAATGTTAAAATTTCATCAATATTGACCATTTTTTCAACGTTCGACTGGTCCGGGGTCATCGTTTTTCATCAGAAAATTGATTTTTTGGACTCACCAAAAATGATTCAAAATGTCATTTGGATCGGGCCTCATGTTGAATAACCACTTTTTAAACCCTCACAGTGACCAAAATTGCCATTTTTACAGAGTTTTGCTTACTCAAAATCTTAAATTTTGACCAATTTCAGGCACAGAAATGACTTTAAACACACTTATTTTAGTTGAAAAAGTAATAATTCACATCCAACCGTCATTTGAAGTCAAAAGATTAAATGTTAAAATTTCATCAATATTGACAATTTTTTCAACGTTCGACTGGTCCGGGGTCATCGTTTTTCATCAGAAAATTGATTTTTTGGACTCTACCAAAAATGATTCAAAATGTCATTTGGATCGGGCCTCATGTTGAATAACCACTTTTTAAACCCTCACAGTGTCCAAAATTGCCATTTTTACAGAGTTTTGCTTACTCAAAATCTTCAATTTTGACCAATTTCAGGCACAGAAATGACTTTAAACACACTTATTTTAGTTGAAAAAGTAATAATTCACATCCAACCGTCATTTAAAGTCAAAAGATTAAATGTAAAAATGTCATCAATATTGACCATTTTTTCAACGTTCGACTGGTCCGGGGTCATCGTTTTTCATCAGAAAATTGATTTTTTGGACTCTACCAAAAATGATTCAAAATGTCATTTGGATCGGGCCTCATGTTGAAAAACCACTTTTTAAACCCTCACAGTGACCAAAATTGCCATTTTTACAGAGTTTTGCTTACTCAAAATCTTAAATTTTGACCAATTTCAGGCACAGAAATGACTTTAAACACACTTATTTTAGTTGAAAAAGTAATAATTCACATCCAACCGTCATTTAAAGTCAAAAGATTAAATGTTAAAATTTCATCAATATTGACCATTTTTTCAACGTTCGACTGGTCCGGGGTCATCGTTTTTCATCAGATAATGGATTTTTTGGACTCTACCAAAAATGTTTCAAAATGTCATTTGGATCGGGCCTCATGTTGAATAACCACTTTTTAAACCCTCACAGTGACCAAAATTGCCATTTTTACAGAGTTTTGCTTACTCAAAATCTTCAATTTTGACCAATTTCAGGCACAGAAATGACTTTAAACACACTTATTTTAGTTGAAAAAGTAATAATTCACATCCAACCGTCATTTAAAGTCAAAAGATTAAATGTTAAAATTTCATCAATATTGACCATTTTTTCAACGTTCGACTGGTCCGGGGTCATCGTTTTTCATCAGAAAATTGATTTTTTGGACTCTACCAAAAATGATTCAAAATGTCATTTGGATCGGGCCTCATGTTGAATAACCACTTTTTAAACCCTCACAGTGACCAAAATTGCCATTTTTACAGAGTTTTGCTTACTCAAAATCTTCAATTTTGACCAATTTCAGGCACAGAAATAACTTTAAACACACTTATTTTAGTTGAAAAAGTAATAATTCACATCCAACCGTCATTTGAAGTCAAAAGATTAAATGTTAAAATTTCATCAATATTGACCATTTTTTCAACGTTCGACTGGTCCGGGGTCATCGTTTTTCATCAGAAAATTGATTTTTTGGACTCTACCAAAAATGATTCAAAATGTCATTTGGATCGGGCCTCATGTTGAATAACCACTTTTTTCAAATCCTCACAGTGACCAAAATTGCCATTTTTACAGAGTTTTGATTACTCAAAATCTTCAATTTTGACCAATTTCAGGCACAGAAATGACTTTAAACACACTTATTTTAGTTGAAAAAGTAATAATTCACATCCAACCGTCATTTAAAGTCAAAAGATTAAATGTTAAAATTTCATCAATATTGACCATTTTTTCAACGTTCGACTGGTCCGGGGTCATCGTTTTTCATCAGAAAATTGATTTTTTGGACTCTACCAAAAATGTTTCAAAATGTCATTTGGACCGGGCCTCATGTTGAATAACCACTTTTTAAACCCTCACAGTGACCAAAATTGCCATTTTTACAGAGTTTTGCTTACTCAAAATCTTCAATTTTGACCAATTTCAGGCACAGAAATGGCTTTAAACACACTTATTTTAGTTGAAAAAGTAATAATTCACATCCAACCGTCATTTAAAGTCAAAAGATTAAATGTTAAAATTTCATCAATATTGACCATTTTTTCAACGTTCGACTGGTCCGGGGTCATCGTTTTTCATCAGAAAATTGATTTTTTGGACTCTACCAAAAAAGATTCAAAATGTCTTTTGGATCGGGCCTCATGTTGAATAACCACTTTTTAAACCCTCACAGTGACCAAAATTGCCATTTTTACAGAGTTTTGCTTACTCAAAATCTTCAATTTTGACCAATTTCAGGCACAGAAATGACTTTAAACACACTTATTTTAGTTGAAAAAGTAATAATTCACATCCAACCGTCATTTGAAGTCAAAAGATTAAATGTTAAAATTTCATCAATATTGACCATTTTTTCAACGTTCGACTGGTCCGGGGTCATCGTTTTTCATCAGAAAATTGATTTTTTGGACTCTACCAAAAAAGATTCAAAATGTCTTTTGGATCGGGCCTCATGTTGAATAACCACTTTTTAAACCCTCACAGTGACCAAAATTGCCATTTTTACAGAGTTTTGCTTACTCAAAATCTTCAATTTTGACCAATTTCAGGCACAGAAATGACTTTAAACACACTTATTTTAGTTGAAAAAGTAATAATTCACATCCAACCGTCATTTAAAGTCAAAAGATTAAATGTTAAAATTTCATCAATATTGACCATTTTTTCAACGTTCGACGGGGTCATCGTTTTTCATCAGAAAATTGATTTTTTGGACTCTACCAAAAATGTTTCAAAATGTCATTTGGATCGGGCCTCATGTTGAATAACCACTTTTTAAACCCTCACAGTGACCAAAATTGCCATTTTTACAGAGTTTTGCTTACTCAAAATCTTCAATTTTGACCAATTTCAGGCACAGAAATGGCTTTAAACACACTCATTTTAGTTGAAAAAGTAATAATTCACATCCAACCGTCATTTAAAGTCAAAAGATTAAATGTTAAAATTTCATCAATATTGACCATTTTTTCAACGTTCGACTGGTCCGGGGTCATCGTTTTTCATCAGAAAATTGATTTTTTGGACTCTACCAAAAAAGATTCAAAATGTCTTTTGGATCGGGCCTCATGTTGAATAACCACTTTTTAAACCCTCACAGTGACCAAAATTGCCATTTTTACAGAGTTTTGCTTACTCAAAATCTTCAATTTTGACCAATTTCAGGCACAGAAATGACTTTAAACACACTTATTTTAGTTGAAAAAGTAATAATTCACATCCAACCGTCATTTGAAGTCAAAAGATTAAATGTTAAAATTTCATCAATATTGACCATTTTTTCAACGTTCGACTGGTCCGGGGTCATCGTTTTTCATCAGAAAATTGATTTTTTGGACTCTACCAAAAAAGATTCAAAATGTCTTTTGGATCGGGCCTCATGTTGAATAACCACTTTTTAAACCCTCACAGTGACCAAAATTGCCATTTTTACAGAGTTTTGCTTACTCAAAATCTTCAATTTTGACCAATTTCAGGCACAGAAATGACTTTAAACACACTTATTTTAGTTGAAAAAGTAATAATTCACATCCAACCGTCATTTAAAGTCAAAAGATTAAATGTTAAAATTTCATCAATATTGACCATTTTTTCAACGTTCGACTGGTCCGGGGTCATCGTTTTTCATCAGAAAATTGATTTTTTGGACTCACCAAAAATGATTCAAAATGTCATTTGGATCGGGCCTCATGTTGAATAACCACTTTTTAAACCCTCACAGTGACCAAAATTGCCATTTTTACAGAGTTTTGCTTACTCAAAATCTTAAATTTTGACCAATTTCAGGCACAGAAATGACTTTAAACACACTTATTTTAGTTGAAAAAGTAATAATTCACATCCAACCGTCATTTGAAGTCAAAAGATTAAATGTTAAAATTTCATCAATATTGACAATTTTTTCAACGTTCGACTGGTCCGGGGTCATCGTTTTTCATCAGAAAATTGATTTTTTGGACTCTACCAAAAATGATTCAAAATGTCATTTGGATCGGGCCTCATGTTGAATAACCACTTTTTAAACCCTCACAGTGTCCAAAATTGCCATTTTTACAGAGTTTTGCTTACTCAAAATCTTCAATTTTGACCAATTTCAGGCACAGAAATGACTTTAAACACACTTATTTTAGTTGAAAAAGTAATAATTCACATCCAACCGTCATTTAAAGTCAAAAGATTAAATGTAAAAATGTCATCAATATTGACCATTTTTTCAACGTTCGACTGGTCCGGGGTCATCGTTTTTCATCAGAAAATTGATTTTTTGGACTCTACCAAAAATGATTCAAAATGTCATTTGGATCGGGCCTCATGTTGAAAAACCACTTTTTAAACCCTCACAGTGACCAAAATTGCCATTTTTACAGAGTTTTGATTACTCAAAATCTTCAATTTTGACCAATTTCAGGCACAGAAATGACTTTAAACACACTTATTTTAGTTGAAAAAGTAATAATTCACATCCAACCGTCATTTAAAGTCAAAAGATTAAATGTAAAAATTTCATCAATATTGACCATTTTTTCAACGTTCGACTGGTCCGGGGTCATCGTTTTTCATCAGAAAATTGATTTTTTGGACTCTACCAAAAATGATTCAAAATGTCATCTGGATCGGGCCTCATGTTGAATCACCACTTTTTAAACCCTCACAGTGACCAAAATTGCCATTTTTACAGAGTTTTGCTTACTCAAAATCTTAAATTTTGACCAATTTCAGGCACAGAAATGACTTTAAACACACTTATTTTAGTTGAAAAAGTAATAATTCACATCCAACCGTCATTTAAAATCAAAAGATTAAATGTTAAAATTTCATCAATATTGACCATTTTTTCAACGTTCGACTGGTCCGGGGTCATCGTTTTTCATCAGAAAATTGATTTTTTGGACTCTACCAAAAATGTTTCAAAATGTCATTTGGATCAGGCCTCATGTTGAATAACCACTTTTAAACCCTCACAGTGACCAAAATTGCCATTTTTACAGAGTTTTGCTTACTCAAAATCTTAAATTTTGACCAATTTCAGGCACAGAAATGGCTTTAAACACACTTATTTTAGTTGAAAAAGTAATAATTCACATCCAACCGTCATTTAAAGTCAAAAGATTAAATGTTAAAATTTCATCAATATTGACCATTTTTTCAACGTTCGACTGGTCCGGGGTCATCGTTTTTCATCAGAAAATGGATTTTTTGGACTCTACCAAAAAAGATTCAAAATGTCTTTTGGATCGGGCCTCATGTTGAATAACCACTTTTTAAACCCTCACAGTGACCAAAATTGCCATTTTTACAGAGTTTTGCTTACTCAAAATCTTAAATTTTGACCAATTTCAGGCACAGAAATGACTTTAAACACACTTATTTTAGTTGAAAAAGTAATAATTCACATCCAACCGTCATTTGAAGTCAAAAGATTAAATGTTAAAATTTCATCAATATTGACAATTTTTTCAACGTTCGACTGGTCCGGGGTCATCGTTTTTCATCAGAAAATTGATTTTTTGGACTCTACCAAAAATGATTCAAAATGTCATTTGGATCGGGCCTCATGTTGAATAACCACTTTTTAAACCCTCACAGTGACCAAAATTGCCATTTTTACAGAGTTTTGCTTACTCAAAATCTTCAATTTTGACCAATTTCAGGCACAGAAATGACTTTAAACACACTTATTTTAGTTGAAAAAGTAATAATTCACATCCAACCGTCATTTAAAGTCAAAAGATTAAATGTTAAAATTTCATCAATATTGACCATTTTTTCAACGTTCGACTGGTCCGGGGTCATCGTTTTTCATCAGAAAATTGATTTTTTGGACTCACCAAAAATGATTCAAAATGTCATTTGGATCGGGCCTCATGTTGAATAACCACTTTTTAAACCCTCACAGTGACCAAAATTGCCATTTTTACAGAGTTTTGCTTACTCAAAATCTTCAATTTTGACCAATTTCAGGCACAGAAATGACTTTAAACACACTTATTTTAGTTGAAAAAGTAATAATTCACATCCAACCGTCATTTAAAGTCAAAAGATTAAATGTTAAAATTTCATCAATATTGACCATTTTTTCAACGTTCGACTGGTCCGGGGTCATCGTTTTTCATCAGAAAATTGATTTTTTGGACTCTACCAAAAATGATTCAAAATGTCATTTGGATCGGGCCTCATGTTGAATAACCACTTTTTAAACCCTCACAGTGACCAAAATTGCCATTTTTACAGAGTTTTGCTTACTCAAAATCTTCAATTTTGACCAATTTCAGGCACAGAAATGACTTTAAACACACTTATTTTAGTTGAAAAAGTAATAATTCACATCCAACCGTCATTTAAAGTCAAAAGATTAAATGTTAAAATTTCATCAATATTGACCATTTTTTCAACGTTCGACTGGTCCGGGGTCATCGTTTTTCATCAGAAAATTGATTTTTTGGACTCACCAAAAATGATTCAAAATGTCATTTGGATCGGGCCTCATGTTGAATAACCACTTTTTAAACCCTCACAGTGACCAAAATTGCCATTTTTACAGAGTTTTGCTTACTCAAAATCTTAAATTTTGACCAATTTCAGGCACAGAAATGACTTTAAACACACTTATTTTAGTTGAAAAAGTAATAATTCACATCCAACCGTCATTTGAAGTCAAAAGATTAAATGTTAAAATTTCATCAATATTGACAATTTTTTCAACGTTCGACTGGTCCGGGGTCATCGTTTTTCATCAGAAAATTGATTTTTTGGACTCTACCAAAAATGATTCAAAATGTCATTTGGATCGGGCCTCATGTTGAATAACCACTTTTTAAACCCTCACAGTGTCCAAAATTGCCATTTTTACAGAGTTTTGCTTACTCAAAATCTTCAATTTTGACCAATTTCAGGCACAGAAATGACTTTAAACACACTTATTTTAGTTGAAAAAGTAATAATTCACATCCAACCGTCATTTAAAGTCAAAAGATTAAATGTAAAAATGTCATCAATATTGACCATTTTTTCAACGTTCGACTGGTCCGGGGTCATCGTTTTTCATCAGAAAATTGATTTTTTGGACTCTACCAAAAATGATTCAAAATGTCATTTGGATCGGGCCTCATGTTGAAAAACCACTTTTTAAACCCTCACAGTGACCAAAATTGCCATTTTTACAGAGTTTTGCTTACTCAAAATCTAAAATTTTGACCAATTTCAGGCACAGAAATGACTTTAAACACACTTATTTTAGTTGAAAAAGTAATAATTCACATCCAACCGTCATTTAAAGTCAAAAGATTAAATGTTAAAATTTCATCAATATTGACCATTTTTTCAACGTTCGACTGGTCCGGGGTCATCGTTTTTCATCAGATAATGGATTTTTTGGACTCTACCAAAAATGTTTCAAAATGTCATTTGGATCGGGCCTCATGTTGAATAACCACTTTTTAAACCCTCACAGTGACCAAAATTGCCATTTTTACAGAGTTTTGCTTACTCAAAATCTTCAATTTTGACCAATTTCAGGCACAGAAATGACTTTAAACACACTTATTTTAGTTGAAAAAGTAATAATTCACATCCAACCGTCATTTAAAGTCAAAAGATTAAATGTTAAAATTTCATCAATATTGACCATTTTTTCAACGTTCGACTGGTCCGGGGTCATCGTTTTTCATCAGAAAATTGATTTTTTGGACTCTACCAAAAATGATTCAAAATGTCATTTGGATCGGGCCTCATGTTGAATAACCACTTTTTAAACCCTCACAGTGACCAAAATTGCCATTTTTACAGAGTTTTGCTTACTCAAAATCTTCAATTTTGACCAATTTCAGGCACAGAAATAACTTTAAACACACTTATTTTAGTTGAAAAAGTAATAATTCACATCCAACCGTCATTTGAAGTCAAAAGATTAAATGTTAAAATTTCATCAATATTGACCATTTTTTCAACGTTCGACTGGTCCGGGGTCATCGTTTTTCATCAGAAAATTGATTTTTTGGACTCTACCAAAAATGATTCAAAATGTCATTTGGATCGGGCCTCATGTTGAATAACCACTTTTTAAATCCTCACAGTGACCAAAATTGCCATTTTTACAGAGTTTTGATTACTCAAAATCTTCAATTTTGACCAATTTCAGGCACAGAAATGACTTTAAACACACTTATTTTAGTTGAAAAAGTAATAATTCACATCCAACCGTCATTTAAAGTCAAAAGATTAAATGTAAAAATTTCATCAATATTGACCATTTTTTCAACGTTCGACTGGTCCGGGGTCATCGTTTTTCATCAGAAAATTGATTTTTTGGACTCTACCAAAAATGATTCAAAATGTCATTTGGATCGGGCCTCATGTTGAATAACCACTTTTTAAACCCTCACAGTGACCAAAATTGCCATTTTTACAGAGTTTTGCTTACTCAAAATCTTAAATTTTGACCAATTTCAGGCACAGAAATGACTTTAAACACACTTATTTTAGTTGAAAAAGTAATAATTCACATCCAACCGTCATTTAAAGTCAAAAGATTAAATGTTAAAATTTCATCAATATTGACCATTTTTTCAACGTTCGACTGGTCCGGGGTCATCGTTTTTCATCAGAAAATTGATTTTTTGGACTCTACCAAAAATGTTTCAAAATGTCATTTGGATCAGGCCTCATGTTGAATAACCACTTTTAAACCCTCACAGTGACCAAAATTGCCATTTTTACAGAGTTTTGCTTACTCAAAATCTTAAATTTTGACCAATTTCAGGCACAGAAATGGCTTTAAACACACTTATTTTAGTTGAAAAAGTAATAATTCACATCCAACCGTCATTTAAAGTCAAAAGATTAAATGTTAAAATTTCATCAATATTGACCATTTTTTCAACGTTCGACTGGTCCGGGGTCATCGTTTTTCATCAGAAAATGGATTTTTTGGACTCTACCAAAAAACATTCAAAATGTCTTTTGGATCGGGCCTCATGTTGAATAACCACTTTTTAAACCCTCACAGTGACCAAAATTGCCATTTTTACAGAGTTTTGCTTACTCAAAATCTTAAATTTTGACCAATTTCAGGCACAGAAATGACTTTAAACACACTTATTTTAGTTGAAAAAGTAATAATTCACATCCAACCGTCATTTAAAGTCAAAAGATTAAATGTTAAAATTTCATCAATATTGACCATTTTTTCAACGTTCGACTGGTCCGGGGTCATCGTTTTTCATCAGAAAATTGATTTTTTGGACTCTACCAAAAATGTTTCAAAATGTCATTTGGATCGGGCCTCATGTTGAATAACCACTTTTTAAACCCTCACAGTGACCAAAATTGCCATTTTTACAGAGTTTTGCTTACTCAAAATCTTCAATTTTGACCAATTTCAGGCACAGAAATGGCTTTAAACACACTTATTTTAGTTGAAAAAGTAATAATTCACATCCAACCGTCATTTAAAGTCAAAAGATTAAATGTTAAAATTTCATCAATATTGACCATTTTTTCAACGTTCGACTGGTCCGGGGTCATCGTTTTTCATCAGAAAATTGATTTTTTGGACTCTACCAAAAAAGATTCAAAATGTCTTTTGGATCGGGCCTCATGTTGAATAACCACTTTTTAAACCCTCACAGTGACCAAAATTGCCATTTTTACAGAGTTTTGCTTACTCAAAATCTTCAATTTTGACCAATTTCAGGCACAGAAATGACTTTAAACACACTTATTTTAGTTGAAAAAGTAATAATTCACATCCAACCGTCATTTGAAGTCAAAAGATTAAATGTTAAAATTTCATCAATATTGACCATTTTTTCAACGTTCGACTGGTCCGGGGTCATCGTTTTTCATCAGAAAATTGATTTTTTGGACTCTACCAAAAAAGATTCAAAATGTCTTTTGGATCGGGCCTCATGTTGAATAACCACTTTTTAAACCCTCACAGTGACCAAAATTGCCATTTTTACAGAGTTTTGCTTACTCAAAATCTTCAATTTTGACCAATTTCAGGCACAGAAATGACTTTAAACACACTTATTTTAGTTGAAAAAGTAATAATTCACATCCAACCGTCATTTAAAGTCAAAAGATTAAATGTTAAAATTTCATCAATATTGACCATTTTTTCAACGTTCGACTGGTCCGGGGTCATCGTTTTTCATCAGAAAATTGATTTTTTGGACTCACCAAAAATGATTCAAAATGTCATTTGGATCGGGCCTCATGTTGAATAACCACTTTTTAAACCCTCACAGTGACCAAAATTGCCATTTTTACAGAGTTTTGCTTACTCAAAATCTTAAATTTTGACCAATTTCAGGCACAGAAATGACTTTAAACACACTTATTTTAGTTGAAAAAGTAATAATTCACATCCAACCGTCATTTGAAGTCAAAAGATTAAATGTTAAAATTTCATCAATATTGACAATTTTTTCAACGTTCGACTGGTCCGGGGTCATCGTTTTTCATCAGAAAATTGATTTTTTGGACTCTACCAAAAATGATTCAAAATGTCATTTGGATCGGGCCTCATGTTGAATAACCACTTTTTAAACCCTCACAGTGTCCAAAATTGCCATTTTTACAGAGTTTTGCTTACTCAAAATCTTCAATTTTGACCAATTTCAGGCACAGAAATGACTTTAAACACACTTATTTTAGTTGAAAAAGTAATAATTCACATCCAACCGTCATTTAAAGTCAAAAGATTAAATGTAAAAATGTCATCAATATTGACCATTTTTTCAACGTTCGACTGGTCCGGGGTCATCGTTTTTCATCAGAAAATTGATTTTTTGGACTCTACCAAAAATGATTCAAAATGTCATTTGGATCGGGCCTCATGTTGAAAAACCACTTTTTAAACCCTCACAGTGACCAAAATTGCCATTTTTACAGAGTTTTGATTACTCAAAATCTTCAATTTTGACCAATTTCAGGCACAGAAATGACTTTAAACACACTTATTTTAGTTGAAAAAGTAATAATTCACATCCAACCGTCATTTAAAGTCAAAAGATTAAATGTAAAAATTTCATCAATATTGACCATTTTTTCAACGTTCGACTGGTCCGGGGTCATCGTTTTTCATCAGAAAATTGATTTTTTGGACTCTACCAAAAATGATTCAAAATGTCATTTGGATCGGGCCTCATGTTGAATAACCACTTTTTAAACCCTCACAGTGACCAAAATTGCCATTTTTACAGAGTTTTGCTTACTCAAAATCTTCAATTTTGACCAATTTCAGGCACAGAAATGACTTTAAACACACTTATTTTAGTTGAAAAAGTAATAATTCACATCCAACCGTCATTTAAAGTCAAAAGATTAAATGTTAAAATTTCATCAATATTGACCATTTTTTCAACGTTCGACTGGTCCGGGGTCATCGTTTTTCATCAGAAAATTGATTTTTTGGACTCACCAAAAATGATTCAAAATGTCATTTGGATCGGGCCTCATGTTGAATAACCACTTTTTAAACCCTCACAGTGACCAAAATTGCCATTTTTACAGAGTTTTGCTTACTCAAAATCTTAAATTTTGACCAATTTCAGGCACAGAAATGACTTTAAACACACTTATTTTAGTTGAAAAAGTAATAATTCACATCCAACCGTCATTTGAAGTCAAAAGATTAAATGTTAAAATTTCATCAATATTGACAATTTTTTCAACGTTCGACTGGTCCGGGGTCATCGTTTTTCATCAGAAAATTGATTTTTTGGACTCTACCAAAAATGATTCAAAATGTCATTTGGATCGGGCCTCATGTTGAATAACCACTTTTTAAACCCTCACAGTGACCAAAATTGCCATTTTTACAGAGTTTTGCTTACTCAAAATCTTCAATTTTGACCAATTTCAGGCACAGAAATAACTTTAAACACACTTATTTTAGTTGAAAAAGTAATAATTCACATCCAACCGTCATTTGAAGTCAAAAGATTAAATGTTAAAATTTCATCAA
Organism: Lissotriton vulgaris; assembly: GCF_964263255.1. Lineage (NCBI taxonomy): Eukaryota > Metazoa > Chordata > Amphibia > Caudata > Salamandridae > Lissotriton > Lissotriton vulgaris. The sequence continues at coordinate 175,800 of NW_028247559.1, forward strand.
TATTGACCATTTTTTCAACGTTCGACTGGTCCGGGGTCATCGTTTTTCATCAGAAAATTGATTTTTTGGACTCTACCAAAAATGATTCAAAATGTCATTTGGATCGGGCCTCATGTTGAATAACCACTTTTTAAACCCTCACAGTGACCAAAATTGCCATTTTTACAGAGTTTTGCTTACTCAAAATCTTAAATTTTGACCAATTTCAGGCACAGAAATGACTTTAAACACACTTATTTTAGTTGAAAAAGTAATAATTCACATCCAACCGTCATTTAAAGTCAAAAGATTAAATGTTAAAATTTCATCAATATTGACCATTTTTTCAACGTTCGACTGGTCCGGGGTCATCGTTTTTCATCAGAAAATTGATTTTTTGGACTCTACCAAAAATGTTTCAAAATGTCATTTGGATCAGGCCTCATGTTGAATAACCACTTTTAAACCCTCACAGTGACCAAAATTGCCATTTTTACAGAGTTTTGCTTACTCAAAATCTTAAATTTTGACCAATTTCAGGCACAGAAATGGCTTTAAACACACTTATTTTAGTTGAAAAAGTAATAATTCACATCCAACCGTCATTTAAAGTCAAAAGATTAAATGTTAAAATTTCATCAATATTGACCATTTTTTCAACGTTCGACTGGTCCGGGGTCATCGTTTTTCATCAGAAAATGGATTTTTTGGACTCTACCAAAAAAGATTCAAAATGTCTTTTGGATCGGGCCTCATGTTGAATAACCACTTTTTAAACCCTCACAGTGACCAAAATTGCCATTTTTACAGAGTTTTGCTTACTCAAAATCTTAAATTTTGACCAATTTCAGGCACAGAAATGACTTTAAACACACTTATTTTAGTTGAAAAAGTAATAATTCACATCCAACCGTCATTTAAAGTCAAAAGATTAAATGTTAAAATTTCATCAATATTGACCATTTTTTCAACGTTCGACTGGTCCGGGGTCATCGTTTTTCATCAGAAAATTGATTTTTTGGACTCTACCAAAAATGTTTCAAAATGTCATTTGGATCGGGCCTCATGTTGAATAACCACTTTTTAAACCCTCACAGTGACCAAAATTGCCATTTTTACAGAGTTTTGCTTACTCAAAATCTTCAATTTTGACCAATTTCAGGCACAGAAATGGCTTTAAACACACTTATTTTAGTTGAAAAAGTAATAATTCACATCCAACCGTCATTTAAAGTCAAAAGATTAAATGTTAAAATTTCATCAATATTGACCATTTTTTCAACGTTCGACTGGTCCGGGGTCATCGTTTTTCATCAGAAAATGGATTTTTTGGACTCTACCAAAAAAGATTCAAAATGTCTTTTGGATCGGGCCTCATGTTGAATAACCACTTTTTAAACCCTCACAGTGACCAAAATTGCCATTTTTACAGAGTTTTGCTTACTCAAAATCTTCAATTTTGACCAATTTCAGGCACAGAAATGACTTTAAACACACTTATTTTAGTTGAAAAAGTAATAATTCACATCCAACCGTCATTTGAAGTCAAAAGATTAAATGTTAAAATTTCATCAATATTGACCATTTTTTCAACGTTCGACTGGTCCGGGGTCATCGTTTTTCATCAGAAAATTGATTTTTTGGACTCTACCAAAAAAGATTCAAAATGTCTTTTGGATCGGGCCTCATGTTGAATAACCACTTTTTAAACCCTCACAGTGACCAAAATTGCCATTTTTACAGAGTTTTGCTTACTCAAAATCTTCAATTTTGACCAATTTCAGGCACAGAAATGACTTTAAACACACTTATTTTAGTTGAAAAAGTAATAATTCACATCCAACCGTCATTTAAAGTCAAAAGATTAAATGTTAAAATTTCATCAATATTGACCATTTTTTCAACGTTCGACTGGTCCGGGGTCATCGTTTTTCATCAGAAAATTGATTTTTTGGACTCACCAAAAATGATTCAAAATGTCATTTGGATCGGGCCTCATGTTGAATAACCACTTTTTAAACCCTCACAGTGACCAAAATTGCCATTTTTACAGAGTTTTGCTTACTCAAAATCTTAAATTTTGACCAATTTCAGGCACAGAAATGACTTTAAACACACTTATTTTAGTTGAAAAAGTAATAATTCACATCCAACCGTCATTTGAAGTCAAAAGATTAAATGTTAAAATTTCATCAATATTGACAATTTTTTCAACGTTCGACTGGTCCGGGGTCATCGTTTTTCATCAGAAAATTGATTTTTTGGACTCTACCAAAAATGATTCAAAATGTCATTTGGATCGGGCCTCATGTTGAATAACCACTTTTTAAACCCTCACAGTGTCCAAAATTGCCATTTTTACAGAGTTTTGCTTACTCAAAATCTTCAATTTTGACCAATTTCAGGCACAGAAATGACTTTAAACACACTTATTTTAGTTGAAAAAGTAATAATTCACATCCAACCGTCATTTAAAGTCAAAAGATTAAATGTAAAAATGTCATCAATATTGACCATTTTTTCAACGTTCGACTGGTCCGGGGTCATCGTTTTTCATCAGAAAATTGATTTTTTGGACTCTACCAAAAATGATTCAAAATGTCATTTGGATCGGGCCTCATGTTGAAAAACCACTTTTTAAACCCTCACAGTGACCAAAATTGCCATTTTTACAGAGTTTTGATTACTCAAAATCTTCAATTTTGACCAATTTCAGGCACAGAAATGACTTTAAACACACTTATTTTAGTTGAAAAAGTAATAATTCACATCCAACCGTCATTTAAAGTCAAAAGATTAAATGTAAAAATTTCATCAATATTGACCATTTTTTCAACGTTCGACTGGTCCGGGGTCATCGTTTTTCATCAGAAAATTGATTTTTTGGACTCTACCAAAAATGATTCAAAATGTCATTTGGATCGGGCCTCATGTTGAATAACCACTTTTTAAACCCTCACAGTGACCAAAATTGCCATTTTTACAGAGTTTTGCTTACTCAAAATCTTAAATTTTGACCAATTTCAGGCACAGAAATGACTTTAAACACACTTATTTTAGTTGAAAAAGTAATAATTCACATCCAACCGTCATTTAAAGTCAAAAGATTAAATGTTAAAATTTCATCAATATTGACCATTTTTTCAACGTTCGACTGGTCCGGGGTCATCGTTTTTCATCAGAAAATTGATTTTTTGGACTCTACCAAAAATGTTTCAAAATGTCATTTGGATCAGGCCTCATGTTGAATAACCACTTTTAAACCCTCACAGTGACCAAAATTGCCATTTTTACAGAGTTTTGCTTACTCAAAATCTTAATTTTTGACCAATTTCAGGCACAGAAATGGCTTTAAACACACTTATTTTAGTTGAAAAAGTAATAATTCACATCCAACCGTCATTTAAAGTCAAAAGATTAAATGTTAAAATTTCATCAATATTGACCATTTTTTCAACGTTCGACTGGTCCGGGGTCATCGTTTTTCATCAGAAAATGGATTTTATGGACTCTACCAAAAAAGATTCAAAATGTCTTTTGGATCGGGCCTCATGTTGAATAACCACTTTTTAAACCCTCACAGTGACCAAAATTGCCATTTTTACAGAGTTTTGCTTACTCAAAATCTTCAATTTTGACCAATTTCAGGCACAGAAATGACTTTAAACACACTTATTTTAGTTGAAAAAGTAATAATTCACATCCAACCGTCATTTAAAGTCAAAAGATTAAATGTTAAAATTTCATCAATATTGACCATTTTTTCAACGTTCGACTGGTCCGGGGTCATCGTTTTTCATCAGAAAATTGATTTTTTGGACTCTACCAAAAATGATTCAAAATGTCATTTGGATCGGGCCTCATGTTGAATAACCACTTTTTAAACCCTCACAGTGACCAAAATTGCCATTTTTACAGAGTTTTGCTTACTCAAAATCTTCAATTTTGACCAATTTCAGGCACAGAAATAACTTTAAACACACTTATTTTAGTTGAAAAAGTAATAATTCACATCCAACCGTCATTTGAAGTCAAAAGATTAAATGTTAAAATTTCATCAATATTGACCATTTTTTCAACGTTCGACTGGTCCGGGGTCATCGTTTTTCATCAGAAAATTGATTTTTTGGACTCTACCAAAAATGATTCAAAATGTCATTTGGATCGGGCCTCATGTTGAATAACCACTTTTTAAATCCTCACAGTGACCAAAATTGCCATTTTTACAGAGTTTTGATTACTCAAAATCTTCAATTTTGACCAATTTCAGGCACAGAAATGACTTTAAACACACTTATTTTAGTTGAAAAAGTAATAATTCACATCCAACCGTCATTTAAAGTCAAAAGATTAAATGTAAAAATTTCATCAATATTGACCATTTTTTCAACGTTCGACTGGTCCGGGGTCATCGTTTTTCATCAGAAAATTGATTTTTTGGACTCTACCAAAAATGATTCAAAATGTCATTTGGATCGGGCCTCATGTTGAATAACCACTTTTTAAACCCTCACAGTGACCAAAATTGCCATTTTTACAGAGTTTTGCTTACTCAAAATCTTAAATTTTGACCAATTTCAGGCACAGAAATGACTTTAAACACACTTATTTTAGTTGAAAAAGTAATAATTCACATCCAACCGTCATTTAAAGTCAAAAGATTAAATGTTAAAATTTCATCAATATTGACCATTTTTTCAACGTTCGACTGGTCCGGGGTCATCGTTTTTCATCAGAAAATTGATTTTTTGGACTCTACCAAAAATGTTTCAAAATGTCATTTGGATCAGGCCTCATGTTGAATAACCACTTTTAAACCCTCACAGTGACCAAAATTGCCATTTTTACAGAGTTTTGCTTACTCAAAATCTTAAATTTTGACCAATTTCAGGCACAGAAATGGCTTTAAACACACTTATTTTAGTTGAAAAAGTAATAATTCACATCCAACCGTCATTTAAAGTCAAAAGATTAAATGTTAAAATTTCATCAATATTGACCATTTTTTCAACGTTCGACTGGTCCGGGGTCATCGTTTTTCATCAGAAAATGGATTTTTTGGACTCTACCAAAAAAGATTCAAAATGTCTTTTGGATCGGGCCTCATGTTGAATAACCACTTTTTAAACCCTCACAGTGACCAAAATTGCCATTTTTACAGAGTTTTGCTTACTCAAAATCTTCAATTTTGACCAATTTCAGGCACAGAAATGACTTTAAACACACTTATTTTAGTTGAAAAAGTAATAATTCACATCCAACCGTCATTTAAAGTCAAAAGATTAAATGTTAAAATTTCATCAATATTGACCATTTTTTCAACGTTCGACTGGTCCGGGGTCATCGTTTTTCATCAGAAAATTGATTTTTTGGACTCTACCAAAAATGTTTCAAAATGTCATTTGGATCGGGCCTCATGTTGAATAACCACTTTTTAAACCCTCACAGTGACCAAAATTGCCATTTTTACAGAGTTTTGCTTACTCAAAATCTTCAATTTTGACCAATTTCAGGCACAGAAATGGCTTTAAACACACTTATTTTAGTTGAAAAAGTAATAATTCACATCCAACCGTCATTTGAAGTCAAAAGATTAAATGTTAAAATTTCATCAATATTGACAATTTTTTCAACGTTCGACTGGTCCGGGGTCATCGTTTTTCATCAGAAAATTGATTTTTTGGACTCTACCAAAAATTATTCAAAATGTCATTTGGATCGGGCCTCATGTTGAATAACCACTTTTTAAACCCTCACAGTGTCCAAAATTGCCATTTTTACAGAGTTTTGCTTACTCAAAATCTTCAATTTTGACCAATTTCAGGCACAGAAATGACTTTAAACACACTTATTTTAGTTGAAAAAGTAATAATTCACATCCAACCGTCATTTAAAGCAAAAGATTAAATGTAAAAATGTCATCAATATTGACCATTTTTTCAACGTTCGACTGGTCCGGGGTCATCGTTTTTCATCAGAAAATTGATTTTTTGGACTCTACCAAAAATGATTCAAAATGTCATTTGGATCGGGCCTCATGTTGAAAAACCACTTTTTAAACCCTCACAGTGACCAAAATTGCCATTTTTACAGAGTTTTGATTACTCAAAATCTTCAATTTTGACCAATTTCAGGCACAGAAATGACTTTAAACACACTTATTTTAGTTGAAAAAGTAATAATTCACATCCAACCGTCATTTAAAGTCAAAAGATTAAATGTAAAAATTTCATCAATATTGACCATTTTTTCAACGTTCGACTGGTCCGGGGTCATCGTTTTTCATCAGAAAATTGATTTTTTGGACTCTACCAAAAATGATTCAAAATGTCATTTGGATCGGGCCTCATGTTGAATAACCACTTTTTAAACCCTCACAGTGACCAAAATTGCCATTTTTACAGAGTTTTGCTTACTCAAAATCTTAAATTTTGACCAATTTCAGGCACAGAAATGACTTTAAACACACTTATTTTAGTTGAAAAAGTAATAATTCACATCCAACCGTCATTTAAAGTCAAAAGATTAAATGTTAAAATTTCATCAATATTGACCATTTTTTCAACGTTCGACTGGTCCGGGGTCATCGTTTTTCATCAGAAAATTTATTTTTTGGACTCTACCAAAAATGTTTCAAAATGTCATTTGGATCAGGCCTCATGTTGAATAACCACTTTTAAACCCTCACAGTGACCAAAATTGCCATTTTTACAGAGTTTTGCTTACTCAAAATCTTAAATTTTGACCAATTTCAGGCACAGAAATGGCTTTAAACACACTTATTTTAGTTGAAAAAGTAATAATTCACATCCAACCGTCATTTAAAGTCAAAAGATTAAATGTTAAAATTTCATCAATATTGACCATTTTTTCAACGTTCGACTGGTCCGGGGTCATCGTTTTTCATCAGAAAATGGATTTTTTGGACTCTACCAAAAAAGATTCAAAATGTCTTTTGGATCGGGCCTCATGTTGAATAACCACTTTTTAAACCCTCACAGTGACCAAAATTGCCATTTTTACAGAGTTTTGCTTACTCAAAATCTTAAATTTTGACCAATTTCAGGCACAGAAATGACTTTAAACACACTTATTTTAGTTGAAAAAGTAATAATTCACATCCAACCGTCATTTAAAGTCAAAAGATTAAATGTTAAAATTTCATCAATATTGACCATTTTTTCAACGTTCGACTGGTCCGGGGTCATCGTTTTTCATCAGAAAATTGATTTTTTGGACTCTACCAAAAATGTTTCAAAATGTCATTTGGATCGGGCCTCATGTTGAATAACCACTTTTTAAACCCTCACAGTGACCAAAATTGCCATTTTTACAGAGTTTTGCTTACTCAAAATCTTCAATTTTGACCAATTTCAGGCACAGAAATGGCTTTAAACACACTTATTTTAGTTGAAAAAGTAATAATTCACATCCAACCGTCATTTAAAGTCAAAAGATTAAATGTTAAAATTTCATCAATATTGACCATTTTTTCAACGTTCGACTGGTCCGGGGTCATCGTTTTTCATCAGAAAATGGATTTTTTGGACTCTACCAAAAAAGATTCAAAATGTCTTTTGGATCGGGCCTCATGTTGAATAACCACTTTTTAAACCCTCACAGTGACCAAAATTGCCATTTTTACAGAGTTTTGCTTACTCAAAATCTTCAATTTTGACCAATTTCAGGCACAGAAATGACTTTAAACACACTTATTTTAGTTGAAAAAGTAATAATTCACATCCAACCGTCATTTGAAGTCAAAAGATTAAATGTTAAAATTTCATCAATATTGACCATTTTTTCAACGTTCGACTGGTCCGGGGTCATCGTTTTTCATCAGAAAATTGATTTTTTGGACTCTACCAAAAAAGATTCAAAATGTCTTTTGGATCGGGCCTCATGTTGAATAACCACTTTTTAAACCCTCACAGTGACCAAAATTGCCATTTTTACAGAGTTTTGCTTACTCAAAATCTTCAATTTTGACCAATTTCAGGCACAGAAATGACTTTAAACACACTTATTTTAGTTGAAAAAGTAATAATTCACATCCAACCGTCATTTAAAGTCAAAAGATTAAATGTTAAAATTTCATCAATATTGACCATTTTTTCAACGTTCGACTGGTCCGGGGTCATCGTTTTTCATCAGAAAATTGATTTTTTGGACTCACCAAAAATGATTCAAAATGTCATTTGGATCGGGCCTCATGTTGAATAACCACTTTTTAAACCCTCACAGTGACCAAAATTGCCATTTTTACAGAGTTTTGCTTACTCAAAATCTTAAATTTTGACCAATTTCAGGCACAGAAATGACTTTAAACACACTTATTTTAGTTGAAAAAGTAATAATTCACATCCAACCGTCATTTGAAGTCAAAAGATTAAATGTTAAAATTTCATCAATATTGACAATTTTTTCAACGTTCGACTGGTCCGGGGTCATCGTTTTTCATCAGAAAATTGATTTTTTGGACTCTACCAAAAATGATTCAAAATGTCATTTGGATCGGGCCTCATGTTGAATAACCACTTTTTAAACCCTCACAGTGTCCAAAATTGCCATTTTTACAGAGTTTTGCTTACTCAAAATCTTCAATTTTGACCAATTTCAGGCACAGAAATGACTTTAAACACACTTATTTTAGTTGAAAAAGTAATAATTCACATCCAACCGTCATTTAAAGTCAAAAGATTAAATGTAAAAATGTCATCAATATTGACCATTTTTTCAACGTTCGACTGGTCCGGGGTCATCGTTTTTCATCAGAAAATTGATTTTTTGGACTCTACCAAAAATGATTCAAAATGTCATTTGGATCGGGCCTCATGTTGAAAAACCACTTTTTAAACCCTCACAGTGACCAAAATTGCCATTTTTACAGAGTTTTGATTACTCAAAATCTTCAATTTTGACCAATTTCAGGCACAGAAATGACTTTAAACACACTTATTTTAGTTGAAAAAGTAATAATTCACATCCAACCGTCATTTAAAGTCAAAAGATTAAATGTAAAAATTTCATCAATATTGACCATTTTTTCAACGTTCGACTGGTCCGGGGTCATCGTTTTTCATCAGAAAATTGATTTTTTGGACTCTACCAAAAATGATTCAAAATGTCATTTGGATCGGGCCTCATGTTGAATAACCACTTTTTAAACCCTCACAGTGACCAAAATTGCCATTTTTACAGAGTTTTGCTTACTCAAAATCTTAAATTTTGACCAATTTCAGGCACAGAAATGACTTTAAACACACTTATTTTAGTTGAAAAAGTAATAATTCACATCCAACCGTCATTTAAAGTCAAAAGATTAAATGTTAAAATTTCATCAATATTGACCATTTTTTCAACGTTCGACTGGTCCGGGGTCATCGTTTTTCATCAGAAAATTGATTTTTTGGACTCTACCAAAAATGTTTCAAAATGTCATTTGGATCAGGCCTCATGTTGAATAACCACTTTTAAACCCTCACAGTGACCAAAATTGCCATTTTTACAGAGTTTTGCTTACTCAAAATCTTAATTTTTGACCAATTTCAGGCACAGAAATGGCTTTAAACACACTTATTTTAGTTGAAAAAGTAATAATTCACATCCAACCGTCATTTAAAGTCAAAAGATTAAATGTTAAAATTTCATCAATATTGACCATTTTTTCAACGTTCGACTGGTCCGGGGTCATCGTTTTTCATCAGAAAATGGATTTTTTGGACTCTACCAAAAAAGATTCAAAATGTCTTTTGGATCGGGCCTCATGTTGAATAACCACTTTTTAAACCCTCACAGTGACCAAAATTGCCATTTTTACAGAGTTTTGCTTACTCAAAATCTTCAATTTTGACCAATTTCAGGCACAGAAATGACTTTAAACACACTTATTTTAGTTGAAAAAGTAATAATTCACATCCAACCGTCATTTAAAGTCAAAAGATTAAATGTTAAAATTTCATCAATATTGACCATTTTTTCAACGTTCGACTGGTCCGGGGTCATCGTTTTTCATCAGAAAATTGATTTTTTGGACTCTACCAAAAATGATTCAAAATGTCATTTGGATCGGGCCTCATGTTGAATAACCACTTTTTAAATCCTCACAGTGACCAAAATTGCCATTTTTACAGAGTTTTGATTACTCAAAATCTTCAATTTTGACCAATTTCAGGCACAGAAATGACTTTAAACACACTTATTTTAGTTGAAAAAGTAATAATTCACATCCAACCGTCATTTAAAGTCAAAAGATTAAATGTAAAAATTTCATCAATATTGACCATTTTTTCAACGTTCGACTGGTCCGGGGTCATCGTTTTTCATCAGAAAATTGATTTTTTGGACTCTACCAAAAATGATTCAAAATGTCATTTGGATCGGGCCTCATGTTGAATAACCACTTTTTAAACCCTCACAGTGACCAAAATTGCCATTTTTACAGAGTTTTGCTTACTCAAAATCTTAAATTTTGACCAATTTCAGGCACAGAAATGACTTTAAACACACTTATTTTAGTTGAAAAAGTAATAATTCACATCCAACCGTCATTTAAAGTCAAAAGATTAAATGTTAAAATTTCATCAATATTGACCATTTTTTCAACGTTCGACTGGTCCGGGGTCATCGTTTTTCATCAGAAAATTGATTTTTTGGACTCTACCAAAAATGTTTCAAAATGTCATTTGGATCAGGCCTCATGTTGAATAACCACTTTTAAACCCTCACAGTGACCAAAATTGCCATTTTTACAGAGTTTTGCTTACTCAAAATCTTAAATTTTGACCAATTTCAGGCACAGAAATGGCTTTAAACACACTTATTTTAGTTGAAAAAGTAATAATTCACATCCAACCGTCATTTAAAGTCAAAAGATTAAATGTTAAAATTTCATCAATATTGACCATTTTTTCAACGTTCGACTGGTCCGGGGTCATCGTTTTTCATCAGAAAATGGATTTTTTGGACTCTACCAAAAAAGATTCAAAATGTCTTTTGGATCGGGCCTCATGTTGAATAACCACTTTTTAAACCCTCACAGTGACCAAAATTGCCATTTTTACAGAGTTTTGCTTACTCAAAATCTTAAATTTTGACCAATTTCAGGCACAGAAATGACTTTAAACACACTTATTTTAGTTGAAAAAGTAATAATTCACATCCAACCGTCATTTAAAGTCAAAAGATTAAATGTTAAAATTTCATCAATATTGACCATTTTTTCAACGTTCGACTGGTCCGGGGTCATCGTTTTTCATCAGAAAATTGATTTTTTGGACTCTACCAAAAATGTTTCAAAATGTCATTTGGATCGGGCCTCATGTTGAATAACCACTTTTTAAACCCTCACAGTGACCAAAATTGCCATTTTTACAGAGTTTTGCTTACTCAAAATCTTCAATTTTGACCAATTTCAGGCACAGAAATGGCTTTAAACACACTTATTTTAGTTGAAAAAGTAATAATTCACATCCAACCGTCATTTAAAGTCAAAAGATTAAATGTTAAAATTTCATCAATATTGACCATTTTTTCAACGTTCGACTGGTCCGGGGTCATCGTTTTTCATCAGAAAATGGATTTTTTGGACTCTACCAAAAAAGATTCAAAATGTCTTTTGGATCGGGCCTCATGTTGAATAACCACTTTTTAAACCCTCACAGTGACCAAAATTGCCATTTTTACAGAGTTTTGCTTACTCAAAATCTTCAATTTTGACCAATTTCAGGCACAGAAATGACTTTAAACACACTTATTTTAGTTGAAAAAGTAATAATTCACATCCAACCGTCATTTGAAGTCAAAAGATTAAATGTTAAAATTTCATCAATATTGACCATTTTTTCAACGTTCGACTGGTCCGGGGTCATCGTTTTTCATCAGAAAATTGATTTTTTGGACTCTACCAAAAAAGATTCAAAATGTCTTTTGGATCGGGCCTCATGTTGAATAACCACTTTTTAAACCCTCACAGTGACCAAAATTGCCATTTTTACAGAGTTTTGCTTACTCAAAATCTTCAATTTTGACCAATTTCAGGCACAGAAATGACTTTAAACACACTTATTTTAGTTGAAAAAGTAATAATTCACATCCAACCGTCATTTAAAGTCAAAAGATTAAATGTTAAAATTTCATCAATATTGACCATTTTTTCAACGTTCGACTGGTCCGGGGTCATCGTTTTTCATCAGAAAATTGATTTTTTGGACTCACCAAAAATGATTCAAAATGTCATTTGGATCGGGCCTCATGTTGAATAACCACTTTTTAAACCCTCACAGTGACCAAAATTGCCATTTTTACAGAGTTTTGCTTACTCAAAATCTTAAATTTTGACCAATTTCAGGCACAGAAATGACTTTAAACACACTTATTTTAGTTGAAAAAGTAATAATTCACATCCAACCGTCATTTGAAGTCAAAAGATTAAATGTTAAAATTTCATCAATATTGACAATTTTTTCAACGTTCGACTGGTCCGGGGTCATCGTTTTTCATCAGAAAATTGATTTTTTGGACTCTACCAAAAATTATTCAAAATGTCATTTGGATCGGGCCTCATGTTGAATAACCACTTTTTAAACCCTCACAGTGTCCAAAATTGCCATTTTTACAGAGTTTTGCTTACTCAAAATCTTCAATTTTGACCAATTTCAGGCACAGAAATGACTTTAAACACACTTATTTTAGTTGAAAAAGTAATAATTCACATCCAACCGTCATTTAAAGTCAAAAGATTAAATGTAAAAATGTCATCAATATTGACCATTTTTTCAACGTTCGACTGGTCCGGGGTCATCGTTTTTCATCAGAAAATTGATTTTTTGGACTCTACCAAAAATGATTCAAAATGTCATTTGGATCGGGCCTCATGTTGAAAAACCACTTTTTAAACCCTCACAGTGACCAAAATTGCCATTTTTACAGAGTTTTGATTACTCAAAATCTTCAATTTTGACCAATTTCAGGCACAGAAATGACTTTAAACACACTTATTTTAGTTGAAAAAGTAATAATTCACATCCAACCGTCATTTAAAGTCAAAAGATTAAATGTAAAAATTTCATCAATATTGACCATTTTTTCAACGTTCGACTGGTCCGGGGTCATCGTTTTTCATCAGAAAATTGATTTTTTGGACTCTACCAAAAATGATTCAAAATGTCATTTGGATCGGGCCTCATGTTGAATAACCACTTTTTAAACCCTCACAGTGACCAAAATTGCCATTTTTACAGAGTTTTGCTTACTCAAAATCTTACATTTTGACCAATTTCAGGCACAGAAATGACTTTAAACACACTTATTTTAGTTGAAAAAGTAATAATTCACATCCAACCGTCATTTAAAGTCAAAAGATTAAATGTTAAAATTTCATCAATATTGACCATTTTTTCAACGTTCGACTGGTCCGGGGTCATCGTTTTTCATCAGAAAATTGATTTTTTGGACTCTACCAAAAATGTTTCAAAATGTCATTTGGATCAGGCCTCGTGTTGAATAACCACTTTTAAACCCTCACAGTGACCAAAACTGCCATTTTTACAGAGTTTTGCTTACTCAAAATCTTAAATTTTGACCAATTTCAGGCACAGAAATGGCTTTAAACACACTTATTTTAGTTGAAAAAGTAATAATTCACATCCAACCGTCATTTAAAGTCAAAAGATTAAATGTTAAAATTTCATCAATATTGACCATTTTTTCAACGTTCGACTGGTCCGGGGTCATCGTTTTTCATCAGAAAATGGATTTTTTGGACTCTACCAAAAAAGATTCAAAATGTCTTTTGGATCGGGCCTCATGTTGAATAACCACTTTTTAAACCCTCACAGTGACCAAAATTGCCATTTTTACAGAGTTTTGCTTACTCAAAATCTTCAATTTTGACCAATTTCAGGCACAGAAATGACTTTAAACACACTTATTTTAGTTGAAAAAGTAATAATTCACATCCAACCGTCATTTAAAGTCAAAAGATTAAATGTTAAAATTTCATCAATATTGACCATTTTTTCAACGTTCGACTGGTCCGGGGTCATCGTTTTTCATCAGAAAATTGATTTTTTGGACTCTACCAAAAATGATTCAAAATGTCATTTGGATCGGGCCTCATGTTGAATAACCACTTTTTAAACCCTCACAGTGACCAAAATTGCCATTTTTACAGAGTTTTGCTTACTCAAAATCTTCAATTTTGACCAATTTCAGGCACAGAAATGACTTTAAACACACTTATTTTAGTTGAAAAAGTAATAATTCACATCCAACCGTCATTTAAAGTCAAAAGATTAAATGTTAAAATTTCATCAATATTGACCATTTTTTCAACGTTCGACTGGTCCGGGGTCATCGTTTTTCATCAGAAAATTGATTTTTTGGACTCACCAAAAATGATTCAAAATGTCATTTGGATCGGGCCTCATGTTGAATAACCACTTTTTAAACCCTCACAGTGACCAAAATTGCCATTTTTACAGAGTTTTGCTTACTCAAAATCTTAAATTTTGACCAATTTCAGGCACAGAAATGACTTTAAACACACTTATTTTAGTTGAAAAAGTAATAATTCACATCCAACCGTCATTTGAAGTCAAAAGATTAAATGTTAAAATTTCATCAATATTGACAATTTTTTCAACGTTCGACTGGTCCGGGGTCATCGTTTTTCATCAGAAAATTGATTTTTTGGACTCTACCAAAAATGATTCAAAATGTCATTTGGATCGGGCCTCATGTTGAATAACCACTTTTTAAACCCTCACAGTGTCCAAAATTGCCATTTTTACAGAGTTTTGCTTACTCAAAATCTTCAATTTTGACCAATTTCAGGCACAGAAATGACTTTAAACACACTTATTTTAGTTGAAAAAGTAATAATTCACATCCAACCGTCATTTAAAGTCAAAAGATTAAATGTAAAAATGTCATCAATATTGACCATTTTTTCAACGTTCGACTGGTCCGGGGTCATCGTTTTTCATCAGAAAATTGATTTTTTGGACTCTACCAAAAATGATTCAAAATGTCATTTGGATCGGGCCTCATGTTGAAAAACCACTTTTTAAACCCTCACAGTGACCAAAATTGCCATTTTTACAGAGTTTTGCTTACTCAAAATCTTAAATTTTGACCAATTTCAGGCACAGAAATGACTTTAAACACACTTATTTTAGTTGAAAAAGT
This sequence comes from Lissotriton vulgaris, assembly GCF_964263255.1. Classification (NCBI taxonomy): domain Eukaryota; kingdom Metazoa; phylum Chordata; class Amphibia; order Caudata; family Salamandridae; genus Lissotriton; species Lissotriton vulgaris. Next base: position 190,968 of record NW_028247559.1, read on the forward strand.
AATAATTCACATCCAACCGTCATTTAAAGTCAAAAGATTAAATGTTAAAATTTCATCAATATTGACCATTTTTTCAACGTTCGACTGGTCCGGGGTCATCGTTTTTCATCAGATAATGGATTTTTTGGACTCTACCAAAAATGTTTCAAAATGTCATTTGGATCGGGCCTCATGTTGAATAACCACTTTTTAAACCCTCACAGTGACCAAAATTGCCATTTTTACAGAGTTTTGCTTACTCAAAATCTTCAATTTTGACCAATTTCAGGCACAGAAATGACTTTAAACACACTTATTTTAGTTGAAAAAGTAATAATTCACATCCAACCGTCATTTAAAGTCAAAAGATTAAATGTTAAAATTTCATCAATATTGACCATTTTTTCAACGTTCGACTGGTCCGGGGTCATCGTTTTTCATCAGAAAATTGATTTTTTGGACTCTACCAAAAATGATTCAAAATGTCATTTGGATCGGGCCTCATGTTGAATAACCACTTTTTAAACCCTCACAGTGACCAAAATTGCCATTTTTACAGAGTTTTGCTTACTCAAAATCTTCAATTTTGACCAATTTCAGGCACAGAAATAACTTTAAACACACTTATTTTAGTTGAAAAAGTAATAATTCACATCCAACCGTCATTTGAAGTCAAAAGATTAAATGTTAAAATTTCATCAATATTGACCATTTTTTCAACGTTCGACTGGTCCGGGGTCATCGTTTTTCATCAGAAAATTGATTTTTTGGACTCTACCAAAAATGATTCAAAATGTCATTTGGATCGGGCCTCATGTTGAATAACCACTTTTTAAATCCTCACAGTGACCAAAATTGCCATTTTTACAGAGTTTTGATTACTCAAAATCTTCAATTTTGACCAATTTCAGGCACAGAAATGACTTTAAACACACTTATTTTAGTTGAAAAAGTAATAATTCACATCCAACCGTCATTTAAAGTCAAAAGATTAAATGTAAAAATTTCATCAATATTGACCATTTTTTCAACGTTCGACTGGTCCGGGGTCATCGTTTTTCATCAGAAAATTGATTTTTTGGACTCTACCAAAAATGATTCAAAATGTCATTTGGATCGGGCCTCATGCTGAATAACCACTTTTTAAACCCTCACAGTGACCAAAATTGCCATTTTTACAGAGTTTTGCTTACTCAAAATCTTCAATTTTGACAAATTTCAGGCACAGAAATGACTTTAAACACACTTATTTAAGTTGAAAAAGTAAGAATTCACATCCAACCGTCATTTAAAGTCAAAAGATTAAATGTTAAAATTTCATCAATATTGACCATTTTTTCAACGTTCGACTGGTCCAGGGTCATCGTTTTTCATCAGAAAATGGATTTTTTGGACTCTACCAAAAAAGATTCAAAATGTTTTTTGGATCGGGTCTCATGTTGAATAACCACTTTTTAAACCCTCACAGTGACCAAAATTGCCATTTTTACAGAGTTTTGCTTACTCAAAATCTTCAATTTCGACCAATTTCAGGCACAGAAAGGACTTTAAACACACTTATTTTAGTTGAAAAAGTAATAATTCACATCCAACCGTCATTTAAAGTCAAAAGATTAAATGTTAAAATTTCATCAATATTGACCATTTTTTCAACGTTCGACTGGTCCGGGGTCATCGTTTTTCATCAGAAAATTTATTTTTTGGACTCTACCAAAAATGTTTCAAAATGTCATTTGGATCAGGCCTCATGTTGAATAACCACTTTTAAACCCTCACAGTGACCAAAATTGCCATTTTTACAGAGTTTTGCTTACTCAAAATCTTAAATTTTGACCAATTTCAGGCACAGAAATGGCTTTAAACACACTTATTTTAGTTGAAAAAGTAATAATTCACATCCAACCGTCATTTAAAGTCAAAAGATTAAATGTTAAAATTTCATCAATATTGACCATTTTTTCAACGTTCGACTGGTCCGGGGTCATCGTTTTTCATCAGAAAATGGATTTTTTGGACTCTACCAAAAAAGATTCAAAATGTCTTTTGGATCGGGCCTCATGTTGAATAACCACTTTTTAAACCCTCACAGTGACCAAAATTGCCATTTTTACAGAGTTTTGCTTACTCAAAATCTTAAATTTTGACCAATTTCAGGCACAGAAATGACTTTAAACACACTTATTTTAGTTGAAAAAGTAATAATTCACATCCAACCGTCATTTAAAGTCAAAAGATTAAATGTTAAAATTTCATCAATATTGACCATTTTTTCAACGTTCGACTGGTCCGGGGTCATCGTTTTTCATCAGAAAATTGATTTTTTGGACTCTACCAAAAATGTTTCAAAATGTCATTTGGATCGGGCCTCATGTTGAATAACCACTTTTTAAACCCTCACAGTGACCAAAATTGCCATTTTTACAGAGTTTTGCTTACTCAAAATCTTCAATTTTGACCAATTTCAGGCACAGAAATGGCTTTAAACACACTTATTTTAGTTGAAAAAGTAATAATTCACATCCAACCGTCATTTAAAGTCAAAAGATTAAATGTTAAAATTTCATCAATATTGACCATTTTTTCAACGTTCGACTGGTCCGGGGTCATCGTTTTTCATCAGAAAATGGATTTTTTGGACTCTACCAAAAAAGATTCAAAATGTCTTTTGGATCGGGCCTCATGTTGAATAACCACTTTTTAAACCCTCACAGTGACCAAAATTGCCATTTTTACAGAGTTTTGCTTACTCAAAATCTTCAATTTTGACCAATTTCAGGCACAGAAATGACTTTAAACACACTTATTTTAGTTGAAAAAGTAATAATTCACATCCAACCGTCATTTGAAGTCAAAAGATTAAATGTTAAAATTTCATCAATATTGACCATTTTTTCAACGTTCGACTGGTCCGGGGTCATCGTTTTTCATCAGAAAATTGATTTTTTGGACTCTACCAAAAAAGATTCAAAATGTCTTTTGGATCGGGCCTCATGTTGAATAACCACTTTTTAAACCCTCACAGTGACCAAAATTGCCATTTTTACAGAGTTTTGCTTACTCAAAATCTTCAATTTTGACCAATTTCAGGCACAGAAATGACTTTAAACACACTTATTTTAGTTGAAAAAGTAATAATTCACATCCAACCGTCATTTAAAGTCAAAAGATTAAATGTTAAAATTTCATCAATATTGACCATTTTTTCAACGTTCGACTGGTCCGGGGTCATCGTTTTTCATCAGAAAATTGATTTTTTGGACTCACCAAAAATGATTCAAAATGTCATTTGGATCGGGCCTCATGTTGAATAACCACTTTTTAAACCCTCACAGTGACCAAAATTGCCATTTTTACAGAGTTTTGCTTACTCAAAATCTTAAATTTTGACCAATTTCAGGCACAGAAATGACTTTAAACACACTTATTTTAGTTGAAAAAGTAATAATTCACATCCAACCGTCATTTGAAGTCAAAAGATTAAATGTTAAAATTTCATCAATATTGACAATTTTTTCAACGTTCGACTGGTCCGGGGTCATCGTTTTTCATCAGAAAATTGATTTTTTGGACTCTACCAAAAATGATTCAAAATGTCATTTGGATCGGGCCTCATGTTGAATAACCACTTTTTAAACCCTCACAGTGTCCAAAATTGCCATTTTTACAGAGTTTTGCTTACTCAAAATCTTCAATTTTGACCAATTTCAGGCACAGAAATGACTTTAAACACACTTATTTTAGTTGAAAAAGTAATAATTCACATCCAACCGTCATTTAAAGTCAAAAGATTAAATGTAAAAATGTCATCAATATTGACCATTTTTTCAACGTTCGACTGGTCCGGGGTCATCGTTTTTCATCAGAAAATTGATTTTTTGGACTCTACCAAAAATGATTCAAAATGTCATTTGGATCGGGCCTCATGTTGAAAAACCACTTTTTAAACCCTCACAGTGACCAAAATTGCCATTTTTACAGAGTTTTGATTACTCAAAATCTTCAATTTTGACCAATTTCAGGCACAGAAATGACTTTAAACACACTTATTTTAGTTGAAAAAGTAATAATTCACATCCAACCGTCATTTAAAGTCAAAAGATTAAATGTAAAAATTTCATCAATATTGACCATTTTTTCAACGTTCGACTGGTCCGGGGTCATCGTTTTTCATCAGAAAATTGATTTTTTGGACTCTACCAAAAATGATTCAAAATGTCATTTGGATCGGGCCTCATGTTGAATAACCACTTTTTAAACCCTCACAGTGACCAAAATTGCCATTTTTACAGAGTTTTGCTTACTCAAAATCTTAAATTTTGACCAATTTCAGGCACAGAAATGACTTTAAACACACTTATTTTAGTTGAAAAAGTAATAATTCACATCCAACCGTCATTTAAAGTCAAAAGATTAAATGTTAAAATTTCATCAATATTGACCATTTTTTCAACGTTCGACTGGTCCGGGGTCATCGTTTTTCATCAGAAAATTGATTTTTTGGACTCTACCAAAAATGTTTCAAAATGTCATTTGGATCAGGCCTCATGTTGAATAACCACTTTTAAACCCTCACAGTGACCAAAATTGCCATTTTTACAGAGTTTTGCTTACTCAAAATCTTAATTTTTGACCAATTTCAGGCACAGAAATGGCTTTAAACACACTTATTTTAGTTGAAAAAGTAATAATTCACATCCAACCGTCATTTAAAGTCAAAAGATTAAATGTTAAAATTTCATCAATATTGACCATTTTTTCAACGTTCGACTGGTCCGGGGTCATCGTTTTTCATCAGAAAATGGATTTTTTGGACTCTACCAAAAAAGATTCAAAATGTCTTTTGGATCGGGCCTCATGTTGAATAACCACTTTTTAAACCCTCACAGTGACCAAAATTGCCATTTTTACAGAGTTTTGCTTACTCAAAATCTTCAATTTTGACCAATTTCAGGCACAGAAATGACTTTAAACACACTTATTTTAGTTGAAAAAGTAATAATTCACATCCAACCGTCATTTAAAGTCAAAAGATTAAATGTTAAAATTTCATCAATATTGACCATTTTTTCAACGTTCGACTGGTCCGGGGTCATCGTTTTTCATCAGAAAATTGATTTTTTGGACTCTACCAAAAATGATTCAAAATGTCATTTGGATCGGGCCTCATGTTGAATAACCACTTTTTAAATCCTCACAGTGACCAAAATTGCCATTTTTACAGAGTTTTGATTACTCAAAATCTTCAATTTTGACCAATTTCAGGCACAGAAATGACTTTAAACACACTTATTTTAGTTGAAAAAGTAATAATTCACATCCAACCGTCATTTAAAGTCAAAAGATTAAATGTAAAAATTTCATCAATATTGACCATTTTTTCAACGTTCGACTGGTCCGGGGTCATCGTTTTTCATCAGAAAATTGATTTTTTGGACTCTACCAAAAATGATTCAAAATGTCATTTGGATCGGGCCTCATGTTGAATAACCACTTTTTAAACCCTCACAGTGACCAAAATTGCCATTTTTACAGAGTTTTGCTTACTCAAAATCTTAAATTTTGACCAATTTCAGGCACAGAAATGACTTTAAACACACTTATTTTAGTTGAAAAAGTAATAATTCACATCCAACCGTCATTTAAAGTCAAAAGATTAAATGTTAAAATTTCATCAATATTGACCATTTTTTCAACGTTCGACTGGTCCGGGGTCATCGTTTTTCATCAGAAAATTGATTTTTTGGACTCTACCAAAAATGTTTCAAAATGTCATTTGGATCAGGCCTCATGTTGAATAACCACTTTTAAACCCTCACAGTGACCAAAATTGCCATTTTTACAGAGTTTTGCTTACTCAAAATCTTAAATTTTGACCAATTTCAGGCACAGAAATGGCTTTAAACACACTTATTTTAGTTGAAAAAGTAATAATTCACATCCAACCGTCATTTAAAGTCAAAAGATTAAATGTTAAAATTTCATCAATATTGACCATTTTTTCAACGTTCGACTGGTCCGGGGTCATCGTTTTTCATCAGAAAATGGATTTTTTGGACTCTACCAAAAAAGATTCAAAATGTCTTTTGGATCGGGCCTCATGTTGAATAACCACTTTTTAAACCCTCACAGTGACCAAAATTGCCATTTTTACAGAGTTTTGCTTACTCAAAATCTTAAATTTTGACCAATTTCAGGCACAGAAATGACTTTAAACACACTTATTTTAGTTGAAAAAGTAATAATTCACATCCAACCGTCATTTAAAGTCAAAAGATTAAATGTTAAAATTTCATCAATATTGACCATTTTTTCAACGTTCGACTGGTCCGGGGTCATCGTTTTTCATCAGAAAATTGATTTTTTGGACTCTACCAAAAATGTTTCAAAATGTCATTTGGATCGGGCCTCATGTTGAATAACCACTTTTTAAACCCTCACAGTGACCAAAATTGCCATTTTTACAGAGTTTTGCTTACTCAAAATCTTCAATTTTGACCAATTTCAGGCACAGAAATGGCTTTAAACACACTTATTTTAGTTGAAAAAGTAATAATTCACATCCAACCGTCATTTAAAGTCAAAAGATTAAATGTTAAAATTTCATCAATATTGACCATTTTTTCAACGTTCGACTGGTCCGGGGTCATCGTTTTTCATCAGAAAATGGATTTTTTGGACTCTACCAAAAAAGATTCAAAATGTCTTTTGGATCGGGCCTCATGTTGAATAACCACTTTTTAAACCCTCACAGTGACCAAAATTGCCATTTTTACAGAGTTTTGCTTACTCAAAATCTTCAATTTTGACCAATTTCAGGCACAGAAATGACTTTAAACACACTTATTTTAGTTGAAAAAGTAATAATTCACATCCAACCGTCATTTGAAGTCAAAAGATTAAATGTTAAAATTTCATCAATATTGACCATTTTTTCAACGTTCGACTGGTCCGGGGTCATCGTTTTTCATCAGAAAATTGATTTTTTGGACTCTACCAAAAAAGATTCAAAATGTCTTTTGGATCGGGCCTCATGTTGAATAACCACTTTTTAAACCCTCACAGTGACCAAAATTGCCATTTTTACAGAGTTTTGCTTACTCAAAATCTTCAATTTTGACCAATTTCAGGCACAGAAATGACTTTAAACACACTTATTTTAGTTGAAAAAGTAATAATTCACATCCAACCGTCATTTAAAGTCAAAAGATTAAATGTTAAAATTTCATCAATATTGACCATTTTTTCAACGTTCGACTGGTCCGGGGTCATCGTTTTTCATCAGAAAATTGATTTTTTGGACTCACCAAAAATGATTCAAAATGTCATTTGGATCGGGCCTCATGTTGAATAACCACTTTTTAAACCCTCACAGTGACCAAAATTGCCATTTTTACAGAGTTTTGCTTACTCAAAATCTTAAATTTTGACCAATTTCAGGCACAGAAATGACTTTAAACACACTTATTTTAGTTGAAAAAGTAATAATTCACATCCAACCGTCATTTGAAGTCAAAAGATTAAATGTTAAAATTTCATCAATATTGACAATTTTTTCAACGTTCGACTGGTCCGGGGTCATCGTTTTTCATCAGAAAATTGATTTTTTGGACTCTACCAAAAATTATTCAAAATGTCATTTGGATCGGGCCTCATGTTGAATAACCACTTTTTAAACCCTCACAGTGTCCAAAATTGCCATTTTTACAGAGTTTTGCTTACTCAAAATCTTCAATTTTGACCAATTTCAGGCACAGAAATGACTTTAAACACACTTATTTTAGTTGAAAAAGTAATAATTCACATCCAACCGTCATTTAAAGTCAAAAGATTAAATGTAAAAATGTCATCAATATTGACCATTTTTTCAACGTTCGACTGGTCCGGGGTCATCGTTTTTCATCAGAAAATTGATTTTTTGGACTCTACCAAAAATGATTCAAAATGTCATTTGGATCGGGCCTCATGTTGAAAAACCACTTTTTAAACCCTCACAGTGACCAAAATTGCCATTTTTACAGAGTTTTGATTACTCAAAATCTTCAATTTTGACCAATTTCAGGCACAGAAATGACTTTAAACACACTTATTTTAGTTGAAAAAGTAATAATTCACATCCAACCGTCATTTAAAGTCAAAAGATTAAATGTAAAAATTTCATCAATATTGACCATTTTTTCAACGTTCGACTGGTCCGGGGTCATCGTTTTTCATCAGAAAATTGATTTTTTGGACTCTACCAAAAATGATTCAAAATGTCATTTGGATCGGGCCTCATGTTGAATAACCACTTTTTAAACCCTCACAGTGACCAAAATTGCCATTTTTACAGAGTTTTGCTTACTCAAAATCTTACATTTTGACCAATTTCAGGCACAGAAATGACTTTAAACACACTTATTTTAGTTGAAAAAGTAATAATTCACATCCAACCGTCATTTAAAGTCAAAAGATTAAATGTTAAAATTTCATCAATATTGACCATTTTTTCAACGTTCGACTGGTCCGGGGTCATCGTTTTTCATCAGAAAATTGATTTTTTGGACTCTACCAAAAATGTTTCAAAATGTCATTTGGATCAGGCCTCGTGTTGAATAACCACTTTTAAACCCTCACAGTGACCAAAACTGCCATTTTTACAGAGTTTTGCTTACTCAAAATCTTAAATTTTGACCAATTTCAGGCACAGAAATGGCTTTAAACACACTTATTTTAGTTGAAAAAGTAATAATTCACATCCAACCGTCATTTAAAGTCAAAAGATTAAATGTTAAAATTTCATCAATATTGACCATTTTTTCAACGTTCGACTGGTCCGGGGTCATCGTTTTTCATCAGAAAATGGATTTTTTGGACTCTACCAAAAAAGATTCAAAATGTCTTTTGGATCGGGCCTCATGTTGAATAACCACTTTTTAAACCCTCACAGTGACCAAAATTGCCATTTTTACAGAGTTTTGCTTACTCAAAATCTTCAATTTTGACCAATTTCAGGCACAGAAATGACTTTAAACACACTTATTTTAGTTGAAAAAGTAATAATTCACATCCAACCGTCATTTAAAGTCAAAAGATTAAATGTTAAAATTTCATCAATATTGACCATTTTTTCAACGTTCGACTGGTCCGGGGTCATCGTTTTTCATCAGAAAATTGATTTTTTGGACTCTACCAAAAATGATTCAAAATGTCATTTGGATCGGGCCTCATGTTGAATAACCACTTTTTAAACCCTCACAGTGACCAAAATTGCCATTTTTACAGAGTTTTGCTTACTCAAAATCTTCAATTTTGACCAATTTCAGGCACAGAAATGACTTTAAACACACTTATTTTAGTTGAAAAAGTAATAATTCACATCCAACCGTCATTTAAAGTCAAAAGATTAAATGTTAAAATTTCATCAATATTGACCATTTTTTCAACGTTCGACTGGTCCGGGGTCATCGTTTTTCATCAGAAAATTGATTTTTTGGACTCACCAAAAATGATTCAAAATGTCATTTGGATCGGGCCTCATGTTGAATAACCACTTTTTAAACCCTCACAGTGACCAAAATTGCCATTTTTACAGAGTTTTGCTTACTCAAAATCTTAAATTTTGACCAATTTCAGGCACAGAAATGACTTTAAACACACTTATTTTAGTTGAAAAAGTAATAATTCACATCCAACCGTCATTTGAAGTCAAAAGATTAAATGTTAAAATTTCATCAATATTGACAATTTTTTCAACGTTCGACTGGTCCGGGGTCATCGTTTTTCATCAGAAAATTGATTTTTTGGACTCTACCAAAAATGATTCAAAATGTCATTTGGATCGGGCCTCATGTTGAATAACCACTTTTTAAACCCTCACAGTGTCCAAAATTGCCATTTTTACAGAGTTTTGCTTACTCAAAATCTTCAATTTTGACCAATTTCAGGCACAGAAATGACTTTAAACACACTTATTTTAGTTGAAAAAGTAATAATTCACATCCAACCGTCATTTAAAGTCAAAAGATTAAATGTAAAAATGTCATCAATATTGACCATTTTTTCAACGTTCGACTGGTCCGGGGTCATCGTTTTTCATCAGAAAATTGATTTTTTGGACTCTACCAAAAATGATTCAAAATGTCATTTGGATCGGGCCTCATGTTGAAAAACCACTTTTTAAACCCTCACAGTGACCAAAATTGCCATTTTTACAGAGTTTTGCTTACTCAAAATCTTAAATTTTGACCAATTTCAGGCACAGAAATGACTTTAAACACACTTATTTTAGTTGAAAAAGTAATAATTCACATCCAACCGTCATTTAAAGTCAAAAGATTAAATGTTAAAATTTCATCAATATTGACCATTTTTTCAACGTTCGACTGGTCCGGGGTCATCGTTTTTCATCAGATAATGGATTTTTTGGACTCTACCAAAAATGTTTCAAAATGTCATTTGGATCGGGCCTCATGTTGAATAACCACTTTTTAAACCCTCACAGTGACCAAAATTGCCATTTTTACAGAGTTTTGCTTACTCAAAATCTTCAATTTTGACCAATTTCAGGCACAGAAATGACTTTAAACACACTTATTTTAGTTGAAAAAGTAATAATTCACATCCAACCGTCATTTAAAGTCAAAAGATTAAATGTTAAAATTTCATCAATATTGACCATTTTTTCAACGTTCGACTGGTCCGGGGTCATCGTTTTTCATCAGAAAATTGATTTTTTGGACTCTACCAAAAATGATTCAAAATGTCATTTGGATCGGGCCTCATGTTGAATAACCACTTTTTAAACCCTCACAGTGACCAAAATTGCCATTTTTACAGAGTTTTGCTTACTCAAAATCTTCAATTTTGACCAATTTCAGGCACAGAAATAACTTTAAACACACTTATTTTAGTTGAAAAAGTAATAATTCACATCCAACCGTCATTTGAAGTCAAAAGATTAAATGTTAAAATTTCATCAATATTGACCATTTTTTCAACGTTCGACTGGTCCGGGGTCATCGTTTTTCATCAGAAAATTGATTTTTTGGACTCTACCAAAAATGATTCAAAATGTCATTTGGATCGGGCCTCATGTTGAATAACCACTTTTTAAATCCTCACAGTGACCAAAATTGCCATTTTTACAGAGTTTTGATTACTCAAAATCTTCAATTTTGACCAATTTCAGGCACAGAAATGACTTTAAACACACTTATTTTAGTTGAAAAAGTAATAATTCACATCCAACCGTCATTTAAAGTCAAAAGATTAAATGTAAAAATTTCATCAATATTGACCATTTTTTCAACGTTCGACTGGTCCGGGGTCATCGTTTTTCATCAGAAAATTGATTTTTTGGACTCTACCAAAAATGATTCAAAATGTCATTTGGATCGGGCCTCATGCTGAATAACCACTTTTTAAACCCTCACAGTGACCAAAATTGCCATTTTTACAGAGTTTTGCTTACTCAAAATCTTCAATTTTGACAAATTTCAGGCACAGAAATGACTTTAAACACACTTATTTAAGTTGAAAAAGTAAGAATTCACATCCAACCGTCATTTAAAGTCAAAAGATTAAATGTTAAAATTTCATCAATATTGACCATTTTTTCAACGTTCGACTGGTCCAGGGTCATCGTTTTTCATCAGAAAATGGATTTTTTGGACTCTACCAAAAAAGATTCAAAATGTTTTTTGGATCGGGTCTCATGTTGAATAACCACTTTTTAAACCCTCACAGTGACCAAAATTGCCATTTTTACAGAGTTTTGCTTACTCAAAATCTTCAATTTCGACCAATTTCAGGCACAGAAAGGACTTTAAACACACTTATTTTAGTTGAAAAAGTAATAATTCACATCCAACCGTCATTTAAAGTCAAAAGATTAAATGTTAAAATTTCATCAATATTGACAATTTTTTCAACGTTCGACTGGTCCGGGGTCATCGTTTTTCATCAGAAAATTGATTTTTTGGACTCTACCAAAAAAGATTCAAAATGTTTTTTGGATCGGGTCTCATGTTGAATAACCACTTTTTAAACCCTCACAGTGACCAAAATTGCAATTTTTACAGAGTTTTGCTTACTCAAAATCTTAAATTTTGACCAATTTCAGGCACAGAAATGACTTTAAACACACTTGTTTTAGTTGAAAAAGTAATAATTCACATCCAACCGTCATTTAAAGTCAAAAGATTAAATGTTAAAATTTCATCAATATTGACCATTTTTTCAACGTTCGACTGGTCCGGGGTCATCGTTTTTCATCAGAAAATTGATTTTTTGGACTCTACCAAAAATGATTCAAAATGTCATTTGGATCGGGCCTCATGTTGAATAACCACTTTTTAAACCCTCACAGTGACCAAAATTGCAATTTTTACAGAGTTTTGCTTACTCAAAATTTTAAATTTTGACCAATTTCAGGCACAGAAATGACTTTAAACACACTTGTTTTAGTTGAAAAAGTAATAATTCACATCCAACTGTCATTTAAAGTCAAAAGATTAAATGTTAAAATTTCATCAATATTGACCATTTTTTCAACGTTCGACTGGTCCGGGGTCATCGTTTTTCATCAGAAAATTGATTTTTTGGACTCTACCAAAAATGATTCAAAATGTCATTTGGATCGGGCCTCATGTTGAATAACCACTTTTTAAACCCTCACAGTGACCAAAATTGCCAATTTTACAGAGTTTTGCTTACTCAAAATCTTAAATTTTGAACAATTTCAGGCACAGAAATGACTTTAAACACACTTATTTTAGTTGAAAAAGTAATAATTCACATCCAACCGTCATTTAAAGTCAAAAGATTAAATGTTAAAATTTCATCAATATTGACCATTTTTACAACGTTCGACTGGTCCGGGGTCATCGTTTTTCATCAGAAAATTGATTTTTTGGACTCTACCAAAAATGATTCAAAATGTCATTTGGATCGGGCCTCATGTTGAATAACCACTTTTTAAACCCTCACAGTGACCAAAATTGCCATTTTTACAGAGTTTTGCTTACTCAAAATCTTCAATTTTGACCAATTTCAGGCACAGAAATGACTTTAAACACACTTATTTTAGTTGAAAAAGTAATAATTCACATCCAACCGTCATTTAAAGTCAAAAGTTTAAATGTTAAAATTTCATCAATATTGACCATTTTTTCAACGTTCGACTGGTCCGGGGTCATCGTTTTTCATCAGAAAATTGATTTTTTGGACTCTACCAAAAATGATTCAAAATGTCATTTGGATCGGGCCTCATGTTGAATAACCACTTTTTAAACCCTCACAGTGACCAAAATTGCCATTTTTACAGAGTTTTGCTTACTCAGAATCTTCAATTTTGACCAATTTCAGGCACAGAAATGACTTTAAACACACTTATTTTAGTTGAAAAAGTAATAATTCACATCCAACCGTCATTTAAAGTCAAAAGATTAAATGTTAAAATTTCATCAATATTGACCATTTTTACAACGTTCGACTGGTCCGGGGTCATCGTTTTTCATCAGAAAATTGATTTTTTGGACTCTACCAAAAATGATTCAAAATGTCATTTGGATCGGGCCTCATGTTGAATAACCACTTTTTAAACCCTCACAGTGACCAAAATTGCCATTTTTACAGAGTTTTGCTTACTCAAAATCTTCAATTTTGACCAATTTCAGGCACAGAAATGACTTTAAACACACTTATTTTAGTTGAAAAAGTAATAATTCACATCCAACCGTCATTTAAAGTCAAAAGATTAAATGTTAAAATTTCATCAATATTGACCATTTTTTCAACGTTTGACTGGTCCGGGGTCATCGTTTTTCATCAGAAAATTGATTTTTTGGACTCTACCAAAAATGATCCAAAATGTCATTTGGATCGGGCCTCATGTTGAATAACCACTTTTTAAACCCTCACAGTGACCAAAATTGCCATTTTTACAGAGTTTTGCTTACTCAAAATCTTAAATTTTGACAAATTTCAGGCACAGAAATGACTTTAAACACACTTATTTTAGTTGAAAAAGTAATAATTCACATCCAACCGTCATTTAAAGTCAAAAGATTAAATGTTAAAATTTCATCAATATTGACCATTTTTTCAACGTTCGACTGGTCCGGGGTCATCGTTTTTCATCAGAAAATGGATTTTTTGGACTCTACCAAAAAAGATTCAAAATGTTTTTTGGATCGGGTCTCATGTTGAATAAGCACTTTTTAAACCCTCACAGTGACCAAAATTGCCATTTTTACAGAGTTTTGCTTACTCAAAATCTTCAATTTTGACCAATTTCAGGCACAGAAATGACTTTAAACACACTTATTTTAGTTGAAAAAGTAATAATTCACATCCAACCGTCATTTAAAGTCAAAAGATTAAATGTTAAAATTTCATCAATATTGACCATTTTTTCAACGTTCGACTGGTCCGGGGTCATCGTTTTTCATCAGAAAATTGATTTTTTGGACTCTACCAAAAATGATTCAAAATGTCATTTGGATCGGGCCTCATGTTGAATAACCACTTTTTAAACCCTCACAGTGACCAAAATTGCCATTTTTACAGAGTTTTGCTTACTCAAAATCTTAAATTTTGACCAATTTCAGGCACAGAAATGACTTTAAACACACTTATTTTAGTTGAAAAAGTAATAATTCACATCCAACCGTCATTTAAAGTCAAAAGATTAAATGTTAAAATTTCATCAATATTGACCATTTTTACAACGTTCGACTGGTCCGGGGTCATCGTTTTTCATCAGAAAATTGATTTTTTGGACTCTACCAAAAAAGATTCAAAATGTTTTTTGGATCGGGTCTCATGTTGAATAACCACTTTTTAAACCCTCACAGTGACCAAAATTGCCATTTTTACAGAGTTTTGCTTACTCAAAATCTTCAATTTTGACCAATTTCAGGCACAGAAAGGACTTTAAACACACTTATTTTAGTTGAAAAAGTAATAATTCACATCCAACCGTCATTTAAAGTCAAAAGATTAAAGGTTAATATTTCATCAATATTGACAATTTTTTCAACGTTCGACTGGTCCGGGGTCATCGTTTTTCATCAGAAAATTGATTTTTTGGACTCTACCAAAAAAGATTCAAAATGTTTTTTGGATCGGGTCTCATGTTGAATAACCACTTTTTAAACCCTCACAGTGACCAAAATTGCAATTTTTACAGAGTTTTGCTTACTCAAAATCTTAAATTTTGACCAATTTCAGGCACAGAAATGACTTTAAACACACTTGTTTTAGTTGAAAAAGTAATAATTCACATCCAACCGTCATTTAAAGTCAAAAGATTAAATGTTAAAATTTCATCAATATTGACCATTTTTTCAACGTTCGACTGGTCCGGGGTCATCGTTTTTCATCAGAAAATTGATTTTTTGGACTCTACCAAAAATGATTCAAAATGTCATTTGGATCGGGCCTCATGTTGAATAACCACTTTTTAAACCCTCACAGTGACCAAAATTGCAATTTTTACAGAGTTTTGCTTACTCAAAATCTTAGATTTTGACCAATTTCAGGCACAGAAATGACTTTAAACACACTTATTTTAGTTGAAAAAGTAATAATTCACATCCAACCGTCATTTAAAGTCAAAAGATTAAATGTTAAAATTGCATCAATATTGACCATTTTTTCAACGTTCGACTGGTCCGGGGTCATCGTTTTTCATCAGAAAATTGATTTTTTGGACTCTACCAAAAATGATTCAAAATGTCATTTGGATCGGGCCTCATGTTGAATAACCACTTTTTAAACCCTCACAGTGACCAAAATTGCCATTTTTACAGAGTTTTGCTTACTCAGAATCTTCAATTTTGACCAATTTCAGGCACAGAAATGACTTTAAACACACTTATTTTAGTTGAAAAAGTAATAATTCACATCCAACCGTCATTTAAAGTCAAAAGATGAAATGTTAAAATTTCATCAATATTGACCATTTTTTCAACGTTCGACTGGTCCGGGGTCATCGTTTTTCATCAGAAAATTGATTTTTTGGACTCTACCAAAAATGATTCAAAATGTCATTTGGATCGGGCCTCATGTTGAATAACCACTTTTTAAACTCTCACAGTGACCAAAATTGCCATTTTTACAGAGTTTTGCTTACTCAAAATCTTAAATTTTGACCAATTTCAGGCACAGAAATGACTTTAAACACACTTATTATAGTTGAAAAAGTAATAATTCACATCCAACCGTCATTTAAAGTCAAAAGATTAAATGTTAAAATTTCATCAATATTGACCATTTTTTCAACGTTCGACTGGTCCGGGGTCATCGTTTTTCATCAGAAAATTGATTTTTTGGACTCTACCAAAATTGATTCAAAATGTCATTTGGATCGGGCCTCATGTTGAATAACCACTTTTTAAACCCTCACAGTGACCAAAATTGCCCTTTTTACAGAGTTTTGCTTACTCAAAATCTTCAATTTTGACAAATTTCAGGCACAGAAATGACTTTAAACACACTTATTTTAGTTGAAAAAGTAAGAATTCACATCCAACCGTCATTTAAAGTCAAAAGATTAAATGTTAAAATTTCATCAATATTGACCATTTTTTTCAACGTTCGACTGATCCGGGGTCATCGTTTTTCATCAGAAAATGGATTTTTTGGACTCTACCAAAAAAGATTCAAAATGTTTTTTGGATCGGGTCTCATGTTGAATAACCACTTTTTAAACCCTCACAGTGACCAAAATTGCCATTTTTACAGAGTTTTGCTTACTCAAAATCTTCAATTTTGACCAATTTCAGGCACAGAAATGACTTTAAACACACTTATTTTAGTTGAAAAAGTAATAATTCACATCCAACCGTTATTTAAAGTCAAAAGATTAAATGTTAAAATTTCATCAATATTGACCATTTTTTCAACGTTCGACTGGTCCGGGGTCATCGTTTTTCATCAGAAAATTGATTTTTTGGACTCTACCAAAAATGATTCAAAATGTCATTTGGATCGGGCCTCATGTTGAATAACCACTTTTTAAACCCTCACAGTGACCAAAATTGCCATTTTTACAGAGTTTTGCTTACTCAAAATCTTAGATTTTGACCAATTTCAGGCACAGAAATGACTTTAAACACACTTATTTTAGTTGAAAAAGTAATAATTCACATCCAACCGTCATTTAAAGTCAAAAGATTAAATGTTAAAATTGCATCAATATTGACCATTTTTTCAACGTTCGACTGGTCCGGGGTCATCGTTTTTCATCAGAAAATTGATTTTTTGGACTCTACCAAAAATGATTCAAAATGTCATTTGGATCGGGCCTCATGTTGAATAACCACTTTTTAAACCCTCACAGTGACCAAAATTGCCATTTTTACAGAGTTTTGCTTACTCAAAATCTTCAATTTTGACCAATTTCAGGCACAGAAATGACTTTAAACACACTTATTTTAGTTGAAAAAGTAATAATTCACATCCAACCGTCATTTAAAGTCAAAAGATTAAATGTTAAAATTTCATCAATATTGACCATTTTTTCAACGTTCGACTGGTCCGGGGTCATCGTTTTTCATCAGAAAATTGATTTTTTGGACTCTACCAAAAATGATTCAAAATGTCATTTGGATCGGGCCTCATGTTGAATAACCACTTTTTAAACCCTCACAGTGACCAAAATTGCCATTTTTACAGAGTTTTGCTTACTCAAAATCTTAAATTTTGACCAATTTCAGGCACAGAAATGACTTTAAACACACTTATTTTAGTTGAAAAAGTAATAATTCACATCCAACCGTCATTTAAAGTCAAAAGATTAAATGTAAAAATTTCATCAATATTGACCAGTTTTTTCAACGTTCGACTGGTCCGGGGTCATCGTTTTTCATCAGAAAATTGATTTTTTGGACTCTACCAAAAATGATTCAAAATGTCATTTGGATCGGGCCTCATGTTGAATAACCACTTTTTAAACCCTCACAGTGACCAAAATTGCCATTTTTACAGAGTTTTGCTTACTCAAAATCTTCAATTTTGCCAAATTTCAGGCACAGAAATGACTTTAAACACACTTATTTTAGTTGAAAAAGTAAGAATTCACATCCAACCGTCATTTAAAGTCAAAAGATTAAATGTTAAAATTTCATCAATATTGACCATTTTTTCAACGTTCGACTGGTCCGGGGTCATCGTTTTTCATCAGAAAATGGATTTTTTGGACTCTACCAAAAAAGATTCAAAATGTTTTTTGGATCGGGTCTCATGTTGAATAACCACTTTTTAAACCCTCACAGTGACCAAAATTGCCATTTTTACAGAGTTTTGCTTACTCAAAATCTTAAATTTTGACCAATTTCAGGCACAGAAATGACTTTAAACACACTTATTTTAGTTGAAAAAGTAATAATTCACATCCAACCGTCATTTAAAGTCAAAAGATTAAATGTTAAAATTTCATCAATATTGACCATTTTTACAACGTTCGACTGGTCCGGGGTCATCGTTTTTCATCAGAAAATTGATTTTTTGGACTCTACCAAAAATGATTCAAAATGTCATTTGGATCGGGCCTCATGTTGAATAACCACTTTTTAAACCCTCACAGTGACCAAAATTGCCATTTTTACAGAGTTTTGCTTACTCAAAATCTTCAATTTTGACCAATTTCAGGCACAGAAATGACTTTAAACACACTTATATTAGTTGAAAAAGTAATAATTCACATCCAACCGTCATTTAAAGTCAAAAGATTAAATGTTAAAATTTCATCAATATTGACCATTTTTTCAACGTTCGACTGGTCCGGGGTCATCGTTTTTCATCAGAAAATTGATTTTTTGGACTCTACCAAAAATGATTCAAAATGTCATTTGGATCGGGCGTCATGTTGAATAACCACTTTTTAAACCCTCACAGTGACCAAAATTGCCATTTTTACAGTTTTGCTTACTCAGAATCTTCAATTTTGACCAATTTCAGGCACAGAAATGACTTTAAACACACTTATTTTAGTTGAAAAAGTAATAATTCACATCCAACCGTCATTTAAAGTCAAAAGATTAAATGTTAAAATTTCATCAATATTGACCATTTTTTCAACGTTCGACTGGTCCGGGGTCATCGTTTTTCATCAGAAAATTGATTTTTTGGACTCTACCAAAAATGATTCAAAATGTCATTTGGATCGGGCCTCATGTTGAATAACCACTTTTTAAACCCTCACAGTGACCAAAATTGCCATTTTTACAGAGTTTATCTTACTCAGAATCTTCAATTTGGACCAATTTCAGGCACAGAAATGACTTTAAACACACTTATTTTAGTTGAAAAAGTAATAATTCACATCCAACCGTCATTTAAAGTCAAAAGATGAAATGTTAAAATTTCATCAATATTGACCATTTTTTCAACGTTCGACTGGTCCGGGGTCATCGTTTTTCATCAGAAAATTGATTTTTTGGACTCTACCAAAAATGATTCAAAATGTCATTTGGATCGGGCCTCATGTTGAATAACCACTTTTTAAACTCTCACAGTGACCAAAATTGCCATTTTTACAGAGTTTTGCTTACTCAAAATCTTAAATTTTGACCAATTTCAGGCACAGAAATGACTTTAAACACACTTATTTTAGTTGAAAAAATAATAATCCACATCCAACCGTCATTTAAAGTCAAAAGATTAAATGTTAAAATTTCATCAATATTGACCATTTTTTCAACGTTCGACTGGTCCGGGGTCATCGTTTTTCTTCAGAAAATTGATTTTTTGGACTCTACCAAAAATGATTCAAAATGTCATTTGGATCGGGCCTCATGTTGAATAACCACTTTTTAAACCCTCACAGTGACCAAAATTGCCATTTTTACAGAGTTTTGCTTACTCAAAATCTTCAATTTTGACAAATTTCAGGCACAGAAATGACTTTAAACACACTTATTTTAGTTGAAAAAGTAAGAATTCACATCCAACCGTCATTTAAAGTCAAAAGATTAAATGTTAAAATTTCATCAATATTGACCATTTTTTCAACGTTCGACTGGTCCGGGGTCATCGTTTTTCATCAGAAAATTGATTTTTTGGACTCTACCAAAAATGATTCAAAATGTCATTTGGATCGGGCCTCATGTTGAATAACCACTTTTTAAACCCTCACAGTGACCAAAATTGCCATTTTTACAGAGTTTTACTTACTCAAAATCTTAAATTTTGACCAATTTCAGGCACAGAAATGACTTTAAACACACTTATTTTAGTTGAAAAAGTAATAATTCACATCCAACCGTCATTTAAAGTCAAAAGATAAAATGTTAAAATTTCATCAATATTGACCATTTTTACAACGTTCGACTGGTCCGGGGTCATCGTTTTTCATCAGAAAATTGATTTTTTGGACTCTACCAAAAATGATTCAAAATGTCATTTGGATCGGGCCTCATGTTGAATAACCACTTTTTAAACCCTCACAGTGACCAAAATTGCCATTTTTACAGAGTTTTGCTCACTCAAAATCTTAAATTTTGACCAATTTCAGGCACAGAAATGACTTTAAACACACTTATTTTAGTTGAAAAAGTAATAATTCACATCCAACCGTCATTTAAAGTCAAAAGATTAAATGTAAAAATTTCATCAATATTGACCATTTTTTCAACGTTCGACTGGTCCGGGGTCATCGTTTTTCATCAGAAAATTGATTTTTTGGACTCTACCAAAAATGATTCAAAATGTCATTTGGATCGGGCCTCATGTTGAATAACCACTTTTTAAACCCTCACAGTGACCAAAATTGCCATTTTTACAGAGTTTTGCTTACTCAAAATCTTCAATTTTGACAAATTTCAGGCACAGAAATGACTTTAAACACACTTATTTAAGTTGAAAAAGTAAGAATTCACATCCAACCGTCATTTAAAGTCAAAAGATTAAATGTTAAAATTTCATCAATATTGACCATTTTTTCAACGTTCGACTGGTCCGGGGTCATCGTTTTTCATCAGAAAATGGATTTTTTGGACTCTACCAAAAAAGATTCAAAATGTTTTTTGGATCGGGTCTCATGTTGAATAACCACTTTTTAAACCCTCACAGTGACCAAAATTGCCATTTTTACAGAGTTTTGCTTACTCAAAATCTTCAATTTTGACCAATTTCAGGCACAGAAAGGACTTTAAACACACTTATTTTAGTTGAAAAAGTAATATTTCACATCCAACCGTCATTTAAAGTCAAAAGATTAAATGTTAAAATTTCATCAATATTGACAATTTTTTCAACGTTCGACTGGTCCGGGGTCATCGTTTTTCATCAGAAAATTGATTTTTTGGACTCTACCAAAAAAGATTCAAAATGTTTTTTGGATCGGGTCTCATGTTGAATAACCACTTTTTAAACCCTCACAGTGACCAAAATTGCAATTTTTACAGAGTTTTGCTTACTCAAAATCTTAAATTTTGACCAATTTCAGGCACAGAAATGACTTTAAACACACTTGTTTTAGTTGAAAAAGTAATAATTCACATCCAACCGTCATTTAAAGTCAAAAGATTAAATGTTAAAATTCCATCAATATTGACCATTTTTTCAACGTTCGACTGGTCCGGGGTCATCGTTTTTCATCAGAAAATTGATTTTTTGGACTCTACCAAAAATGATTCAAAATCTCATTTGGATCGGGCCTCATGTTGAATAACCACTTTTTAAACCCTCACAGTGACCAAAATTGCAATTTTTACAGAGTTTTGCTTACTCAAAATTTTAAATTTTGACCAATTTCAGGCACAGAAATGACTTTAAACACACTTGTTTTAGTTGAAAAAGTAATAATTCACATCCAACCGTCATTTAAAGTCAAAAGATTAAATGTTAAAATTTCATCAATATTGACCATTTTTTCAACGTTCGACTGGTCCGGGGTCATCGTTTTTCATCAGAAAATTGATTTTTTGGACTCTACCAAAAATGATTCAAAATGTCATTTGGATCGGGCCTCATGTTGAATAACCACTTTTTAAACCCTCACAGTGACCAAAATTGCCATTTTTACAGAGTTTTGCTTACTCAAAATCTTCAATTTTGACCAATTTCAGGCACAGAAATGACTTTAAACACACTTATTTTAGTTGAAAAAGTAATAATTCACATCCAACCGTCATTTAAAGTCAAAAGTTTAAATGTTAAAATTTCATCAATATTGACCATTTTTCCAACGTTCGACTGGTCCGGGGTCATCGTTTTTCATCAGAAAATTGATTTTTTGGACTCTACCAAAAATGATTCAAAATGTCATTTGGATCGGGCCTCATGTTGAATAACCACTTTTTAAACCCTCACAGTGACCAAAATTGCCATTTTTACAGAGTTTTGCTTACTCAGAATCTTCAATTTTGACCAATTTCAGGCACAGAAATGACTTTAAACACACTTATTTTAGTTGAAAAAGTAATAATTCACATCCAACCGTCATTTAAAGTCAAAAGATTAAATGTTAAAATTTCATCAATATTGACCATTTTTACAACGTTCGACTGGTCCGGGGTCATCGTTTTTCATCAGAAAATTGATTTTTTGGACTCTACCAAAAATGATTCAAAATGTCATTTGGATCGGGCCTCATGTTGAATAACCACTTTTTAAACCCTCACAGTGACCAAAATTGCCATTTTTACAGAGTTTTGCTTACTCAAAATCTTCAATTTTGACCAATTTCAGGCACAGAAATGACTTTAAACACACTTATTTTAGTTGAAAAAGTAATAATTCACATCCAACCGTCATTTAAAGTCAAAAGATTAAATGTTAAAATTTCATCAATATTGACCATTTTTTCAACGTTCGACTGGTCCGGGGTCATCGTTTTTCATCAGAAAATTGATTTTTTGGACTCTACCAAAAATGATCCAAAATGTCATTTGGATCGGGCCTCATGTTGAATAACCACTTTTTAAACCCTCACAGTGACCAAAATTGCCATTTTTACAGAGTTTTGCTTACTCAAAATCTTAAATTTTGACCAATTTCAGGCACAGAAATGACTTTAAACACACTTATTTTAGTTGAAAAAGTAATAATTCACATCCAACCGTCATTTAAAGTCAAAAGATTAAATGTTAAAATTTCATCAATATTGACCATTTTTTCAACGTTCGACTGGTCCGGGGTCATCGTTTTTCATCAGAAAATTGATTTTTTGGACTCTACCAAAAATGATTCAAAATGTCATTTGGATCGGGCCTCATGTTGAATAACCACTTTTTAAACCCTCACAGTGACCAAAATTGCCATTTTTACAGAGTTTTGCTTACTCAAAATCTTCAATTTTGACCAATTTCAGGCACAGAAATGACTTTAAACACACTTATTTTAGTTGAAAAAGTAATAATTCACATCCAACCGTCATTTAAAGTCAAAAGATTAAATGTTAAAATTTCATCAATATTGACCATTTTTTCAACGTTCGACTGGTCCGGGGTCATCGTTTTTCATCAGAAAATTGATTTTTTGGACTCTACCAAAAATGATTCAAAATGTCATTTGGATCGGGCGTCATGTTGAATAACCACTTTTTAAACCCTCACAGTGACCAAAATTGCCATTTTTACAGTTTTGCTTACTCAGAATCTTCAATTTTGACCAATTTCAGGCACAGAAATGACTTTAAACACACTTATTTTAGTTGAAAAAGTAATAATTCACATCCAACCGTCATTTAAAGTCAAAAGATTAAATGTTAAAATTTCATCAATATTGACCATTTTTTCAACGTTCGACTGGTCCGGGGTCATCGTTTTTCATCAGAAAATTGATTTTTTGGACTCTACCAAAAATGATTCAAAATGTCATTTGGATCGGGCCTCATGTTGAATAACCACTTTTTAAACCCTCACAGTGACCAAAATTGCCATTTTTACAGAGTTTATCTTACTCAGAATCTTCAATTTGGACCAATTTCAGGCACAGAAATGACTTTAAACACACTTATTTTAGTTGAAAAAGTAATAATTCACATCCAACCGTCATTTAAAGTCAAAAGATGAAATGTTAAAATTTCATCAATATTGACCATTTTTTCAACGTTCGACTGGTCCGGGGTCATCGTTTTTCATCAGAAAATTGATTTTTTGGACTCTACCAAAAATGATTCAAAATGTCATTTGGATCGGGCCTCATGTTGAATAACCACTTTTTAAACTCTCACAGTGACCAAAATTGCCATTTTTACAGAGTTTTGCTTACTCAAAATCTTAAATTTTGACCAATTTCAGGCACAGAAATGACTTTAAACACACTTATTTTAGTTGAAAAAATAATAATTCACATCCAACCGTCATTTAAAGTCAAAAGATTAAATGTTAAAATTTCATCAATATTGACCATTTTTTCAACGTTCGACTGGTCCGGGGTCATCGTTTTTCTTCAGAAAATTGATTTTTTGGACTCTACCAAAAATGATTCAAAATGTCATTTGGATCGGGCCTCATGTTGAATAACCACTTTTTAAACCCTCACAGTGACCAAAATTGCCATTTTTACAGAGTTTTGCTTACTCAAAATCTTCAATTTTGACAAATTTCAGGCACAGAAATGACTTTAAACACACTTATTTTAGTTGAAAAAGTAAGAATTCACATCCAACCGTCATTTAAAGTCAAAAGATTAAATGTTAAAATTTCATCAATATTGACCATTTTTTCAACGTTCGACTGGTCCGGGGTCATCGTTTTTCATCAGAAAATTGATTTTTTGGACTCTACCAAAAATGATTCAAAATGTCATTTGGATCGGGCCTCATGTTGAATAACCACTTTTTAAACCCTCACAGTGACCAAAATTGCCATTTTTACAGAGTTTTACTTACTCAAAATCTTAAATTTTGACCAATTTCAGGCACAGAAATGACTTTAAACACACTTATTTTAGTTGAAAAAGTAATAATTCACATCCAACCGTCATTTAAAGTCAAAAGATAAAATGTTAAAATTTCATCAATATTGACCATTTTTACAACGTTCGACTGGTCCGGGGTCATCGTTTTTCATCAGAAAATTGATTTTTTGGACTCTACCAAAAATGATTCAAAATGTCATTTGGATCGGGCCTCATGTTGAATAACCACTTTTTAAACCCTCACAGTGACCAAAATTGCCATTTTTACAGAGTTTTGCTCACTCAAAATCTTAAATTTTGACCAATTTCAGGCACAGAAATGACTTTAAACACACTTATTTTAGTTGAAAAAGTAATAATTCACATCCAACCGTCATTTAAAGTCAAAAGATTAAATGTAAAAATTTCATCAATATTGACCATTTTTTCAACGTTCGACTGGTCCGGGGTCATCGTTTTTCATCAGAAAATGGATTTTTTGGACTCTACCAAAAAAGATTCAAAATGTTTTTTGGATCGGGTCTCATGTTGAATAACCACTTTTTAAACCCTCACAGTGACCAAAATTGCCATTTTTACAGAGTTTTGCTTACTCAAAATCTTCAATTTTGACCAATTTCAGGCACAGAAAGGACTTTAAACACACTTATTTTAGTTGAAAAAGTAATATTTCACATCCAACCGTCATTTAAAGTCAAAAGATTAAATGTTAAAATTTCATCAATATTGACAATTTTTTCAACGTTCGACTGGTCCGGGGTCATCGTTTTTCATCAGAAAATTGATTTTTTGGACTCTACCAAAAAAGATTCAAAATGTTTTTTGGATCGGGTCTCATGTTGAATAACCACTTTTTAAACCCTCACAGTGACCAAAATTGCAATTTTTACAGAGTTTTGCTTACTCAAAATCTTAAATTTTGACCAATTTCAGGCACAGAAATGACTTTAAACACACTTGTTTTAGTTGAAAAAGTAATAATTCACATCCAACCGTCATTTAAAGTCAAAAGATTAAATGTTAAAATTCCATCAATATTGACCATTTTTTCAACGTTCGACTGGTCCGGGGTCATCGTTTTTCATCAGAAAATTGATTTTTTGGACTCTACCAAAAATGATTCAAAATCTCATTTGGATCGGGCCTCATGTTGAATAACCACTTTTTAAACCCTCACAGTGACCAAAATTGCAATTTTTACAGAGTTTTGCTTACTCAAAATTTTAAATTTTGACCAATTTCAGGCACAGAAATGACTTTAAACACACTTGTTTTAGTTGAAAAAGTAATAATTCACATCCAACCGTCATTTAAAGTCAAAAGATTAAATGTTAAAATTTCATCAATATTGACCATTTTTTCAACGTTCGACTGGTCCGGGGTCATCGTTTTTCATCAGAAAATTGATTTTTTGGACTCTACCAAAAATGATTCAAAATGTCATTTGGATCGGGCCTCATGTTGAATAACCACTTTTTAAACCCTCACAGTGACCAAAATTGCCATTTTTACAGAGTTTTGCTTACTCAAAATCTTCAATTTTGACCAATTTCAGGCACAGAAATGACTTTAAACACACTTATTTTAGTTGAAAAAGTAATAATTCACATCCAACCGTCATTTAAAGTCAAAAGTTTAAATGTTAAAATTTCATCAATATTGACCATTTTTTCAACGTTCGACTGGTCCGGGGTCATCGTTTTTCATCAGAAAATTGATTTTTTGGACTCTACCAAAAATGATTCAAAATGTCATTTGGATCGGGCCTCATGTTGAATAACCACTTTTTAAACCCTCACAGTGACCAAAATTGCCATTTTTACAGAGTTTTGCTTACTCAGAATCTTCAATTTTGACCAATTTCAGGCACAGAAATGACTTTAAACACACTTATTTTAGTTGAAAAAGTAATAATTCACATCCAACCGTCATTTAAAGTCAAAAGATTAAATGTTAAAATTTCATCAATATTGACCATTTTTACAACGTTCGACTGGTCCGGGGTCATCGTTTTTCATCAGAAAATTGATTTTTTGGACTCTACCAAAAATGATTCAAAATGTCATTTGGATCGGGCCTCATGTTGAATAACCACTTTTTAAACCCTCACAGTGACCAAAATTGCCATTTTTACAGAGTTTTGCTTACTCAAAATCTTCAATTTTGACCAATTTCAGGCACAGAAATGACTTTAAACACACTTATTTTAGTTGAAAAAGTAATAATTCACATCCAACCGTCATTTAAAGTCAAAAGATTAAATGTTAAAATTTCATCAATATTGACCATTTTTTCAACGTTCGACTGGTCCGGGGTCATCGTTTTTCATCAGAAAATTGATTTTTTGGACTCTACCAAAAATGATCCAAAATGTCATTTGGATCGGGCCTCATGTTGAATAACCACTTTTTAAACCCTCACAGTGACCAAAATTGCCATTTTTACAGAGTTTTGCTTACTCAAAATCTTAAATTTTGACCAATTTCAGGCACAGAAATGACTTTAAACACACTTATTTTAGTTGAAAAAGTAATAATTCACATCCAACCGTCATTTAAAGTCAAAAGATTAAATGTTAAAATTTCATCAATATTGACCATTTTTTCAACGTTCGACTGGTCCGGGGTCATCGTTTTTCATCAGAAAATTGATTTTTTGGACTCTACCAAAAATGATTCAAAATGTCATTTGGATCGGGCCTCATGTTGAATAACCACTTTTTAAACCCTCACAGTGACCAAAATTGCCATTTTTACAGAGTTTTGCTTACTCAAAATCTTCAATTTTGACAAATTTCAGGCACAGAAATGACTTTAAACACACTTATTTTAGTTGAAAAAGTAAGAATTCACATCCAATCGTCATTTAAAGTCAAAAGATTAAATGTTAAAATTTCATCAATATTGACCATTTTTTCAACGTTCGACTGGTCCGGGGTCATCGTTTTTCATCAGAAAATGGATTTTTTGGACTCTACCAAAAAAGATTCAAAATGTTTTTTGGATCGGGTCTCATGTTGAATAACCACTTTTTAAACCCTCACAGTGACCAAAATTGCCATTTTTACAGAGTTTTGCTTACTCAAAATCTTCAATTTTGACCAATTTCAGGCACAGAAATGACTTTAAACACACTTATTTTAGTTGAAAAAGTAATAATTCACATCCAACCGTCATTTAAAGTCAAAAGATTAAATGTTAAAATTTCATCAATATTGACCATTTTTTCAACGTTCGACTGGTCCGGGGTCATCGTTTTTCATCAGAAAATTGATTTTTTGGACTCTACCAAAAATGATCCAAAATGTCATTTGGATCGGGCCTCATGTTGAATAACCACTTTTTAAACCCTCACAGTGACCAAAATTGCCATTTTTACAGAGTTTTGCTTACTCAAAATCTTAAATTTTGACCAATTTCAGGCACAGAAATGACTTTAAACACACTTATTTTAGTTGAAAAAGTAATAATTCACATCCAACCGTCATTTAAAGTCAAAAGATTAAATGTTAAAATTTCATCAATATTGACCATTTTTTCAACGTTCGACTGGTCCGGGGTCATCGTTTTTCATCAGAAAATTGATTTTTTGGACTCTACCAAAAATGATTCAAAATGTCATTTGGATCGGGCCTCATGTTGAATAACCACTTTTTAAACCCTCACAGTGACCAAAATTGCCATTTTTACAGAGTTTTGCTTACTCAAAATCTTCAATTTTGACAAATTTCAGGCACAGAAATGACTTTAAACACACTTATTTTAGTTGAAAAAGTAAGAATTCACATCCAATCGTCATTTAAAGTCAAAAGATTAAATGTTAAAATTTCATCAATATTGACCATTTTTTCAACGTTCGACTGGTCCGGGGTCATCGTTTTTCATCAGAAAATTGATTTTTTGGACTCTACCAAAAATGATTCAAAATGTCATTTGGATCGGGCCTCATGTTGAATAACCACTTTTTAAACCCTCACAGTGACCAAAATTGCCATTTTTACAGAGTTTTGCTTACTCAAAATCTTAAATTTTGACCAATTTCAGGCACAGAAATGACTTTAAACACACTTATTTTAGTTGAAAAAGTAATAATTCACATCCAACCGTCATTTAAAGTCAAAAGATTAAATGTTAAAATTTCATCAATATTGACCATTTTTACAACGTTCGACTGGTCCGGGGTCATCGTTTTTCATCAGAAAATTGATTTTTTGGACTCTACCAAAAATGATTCAAAATGTCATTTGGATCGGGCCTCATGTTGAATAACCACTTTTTAAACCCTCACAGTGACCAAAATTGCCATTTTTACAGAGTTTTGCTTACTCAAAATCTTCAATTTTGACCAATTTCAGGCACAGAAATGACTTTAAACACACTTATTTTAGTTGAAAAAGTAATAATTCACATCCAACCGTCATTTAAAGTCAAAAGATTAAATGTTAAAATTTCATCAATATTGACCATTTTTTCAACGTTCGACTGGTCCGGGGTCATCGTTTTTCATCAGAAAATTGATTTTTTGGACTCTACCAAAAAAGATTCAAAATGTTTTTTGGATCGGGTCTCATGTTGAATAACCACTTTTTAAACCCTCACAGTGACCAAAATTGCCATTTCTACAGAGTTTTGCTTACTCAAAATCTTCAATTTTGACCAATTTCAGGCACAGAAAGTACTTTAAACACACTTATTTTAGTTGAAAAAGTAATAATTCACATCCAACCGTCATTTAAAGTCAAAAGATTAAATGTTAAAATTTCATCAATATTGACAATTTTTTCAACGTTCGACTGGTCCGGGGTCATCGTTTTTCATCAGAAAATTGATTTTTTGGACTCTACCAAAAAAGATTCAAAATGTTTTTTGGATCGGGTCTCATGTTGAATAACCACTTTTTAAACCCTCACAGTGACCAAAATTGCAATTTTTACAGAGTTTTGCTTACTCAAAATCTTAAATTTTGACCAATTTCAGGCACAGAAATGACTTTAAACACACTTGTTTTAGTTGAAAAAGTAATAATTCACATCCAACCGTCATTTAAAGTCAAAAGATTAAATGTTAAAATTTCATCAATATTGACCATTTTTTCAACGTTCGACTGGTCCGGGGTCATCGTTTTTCATCAGAAAATTGATTTTTTGGACTCTACCAAAAATGATTCAAAATGTCATTTGGATCGGGCCTCATGTTGAATAACCACTTTTTAAACCCTCAAGGTGACCAAAATTGCAATTTTTACAGAGTTTTGCTTACTCAAAATTTTAAATTTTGACCAATTTCAGGCACAGAAATGACTTTAAACACACTTGTTTTAGTTGAAAAAGTAATAATTCACATCCAACCGTCATTTAAAGTCAAAAGATTAAATGTTAAAATTTCATCAATATTGACCATTTTTTCAACGTTCGACTGGTCCGGGGTCATCGTTTTTCATCAGAAAATTGATTTTTTGGACTCTACCAAAAATGATTCAAAATGTCATTTGGATCGGGCCTCATGTTGAATAACCACTTTTTAAACCCTCACAGTGACCAAAATTGCCATTTTTACAGAGTTTTGCTTACTCAAAATCTTAAATTTTGACCAATTTCAGGCACAGAAATGACTTTAAACACACTTATTTTAGTTGAAAAAGTAATAATTCACATCCAACCGTCATTTAAAGTCAAAAGATTAAATGTTAAAATTTCATCAATATTGACCATTTTTACAACGTTCGACTGGTCCGGGGTCATCGTTTTTCATCAGAAAATTGATTTTTTGGACTCTACCAAAAATGATTCAAAATGTCATTTGGATCGGGCCTCATGTTGAATAACCACTTTTTAAACCCTCACAGTGACCAAAATTGCCATTTTTACAGAGTTTTGCTTACTCAAAATCTTCAATTTTGACCAATTTCAGGCACAGAAATGACTTTAAACACACTTATTTTAGTTGAAAAAGTAATAATTCACATCCAACCGTCATTTAAAGTCAAAAGTTTAAATGTTAAAATTTCATCAATATTGACCATTTTTTCAACGTTCGACTGGTCCGGGGTCATCGTTTTTCATCAGAAAATTGATTTTTTGGACTCTACCAAAAATGATTCAAAATGTCATTTGGATCGGGCCTCATGTTGAATAACCACTTTTTAAACCCTCACAGTGACCAAAATTGCCATTTTTACAGAGTTTTGCTTACTCAGAATCTTCAATTTTGACCAATTTCAGGCACAGAAATGACTTTAAACACACTTATTTTAGTTGAAAAAGTAATAATTCACATCCAACCGTCATTTAAAGTCAAAAGATTAAATGTTAAAATTTCATCAATATTGACCATTTTTACAACGTTCGACTGGTCCGGGGTCATCGTTTTTCATCAGAAAATTGATTTTTTGGACTCTACCAAAAATGATTCAAAATGTCATTTGGATCGGGCCTCATGTTGAATAACCACTTTTTAAACCCTCACAGTGACCAAAATTGCCATTTTTACAGAGTTTTGCTTACTCAAAATCTTCAATTTTGACCAATTTCAGGCACAGAAATGACTTTAAACACACTTATTTTAGTTGAAAAAGTAATAATTCACATCCAACCGTCATTTAAAGTCAAAAGATTAAATGTTAAAATTTTATCAATATTGACCATTTTTTCAACGTTCGACTGGTCCGGGGTCATCGTTTTTCATCAGAAAATTGATTTTTTGGACTCTACCAAAAATGATTCAAAATGTCATTTGGATCGGGCGTCATGTTGAATAACCACTTTTTAAACCCTCACAGTGACCAAAATTACCATTTTTACAGTTTTGCTTACTCAGAATCTTCAATTTTGACCAATTTCAGGCACAGAAATGACTTTAAACACACTTATTTTAGTTGAAAAAGTAATAATTCACATCCAACCGTCCTTTAAAGTCAAAAGATTAAATGTTAAAATTTCATCAATATTGACCATTTTTTCAACGTTCGACTGGTCCGGGGTCATCGTTTTTCATCAGAAAATTGATTTTTTGGACTCTACCAAAAATGATTCAAAATGTCATTTGGATCGGGCCTCATGTTGAATAACCACTTTTTAAACCCTCACAGTGACCAAAATTGCCATTTTTACAGAGTTTATCTTACTCAGAATCTTCAATTTGGACCAATTTCAGGCACAGAAATGACTTTAAACACACTTATTTTAGTTGAAAAAGTAATAATTCACATCCAACCGTCATTTAAAGTCAAAAGATGAAATGTTAAAATTTCATCAATATTGACCATTTTTTCAACGTTCGACTGGTCCGGGGTCATCGTTTTTCATCAGAAAATTGTTTTTTTGCACTCTACCAAAAATGATTCAAAATGTCATTTGGATCGGGCCTCATGTTGAATAACCACTTTTTAAACTCTCACAGTGACCAAAATTGCCATTTTTACAGAGTTTTGCTTACTCAAAATCTTAAATTTTGACCAATTTCAGGCACAGAAATGACTTTAAACACACTTATTTTAGTTGAAAAAGTAATAATTCACATCCAACCGTCATTTAAAGTCAAAAGATTAAATGTTAAAATTTCATCAATATTGACCATTTTTTCAACGTTCGACTGGTCCGGGGTCATCGTTTTTCATCAGAAAATTGATTTTTTGGACTCTACCAAAAATGATTCAAAATGTCATTTGGATCGGGCCTCATGTTGAATAACCACTTTTTAAACCCTCACAGTGACCAAAATTGCCATTTTTACAGAGTTTTGCTTACTCAAAATCTTCAATTTTGACAAATTTCAGGCACAGAAATGACTTTAAACACACTTATTTTAGTTGAAAAAGTAAGAATTCACATCCAACCGTCATTTAAAGTCAAAAGATTAAATGTTAAAATTTCATCAATATTGACCATTTTTTCAATGTTCGACTGGTCCGGGGTCATCGTTTTTCATCAGAAAATTGATTTTTTGGACTCTACCAAAAATGATTGAAAATGTTTTTTGGATCGGGTCTCATGTTGAATAACCACTTTTTAAACCCTCACAGTGACCAAAATTGCCATTTTTACAGAGTTTTGCTTACTCAAAATCTTCAATTTTGACCAATTTCAGGCACAGAAATGACTTTAAACACACTTATTTTAGTTGAAAAAGTAATAATTCACATCCAACCGTTATTTAAAGTCAAAAGATTAAATGTTAAAATTTCATCAATATTGACCATTTTTTCAACGTTCGACTGGTCCGGGGTCATCGTTTTTCATCAGAAAATTGATTTTTTGGACTCTACCAAAAATGATTCAAAATGTCATTTGGATCGGGCCTCATGTTGAATAACCACTTTTTAAACCCTCACAGTGACCAAAATTGCCATTTTTACAGAGTTTTGCTTACTCAAAATCTTAAATTTTGACCAATTTCAGGCACAGAAATGACTTTAAACACACTTATTTTAGTTGAAAAAGTAATAATTCACATCCAACCGTCATTTAAAGTCAAAAGATTAAATGTAAAAATTTCATCAATATTGACCATTTTTTCAACGTTCGACTGGTCCGGGGTCATCGTTTTTCATCAGAAAATTGATTTTTTGGACTCTACCAAAAATGATTCAAAATGTCATTTGGATCGGGCCTCATGTTGAATAACCACTTTTTAAACCCTCACAGTGACCAAAATTGCCATTTTTACAGAGTTTTGCTTACTCAAAATCTTCAATTTCGACCAATTTCAGGCACAGAAAGGACTTTAAACACACTTATTTTAGTTGAAAAAGTAATAATTCACATCCAACCGTCATTTAAAGTCAAAAGATTAAATGTTAAAATTTCATCAATATTGACAATTTTTTCAACGTTCGACTGGTCCGGGGTCATCGTTTTTCATCAGAAAATTGATTTTTTGGACTCTACCAAAAAAGATTCAAAATGTTTTTTGGATCGGGTCTCATGTTGAATAACCACTTTTTAAACCCTCACAGTGACCAAAATTGCAATTTTTACAGAGTTTTGCTTACTCAAAATCTTAAATTTTGACCAATTTCAGGCACAGAAATGACTTTAAACACACTTGTTTTAGTTGAAAAAGTAATAATTCACATCCAACCGTCATTTAAAGTCAAAAGATTAAATGTTAAAATTTCATCAATATTGACCATTTTTTCAACGTTCGACTGGTCCGGGGTCATCGTTTTTCATCAGAAAATTGATTTTTTGGACTCTACCAAAAATGATTCAAAATGTCATTTGGATCGGGCCTCATGTTGAATAACCACTTTTTAAACCCTCACAGTGACCAAAATTGCAATTTTTACAGAGTTTTGCTTACTCAAAATTTTAAATTTTGACCAATTTCAGGCACAGAAATGACTTTAAACACACTTGTTTTAGTTGAAAAAGTAATAATTCACATCCAACTGTCATTTAAAGTCAAAAGATTAAATGTTAAAATTTCATCAATATTGACCATTTTTTCAACGTTCGACTGGTCCGGGGTCATCGTTTTTCATCAGAAAATTGATTTTTTGGACTCTACCAAAAATGATTCAAAATGTCATTTGGATCGGGCCTCATGTTGAATAACCACTTTTTAAACCCTCACAGTGACCAAAATTGCCATTTTTACAGAGTTTTGCTTACTCAAAATCTTAAATTTTGACCAATTTCAGGCACAGAAATGACTTTAAACACACTTATTTTAGTTGAAAAAGTAATAATTCACATCCAACCGTCATTTAAAGTCAAAAGATTAAATGTTAAAATTTCATCAATATTGACCATTTTTACAACGTTCGACTGGTCCGGGGTCATCGTTTTTCATCAGAAAATTGATTTTTTGGACTCTACCAAAAATGATTCAAAATGTCATTTGGATCGGGCCTCATGTTGAATAACCACTTTTTAAACCCTCACAGTGACCAAAATTGCCATTTTTACAGAGTTTTGCTTACTCAAAATCTTCAATTTTGACCAATTTCAGGCACAGAAATGACTTTAAACACACTTATTTTAGTTGAAAAAGTAATAATTCACATCCAACCGTCATTTAAAGTCAAAAGTTTAAATGTTAAAATTTCATCAATATTGACCATTTTTTCAACGTTCGACTGGTCCGGGGTCATCGTTTTTCATCAGAAAATTGATTTTTTGGACTCTACCAAAAATGATTCAAAATGTCATTTGGATCGGGCCTCATGTTGAATAACCACTTTTTAAACCCTCACAGTGACCAAAATTGCCATTTTTACAGAGTTTTGCTTACTCAGAATCTTCAATTTTGACCAATTTCAGGCACAGAAATGACTTTAAACACACTTATTTTAGTTGAAAAAGTAATAATTCACATCCAACCGTCATTTAAAGTCAAAAGATTAAATGTTAAAATTTCATCAATATTGACCATTTTTACAACGTTCGACTGGTCCGGGGTCATCGTTTTTCATCAGAAAATTGATTTTTTGGACTCTACCAAAAATGATTCAAAATGTCATTTGGATCGGGCCTCATGTTGAATAACCACTTTTTAAACCCTCACAGTGACCAAAATTGCCATTTTTACAGAGTTTTGCTTACTCAAAATCTTCAATTTTGACCAATTTCAGGCACAGAAATGACTTTAAACACACTTATTTTAGTTGAAAAAGTAATAATTCACATCCAACCGTCATTTAAAGTCAAAAGATTAAATGTTAAAATTTCATCAATATTGACCATTTTTTCAACGTTCGACTGGTCCGGGGTCATCGTTTTTCATCAGAAAATTGATTTTTTGGACTCTACCAAAAATGATCCAAAATGTCATTTGGATCGGGCCTCATGTTGAATAACCACTTTTTAAACCCTCACAGTGACCAAAATTGCCATTTTTACAGAGTTTTGCTTACTCAAAATCTTAAATTTTGACAAATTTCAGGCACAGAAATGACTTTAAACACACTTATTTTAGTTGAAAAAGTAATAATTCACATCCAACCGTCATTTAAAGTCAAAAGATTAAATGTAAAAATTTCATCAATATTGACCATTTTTTCAACGTTCGACTGGTCCGGGGTCATCGTTTTTCATCAGAAAATGGATTTTTTGGACTCTACCAAAAAAGATTCAAAATGTTTTTTGGATCGGGTCTCATGTTGAATAACCACTTTTTAAACCCTCACAGTGACCAAAATTGCCATTTTTACAGAGTTTTGCTTACTCAAAATCTTCAATTTTGACCAATTTCAGGCACAGAAATGACTTTAAACACACTTATTTTAGTTGAAAAAGTAATAATTCACATCCAATTGTCATTTAAAGTCAAAAGATTAAATGTTAAAATTTCATCAATATTGACCATTTTTTCAACGTTCGACTGGTCCGGGGTCATCGTTTTTCATCAGAAAATTGATTTTTTGGACTCTACCAAAAATGATTCAAAATGTCATTTGGATCGGGCCTTATGTTGAATAACCACTTTTTAAACCCTCACAGTGACCAAAATTGCCATTTTTACAGAGTTTTGCTTACTCAAAATCTTAAATTTTGACCAATTTCAGGCACAGAAATGACTTTAAACACACTTATTTTAGTTGAAAAAGTAATAATTCACATCCAACCGTCATTTAAAGTCAAAAGATTAAATGTTAAAATTTCATCAATATTGACCATTTTTACAACGTTCGACTGGTCCGGGGTCATCGTTTTTCATCAGAAAATTGATTTTTTGGACTCTACCAAAAATGATTCAAAATGTCATTTGGATCGGGCCTCATGTTGAATAACCACTTTTTAAACCCTCACAGTGACCAAAATTGCCATTTTTACAGAGTTTTGCTTACTCAAAATCTTCAATTTTGACCAATTTCAGGCACAGAAATGACTTTAAACACACTTATTTTAGTTGAAAAAGTAATAATTCACATCCAACCGTCATTTAAAGTCAAAAGATTAAATGTTAAAATTTTATCAATATTGACCATTTTTTCAACGTTCGACTGGTCCGGGGTCATCGTTTTTCATCAGAAAATTGATTTTTTGGACTCTACCAAAAATGATTCAAAATGTCATTTGGATCGGGCGTCATGTTGAATAACCACTTTTTAAACCCTCACAGTGACCAAAATTACCATTTTTACAGTTTTGCTTACTCAGAATCTTCAATTTTGACCAATTTCAGGCACAGAAATGACTTTAAACACACTTATTTTAGTTGAAAAAGTAATAATTCACATCCAACCGTCCTTTAAAGTCAAAAGATTAAATGTTAAAATTTCATCAATATTGACCATTTTTTCAACGTTCGACTGGTCCGGGGTCATCGTTTTTCATCAGAAAATTGATTTTTTGGACTCTACCAAAAATGATTCAAAATGTCATTTGGATCGGGCCTCATGTTGAATAACCACTTTTTAAACCCTCACAGTGACCAAAATTGCCATTTTTACAGAGTTTATCTTACTCAGAATCTTCAATTTGGACCAATTTCAGGCACAGAAATGACTTTAAACACACTTATTTTAGTTGAAAAAGTAATAATTCACATCCAACCGTCATTTAAAGTCAAAAGATGAAATGTTAAAATTTCATCAATATTGACCATTTTTTCAACGTTCGACTGGTCCGGGGTCATCGTTTTTCATCAGAAAATTGATTTTTTGGACTCTACCAAAAATGATTCAAAATGTCATTTGGATCGGGCCTCATGTTGAATAACCACTTTTTAAACTCTCACAGTGACCAAAATTGCCATTTTTACAGAGTTTTGCTTACTCAAAATCTTAAATTTTGACCAATTTCAGGCACAGAAATGACTTTAAACACACTTATTTTAGTTGAAAAAGTAATAATTCACATCCAACCGTCATTTAAAGTCAAAAGATTAAATGTTAAAATTTCATCAATATTGACCATTTTTTCAACGTTCGACTGGTCCGGGGTCATCGTTTTTCATCAGAAAATTGATTTTTTGGACTCTACCAAAAATGATTCAAAATGTCATTTGGATCGGGCCTCATGTTGAATAACCACTTTTTAAACCCTCACAGTGACCAAAATTGCCATTTTTACAGAGTTTTGCTTACTCAAAATCTTCAATTTTGACAAATTTCAGGCACAGAAATGACTTTAAACACACTTATTTTAGTTGAAAAAGTAAGAATTCACATCCAACCGTCATTTAAAGTCAAAAGATTAAATGTTAAAATTTCATCAATATTGACCATTTTTTCAATGTTCGACTGGTCCGGGGTCATCGTTTTTCATCAGAAAATTGATTTTTTGGACTCTACCAAAAATGATTGAAAATGTTTTTTGGATCGGGTCTCATGTTGAATAACCACTTTTTAAACCCTCACAGTGACCAAAATTGCCATTTTTACAGAGTTTTGCTTACTCAAAATCTTCAATTTTGACCAATTTCAGGCACAGAAATGACTTTAAACACACTTATTTTAGTTGAAAAAGTAATAATTCACATCCAACCGTTATTTAAAGTCAAAAGATTAAATGTTAAAATTTCATCAATATTGACCATTTTTTCAACGTTCGACTGGTCCGGGGTCATCGTTTTTCATCAGAAAATTGATTTTTTGGACTCTACCAAAAATGATTCAAAATGTCATTTGGATCGGGCCTCATGTTGAATAACCACTTTTTAAACCCTCACAGTGACCAAAATTGCCATTTTTACAGAGTTTTGCTTACTCAAAATCTTAAATTTTGACCAATTTCAGGCACAGAAATGACTTTAAACACACTTATTTTAGTTGAAAAAGTAATAATTCACATCCAACCGTCATTTAAAGTCAAAAGATTAAATGTAAAAATTTCATCAATATTGACCATTTTTTCAACGTTCGACTGGTCCGGGGTCATCGTTTTTCATCAGAAAATTGATTTTTTGGACTCTACCAAAAATGATTCAAAATGTCATTTGGATCGGGCCTCATGTTGAATAACCACTTTTTAAACCCTCACAGTGACCAAAATTGCCATTTTTACAGAGTTTTGCTTACTCAAAATCTTCAATTTCGACCAATTTCAGGCACAGAAAGGACTTTAAACACACTTATTTTAGTTGAAAAAGTAATAATTCACATCCAACCGTCATTTAAAGTCAAAAGATTAAATGTTAAAATTTCATCAATATTGACAATTTTTTCAACGTTCGACTGGTCCGGGGTCATCGTTTTTCATCAGAAAATTGATTTTTTGGACTCTACCAAAAAAGATTCAAAATGTTTTTTGGATCGGGTCTCATGTTGAATAACCACTTTTTAAACCCTCACAGTGACCAAAATTGCAATTTTTACAGAGTTTTGCTTACTCAAAATCTTAAATTTTGACCAATTTCAGGCACAGAAATGACTTTAAACACACTTGTTTTAGTTGAAAAAGTAATAATTCACATCCAACCGTCATTTAAAGTCAAAAGATTAAATGTTAAAATTTCATCAATATTGACCATTTTTTCAACGTTCGACTGGTCCGGGGTCATCGTTTTTCATCAGAAAATTGATTTTTTGGACTCTACCAAAAATGATTCAAAATGTCATTTGGATCGGGCCTCATGTTGAATAACCACTTTTTAAACCCTCACAGTGACCAAAATTGCAATTTTTACAGAGTTTTGCTTACTCAAAATTTTAAATTTTGACCAATTTCAGGCACAGAAATGACTTTAAACACACTTGTTTTAGTTGAAAAAGTAATAATTCACATCCAACTGTCATTTAAAGTCAAAAGATTAAATGTTAAAATTTCATCAATATTGACCATTTTTTCAACGTTCGACTGGTCCGGGGTCATCGTTTTTCATCAGAAAATTGATTTTTTGGACTCTACCAAAAATGATTCAAAATGTCATTTGGATCGGGCCTCATGTTGAATAACCACTTTTTAAACCCTCACAGTGACCAAAATTGCCATTTTTACAGAGTTTTGCTTACTCAAAATCTTAAATTTTGACCAATTTCAGGCACAGAAATGACTTTAAACACACTTATTTTAGTTGAAAAAGTAATAATTCACATCCAACCGTCATTTAAAGTCAAAAGATTAAATGTTAAAATTTCATCAATATTGACCATTTTTACAACGTTCGACTGGTCCGGGGTCATCGTTTTTCATCAGAAAATTGATTTTTTGGACTCTACCAAAAATGATTCAAAATGTCATTTGGATCGGGCCTCATGTTGAATAACCACTTTTTAAACCCTCACAGTGACCAAAATTGCCATTTTTACAGAGTTTTGCTTACTCAAAATCTTCAATTTTGACCAATTTCAGGCACAGAAATGACTTTAAACACACTTATTTTAGTTGAAAAAGTAATAATTCACATCCAACCGTCATTTAAAGTCAAAAGTTTAAATGTTAAAATTTCATCAATATTGACCATTTTTTCAACGTTCGACTGGTCCGGGGTCATCGTTTTTCATCAGAAAATTGATTTTTTGGACTCTACCAAAAATGATTCAAAATGTCATTTGGATCGGGCCTCATGTTGAATAACCACTTTTTAAACCCTCACAGTGACCAAAATTGCCATTTTTACAGAGTTTTGCTTACTCAGAATCTTCAATTTTGACCAATTTCAGGCACAGAAATGACTTTAAACACACTTATTTTAGTTGAAAAAGTAATAATTCACATCCAACCGTCATTTAAAGTCAAAAGATTAAATGTTAAAATTTCATCAATATTGACCATTTTTACAACGTTCGACTGGTCCGGGGTCATCGTTTTTCATCAGAAAATTGATTTTTTGGACTCTACCAAAAATGATTCAAAATGTCATTTGGATCGGGCCTCATGTTGAATAACCACTTTTTAAACCCTCACAGTGACCAAAATTGCCATTTTTACAGAGTTTTGCTTACTCAAAATCTTCAATTTTGACCAATTTCAGGCACAGAAATGACTTTAAACACACTTATTTTAGTTGAAAAAGTAATAATTCACATCCAACCGTCATTTAAAGTCAAAAGATTAAATGTTAAAATTTCATCAATATTGACCATTTTTTCAACGTTCGACTGGTCCGGGGTCATCGTTTTTCATCAGAAAATTGATTTTTTGGACTCTACCAAAAATGATCCAAAATGTCATTTGGATCGGGCCTCATGTTGAATAACCACTTTTTAAACCCTCACAGTGACCAAAATTGCCATTTTTACAGAGTTTTGCTTACTCAAAATCTTAAATTTTGACAAATTTCAGGCACAGAAATGACTTTAAACACACTTATTTTAGTTGAAAAAGTAATAATTCACATCCAACCGTCATTTAAAGTCAAAAGATTAAATGTAAAAATTTCATCAATATTGACCATTTTTTCAACGTTCGACTGGTCCGGGGTCATCGTTTTTCATCAGAAAATGGATTTTTTGGACTCTACCAAAAAAGATTCAAAATGTTTTTTGGATCGGGTCTCATGTTGAATAACCACTTTTTAAACCCTCACAGTGACCAAAATTGCCATTTTTACAGAGTTTTGCTTACTCAAAATCTTCAATTTTGACCAATTTCAGGCACAGAAATGACTTTAAACACACTTATTTTAGTTGAAAAAGTAATAATTCACATCCAATTGTCATTTAAAGTCAAAAGATTAAATGTTAAAATTTCATCAATATTGACCATTTTTTCAACGTTCGACTGGTCCGGGGTCATCGTTTTTCATCAGAAAATTGATTTTTTGGACTCTACCAAAAATGATTCAAAATGTCATTTGGATCGGGCCTTATGTTGAATAACCACTTTTTAAACCCTCACAGTGACCAAAATTGCCATTTTTACAGAGTTTTGCTTACTCAAAATCTTAAATTTTGACCAATTTCAGGCACAGAAATGACTTTAAACACACTTATTTTAGTTGAAAAAGTAATAATTCACATCCAACCGTCATTTAAAGTCAAAAGATTAAATGTTAAAATTTCATCAATATTGACCATTTTTACAACGTTCGACTGGTCCGGGGTCATCGTTTTTCATCAGAAAATTGATTTTTTGGACTCTACCAAAAATGATTCAAAATGTCATTTGGATCGGGCCTCATGTTGAATAACCACTTTTTAAACCCTCACAGTGACCAAAATTGCCATTTTTACAGAGTTTTGCTTACTCAAAATCTTCAATTTTGACCAATTTCAGGCACAGAAATGACTTTAAACACACTTATTTTAGTTGAAAAAGTAATAATTCACATCCAACCGTCATTTAAAGTCAAAAGATTAAATGTTAAAATTTTATCAATATTGACCATTTTTTCAACGTTCGACTGGTCCGGGGTCATCGTTTTTCATCAGAAAATTGATTTTTTGGACTCTACCAAAAATGATTCAAAATGTCATTTGGATCGGGCGTCATGTTGAATAACCACTTTTTAAACCCTCACAGTGACCAAAATTACCATTTTTACAGTTTTGCTTACTCAGAATCTTCAATTTTGACCAATTTCAGGCACAGAAATGACTTTAAACACACTTATTTTAGTTGAAAAAGTAATAATTCACATCCAACCGTCCTTTAAAGTCAAAAGATTAAATGTTAAAATTTCATCAATATTGACCATTTTTTCAACGTTCGACTGGTCCGGGGTCATCGTTTTTCATCAGAAAATTGATTTTTTGGACTCTACCAAAAATGATTCAAAATGTCATTTGGATCGGGCCTCATGTTGAATAACCACTTTTTAAACCCTCACAGTGACCAAAATTGCCATTTTTACAGAGTTTATCTTACTCAGAATCTTCAATTTGGACCAATTTCAGGCACAGAAATGACTTTAAACACACTTATTTTAGTTGAAAAAGTAATAATTCACATCCAACCGTCATTTAAAGTCAAAAGATGAAATGTTAAAATTTCATCAATATTGACCATTTTTTCAACGTTCGACTGGTCCGGGGTCATCGTTTTTCATCAGAAAATTGATTTTTTGGACTCTACCAAAAATGATTCAAAATGTCATTTGGATCGGGCCTCATGTTGAATAACCACTTTTTAAACTCTCACAGTGACCAAAATTGCCATTTTTACAGAGTTTTGCTTACTCAAAATCTTAAATTTTGACCAATTTCAGGCACAGAAATGACTTTAAACACACTTATTTTAGTTGAAAAAGTAATAATTCACATCCAACCGTCATTTAAAGTCAAAAGATTAAATGTTAAAATTTCATCAATATTGACCATTTTTTCAACGTTCGACTGGTCCGGGGTCATCGTTTTTCATCAGAAAATTGATTTTTTGGACTCTACCAAAAATGATTCAAACTGTCATTTGGATCGGGCCTCATGTTGAATAACCACTTTTTAAACCCTCACAGTGACCAAAATTGCCATTTTTACAGAGTTTTGCTTACTCAAAATCTTCAATTTTGACAAATTTCAGGCACAGAAATGACTTTAAACACACTTATTTTAGTTGAAAAAGTAAGAATTCACATCCAACCGTCATTTAAAGTCAAAAGATTAAATGTTAAAATTTCATCAATATTGACCATTTTTTCAATGTTCGACTGGTCCGGGGTCATCGTTTTTCATCAGAAAATTGATTTTTTGGACTCTACCAAAAATGATTGAAAATGTTTTTTGGATCGGGTCTCATGTTGAATAACCACTTTTTAAACCCTCACAGTGACCAAAATTGCCATTTTTACAGAGTTTTGCTTACTCAAAATCTTCAATTTTGACCAATTTCAGGCACAGAAATGACTTTAAACACACTTATTTTAGTTGAAAAAGTAATAATTCACATCCAACCGTTATTTAAAGTCAAAAGATTAAATGTTAAAATTTCATCAATATTGACCATTTTTTCAACGTTCGACTGGTCCGGGGTCATCGTTTTTCATCAGAAAATTGATTTTTTGGACTCTACCAAAAATGATTCAAAATGTCATTTGGATCGGGCCTCATGTTGAATAACCACTTTTTAAACCCTCACAGTGACCAAAATTGCCATTTTTACAGAGTTTTGCTTACTCAAAATCTTAAATTTTGACCAATTTCAGGCACAGAAATGACTTTAAACACACTTATTTTAGTTGAAAAAGTAATAATTCACATCCAACCGTCATTTAAAGTCAAAAGATTAAATGTAAAAATTTCATCAATATTGACCATTTTTTCAACGTTCGACTGGTCCGGGGTCATCGTTTTTCATCAGAAAATTGATTTTTTGGACTCTACCAAAAATGATTCAAAATGTCATTTGGATCGGGCCTCATGTTGAATAACCACTTTTTAAACCCTCACAGTGACCAAAATTGCCATTTTTACAGAGTTTTGCTTACTCAAAATCTTCAATTTCGACCAATTTCAGGCACAGAAAGGACTTTAAACACACTTATTTTAGTTGAAAAAGTAATAATTCACATCCAACCGTCATTTAAAGTCAAAAGATTAAATGTTAAAATTTCATCAATATTGACAATTTTTTCAACGTTCGACTGGTCCGGGGTCATCGTTTTTCATCAGAAAATTGATTTTTTGGACTCTACCAAAAAAGATTCAAAATGTTTTTTGGATCGGGTCTCATGTTGAATAACCACTTTTTAAACCCTCACAGTGACCAAAATTGCAATTTTTACAGAGTTTTGC
This sequence comes from Lissotriton vulgaris, assembly GCF_964263255.1. Classification (NCBI taxonomy): domain Eukaryota; kingdom Metazoa; phylum Chordata; class Amphibia; order Caudata; family Salamandridae; genus Lissotriton; species Lissotriton vulgaris. Next base: position 235,350 of record NW_028247559.1, read on the forward strand.
TTACTCAAAATCTTAAATTTTGACCAATTTCAGGCACAGAAATGACTTTAAACACACTTGTTTTAGTTGAAAAAGTAATAATTCACATCCAACCGTCATTTAAAGTCAAAAGATTAAATGTTAAAATTTCATCAATATTGACCATTTTTTCAACGTTCGACTGGTCCGGGGTCATCGTTTTTCATCAGAAAATTGATTTTTTGGACTCTACCAAAAATGATTCAAAATGTCATTTGGATCGGGCCTCATGTTGAATAACCACTTTTTAAACCCTCACAGTGACCAAAATTGCAATTTTTACAGAGTTTTGCTTACTCAAAATTTTAAATTTTGACCAATTTCAGGCACAGAAATGACTTTAAACACACTTATTTTAGTTGAAAAAGTAATAATTCACATCCAACCGTCATTTAAAGTCAAAAGTTTAAATGTTAAAATTTCATCAATATTGACCATTTTTTCAACGTTCGACTGGTCCGGGGTCATCGTTTTTCATCAGAAAATTGATTTTTTGGACTCTACCAAAAATGATTCAAAATGTCATTTGGATCGGGCCTCATGTTGAATAACCACTTTTTAAACCCTCACAGTGACCAAAATTGCCATTTTTACAGAGTTTTGCTTACTCAGAATCTTCAATTTTGACCAATTTCAGGCACAGAAATGACTTTAAACACACTTATTTTAGTTGAAAAAGTAATAATTCACATCCAACCGTCATTTAAAGTCAAAAGATTAAATGTTAAAATTTCATCAATATTGACCATTTTTACAACGTTCGACTGGTCCGGGGTCATCGTTTTTCATCAGAAAATTGATTTTTTGGACTCTACCAAAAATGATTCAAAATGTCATTTGGATCGGGCCTCATGTTGAATAACCACTTTTTAAACCCTCACAGTGACCAAAATTGCCATTTTTACAGAGTTTTGCTTACTCAAAATCTTCAATTTTGACCAATTTCAGGCACAGAAATGACTTTAAACACACTTATTTTAGTTGAAAAAGTAATAATTCACATCCAACCGTCATTTAAAGTCAAAAGATTAAATGTTAAAATTTCATCAATATTGACCATTTTTTCAACGTTCGACTGGTCCGGGGTCATCGTTTTTCATCAGAAAATTGATTTTTTGGACTCTACCAAAAATGATCCAAAATGTCATTTGGATCGGGCCTCATGTTGAATAACCACTTTTTAAACCCTCACAGTGACCAAAATTGCCATTTTTACAGAGTTTTGCTTACTCAAAATCTTAAATTTTGACAAATTTCAGGCACAGAAATGACTTTAAACACACTTATTTTAGTTGAAAAAGTAATAATTCACATCCAACCGTCATTTAAAGTCAAAAGATTAAATGTAAAAATTTCATCAATATTGACCATTTTTTCAACGTTCGACTGGTCCGGGGTCATCGTTTTTCATCAGAAAATGGATTTTTTGGACTCTACCAAAAAAGATTCAAAATGTTTTTTGGATCGGGTCTCATGTTGAATAACCACTTTTTAAACCCTCACAGTGACCAAAATTGCCATTTTTACAGAGTTTTGCTTACTCAAAATCTTCAATTTTGACCAATTTCAGGCACAGAAATGACTTTAAACACACTTATTTTAGTTGAAAAAGTAATAATTCACATCCAATTGTCATTTAAAGTCAAAAGATTAAATGTTAAAATTTCATCAATATTGACCATTTTTTCAACGTTCGACTGGTCCGGGGTCATCGTTTTTCATCAGAAAATTGATTTTTTGGACTCTACCAAAAATGATTCAAAATGTCATTTGGATCGGGCCTTATGTTGAATAACCACTTTTTAAACCCTCACAGTGACCAAAATTGCCATTTTTACAGAGTTTTGCTTACTCAAAATCTTAAATTTTGACCAATTTCAGGCACAGAAATGACTTTAAACACACTTATTTTAGTTGAAAAAGTAATAATTCACATCCAACCGTCATTTAAAGTCAAAAGATTAAATGTTAAAATTTCATCAATATTGACCATTTTTACAACGTTCGACTGGTCCGGGGTCATCGTTTTTCATCAGAAAATTGATTTTTTGGACTCTACCAAAAAAGATTCAAAATGTTTTTTGGATCGGGTCTCATGTTGAATAACCACTTTTTAAACCCTCACAGTGACCAAAATTGCCATTTTTACAGAGTTTTGCTTACTCAAAATCTTCAATTTTGACCAATTTCAGGCACAGAAAGGACTTTAAACACACTTATTTTAGTTGAAAAAGTAATAATTCACATCCAACCGTCATTTAAAGTCAAAAGATTAAATGTTAAAATTTCATCAATATTGACAATTTTTTCAACGTTCGACTGGTCCGGGGTCATCGTTTTTCATCAGAAAATTGATTTTTTGGACTCTACCAAAAAAGATTCAAAATGTTTTTTGGATCGGGTCTCATGTTGAATAACCACTTTTTAAACCCTCACAGTGACCAAAATTGCAATTTTTACAGAGTTTTGCTTACTCAAAATCTTAAATTTTGACCAATTTCAGGCACAGAAATGACTTTAAACACACTTGTTTTAGTTGAAAAAGTAATAATTCACATCCAACCGTCATTTAAAGTCAAAAGATTAAATGTTAAAATTTCATCAATATTGACCATTTTTTCAACGTTCGACTGGTCCGGGGTCATCGTTTTTCATCAGAAAATTGATTTTTTGGACTCTACCAAAAATGATTCAAAATGTCATTTGGATCGGGCCTCATGTTGAATAACCACTTTTTAAACCCTCACAGTGACCAAAATTGCAATTTTTACAGAGTTTTGCTTACTCAAAATCTTAGATTTTGACCAATTTCAGGCACAGAAATGACTTTAAACACACTTATTTTAGTTGAAAAAGTAATAATTCACATCCAACCGTCATTTAAAGTCTAAAGATTAAATGTTAAAATTGCATCAATATTGACCATTTTTTCAACGTTCGACTGGTCCGGGGTCATCGTTTTTCATCAGAAAATTGATTTTTTGGACTCTACCAAAAATGATTCAAAATGTCATTTGGATCGGGCCTCATGTTGAATAACCACTTTTTAAACCCTCACAGTGACCAAAATTGCCATTTTTACAGAGTTTTGCTTACTCAGAATCTTCAATTTTGACCAATTTCAGGCACAGAAATGACTTTAAACACACTTATTTTAGTTGAAAAAGTAATAATTCACATCCAACCGTCATTTAAAGTCAAAAGATTAAATGTTAAAATTTCATCAATATTGACCATTTTTTCAACGTTCGACTGGTCCGGGGTCATCGTTTTTCATCAGAAAATTGATTTTTTGGACTCTACCAAAAATGATTCAAAATGTCATTTGGATCGGGCCTCATGTTGAATAACCACTTTTTAAACCCTCACAGTGACCAAAATTGCCATTTTTACAGAGTTTATCTTACTCAGAATCTTCAATTTTGACCAATTTCAGGCACAGAAATGACTTTAAACACACTTATTTTAGTTGAAAAAGTAATAATTCACATCCAACCGTCATTTAAAGTCAAAAGATGAAATGTTAAAATTTCATCAATATTGACCATTTTTTCAACGTTCGACTGGTCCGGGGTCATCGTTTTTCATCAGAAAATTGATTTTTTGGACTCTACCAAAAATGATTCAAAATGTCATTTGGATCGGGCCTCATGTTGAATAACCACTTTTTAAACTCTCACAGTGACCAAAATTGCCATTTTTACAGAGTTTTGCTTACTCAAAATCTTAAATTTTGACCAATTTCAGGCACAGAAATGACTTTAAACACACTTATTATAGTTGAAAAAGTAATAATTCACATCCAACCGTCATTTAAAGTCAAAAGATTAAATGTTAAAATTTCATCAATATTGACCATTTTTTCAACGTTCGACTGGTCCGGGGTCATCGTTTTTCATCAGAAAATTGATTTTTTGGACTCTACCAAAATTGATTCAAAATGTCATTTGGATCGGGCCTCATGTTGAATAACCACTTTTTAAACCCTCACAGTGACCAAAATTGCCCTTTTTACAGAGTTTTGCTTACTCAAAATCTTCAATTTTGACAAATTTCAGGCACAGAAATGACTTTAAACACACTTATTTTAGTTGAAAAAGTAAGAATTCACATCCAACCGTCATTTAAAGTCAAAAGATTAAATGTTAAAATTTCATCAATATTGACCATTTTTTTCAACGTTCGACTGGTCCGGGGTCATCGTTTTTCATCAGAAAATGGATTTTTTGGACTCTACCAAAAAAGATTCAAAATGTTTTTTGGATCGGGTCTCATGTTGAATAACCACTTTTTAAACCCTCACAGTGACCAAAATTGCCATTTTTACAGAGTTTTGCTTACTCAAAATCTTCAATTTTGACCAATTTCAGGCACAGAAATGACTTTAAACACACTTATTTTAGTTGAAAAAGTAATAATTCACATCCAACCGTTATTTAAAGTCAAAAGATTAAATGTTAAAATTTCATCAATATTGACCATTTTTTCAACGTTCGACTGGTCCGGGGTCATCGTTTTTCATCAGAAAATTGATTTTTTGGACTCTACCAAAAATGATTCAAAATGTCATTTGGATCGGGCCTCATGTTGAATAACCACTTTTTAAACCCTCACAGTGACCAAAATTGCCATTTTTACAGAGTTTTGCTTACTCAAAATCTTAGATTTTGACCAATTTCAGGCACAGAAATGACTTTAAACACACTTATTTTAGTTGAAAAAGTAATAATTCACATCCAACCGTCATTTAAAGTCAAAAGATTAAATGTTAAAATTGCATCAATATTGACCATTTTTTCAACGTTCGACTGGTCCGGGGTCATCGTTTTTCATCAGAAAATTGATTTTTTGGACTCTACCAAAAATGATTCAAAATGTCATTTGGATCGGGCCTCATGTTGAATAACCACTTTTTAAACCCTCACAGTGACCAAAATTGCCATTTTTACAGAGTTTTGCTTACTCAAAATCTTCAATTTTGACCAATTTCAGGCACAGAAATGACTTTAAACACACTTATTTTAGTTGAAAAAGTAATAATTCACATCCAACCGTCATTTAAAGTCAAAAGATTAAATGTTAAAATTTCATCAATATTGACCATTTTTTCAACGTTCGACTGGTCCGGGGTCATCGTTTTTCATCAGAAAATTGATTTTTTGGACTCTACCAAAAATGATTCAAAATGTCATTTGGATCGGGCCTCATGTTGAATAACCACTTTTTAAACCCTCACAGTGACCAAAATTGCCATTTTTACAGAGTTTTGCTTACTCAAAATCTTAAATTTTGACCAATTTCAGGCACAGAAATGACTTTAAACACACTTATTTTAGTTGAAAAAGTAATAATTCACATCCAACCGTCATTTAAAGTCAAAAGATTAAATGTAAAAATTTCATCAATATTGACCAGTTTTTTCAACGTTCGACTGGTCCGGGGTCATCGTTTTTCATCAGAAAATTGATTTTTTGGACTCTACCAAAAATGATTCAAAATGTCATTTGGATCGGGCCTCATGTTGAATAACCACTTTTTAAACCCTCACAGTGACCAAAATTGCCATTTTTACAGAGTTTTGCTTACTCAAAATCTTCAATTTTGACAAATTTCAGGCACAGAAATGACTTTAAACACACTTATTTTAGTTGAAAAAGTAAGAATTCACATCCAACCGTCATTTAAAGTCAAAAGATTAAATGTTAAAATTTCATCAATATTGACCATTTTTTCAACGTTCGACTGGTCCGGGGTCATCGTTTTTCATCAGAAAATGGATTTTTTGGACTCTACCAAAAAAATTTCAAAATGTTTTTTGGATCGGGTCTCATGTTGAATAACCACTTTTTAAACCCTCACAGTGACCAAAATTGCCATTTTTACAGAGTTTTGCTTACTCAAAATCTTAAATTTTGACCAATTTCAGGCACAGAAATGACTTTAAACACACTTATTTTAGTTGAAAAAGTAATAATTCACATCCAACCGTCATTTAAAGTCAAAAGATTAAATGTTAAAATTTCATCAATATTGACCATTTTTACAACGTTCGACTGGTCCGGGGTCATCGTTTTTCATCAGAAAATTGATTTTTTGGACTCTACCAAAAATGATTCAAAATGTCATTTGGATCGGGCCTCATGTTGAATAACCACTTTTTAAACCCTCACAGTGACCAAAATTGCCATTTTTACAGAGTTTTGCTTACTCAAAATCTTCAATTTTGACCAATTTCAGGCACAGAAATGACTTTAAACACACTTATTTTAGTTGAAAAAGTAATAATTCACATCCAACCGTCATTTAAAGTCAAAAGATTAAATGTTAAAATTTCATCAATATTGACCATTTTTTCAACGTTCGACTGGTCCGGGGTCATCGTTTTTCATCAGAAAATTGATTTTTTGGACTCTACCAAAAATGATTCAAAATGTCATTTGGATCGGGCGTCATGTTGAATAACCACTTTTTAAACCCTCACAGTGACCAAAATTGCCATTTTTACAGTTTTGCTTACTCAGAATCTTCAATTTTGACCAATTTCAGGCACAGAAATGACTTTAAACACACTTATTTTAGTTGAAAAAGTAATAATTCACATCCAACCGTCATTTAAAGTCAAAAGATTAAATGTTAAAATTTCATCAATATTGACCATTTTTTCAACGTTCGACTGGTCCGGGGTCATCGTTTTTCATCAGAAAATTGATTTTTTGGACTCTACCAAAAATGATTCAAAATGTCATTTGGATCGGGCCTCATGTTGAATAACCACTTTTTAAACCCTCACAGTGACCAAAATTGCCATTTTTACAGAGTTTATCTTACTCAGAATCTTCAATTTGGACCAATTTCAGGCACAGAAATGACTTTAAACACACTTATTTTAGTTGAAAAAGTAATAATTCACATCCAACCGTCATTTAAAGTCAAAAGATGAAATGTTAAAATTTCATCAATATTGACCATTTTTTCAACGTTCGACTGGTCCGGGGTCATCGTTTTTCATCAGAAAATTGATTTTTTGGACTCTACCAAAAATGATTCAAAATGTCATTTGGATCGGGCCTCATGTTGAATAACCACTTTTTAAACCCTCACAGTGACCAAAATTGCCATTTTTACAGAGTTTTGCTTACTCAAAATCTTCAATTTTGACAAATTTCAGGCACAGAAATGACTTTAAACACACTTATTTTAGTTGAAAAAGTAAGAATTCACATCCAACCGTCATTTAAAGTCAAAAGATTAAATGTTAAAATTTCATCAATATTGACCATTTTTTCAACGTTCGACTGGTCCGGGGTCATCGTTTTTCATCAGAAAATTGATTTTTTGGACTCTACCAAAAATGATTGAAAATGTTTTTTGGATCAGGTCTCATGTTGAATAACCACTTTTTAAACCCTCACAGTGACCAAAATTGCCATTTTTACAGAGTTTTGCTTACTCAAAATCTTAAATTTTGACCAATTTCAGGCACAGAAATGACTTTAAACACACTTATTTTAGTTGAAAAAGTAATAATTCACATCCAACCGTCATTTAAAGTCAAAAGATAAAATGTTAAAATTTCATCAATATTGACCATTTTTACAACGTTCGACTGGTCCGGGGTCATCGTTTTTCATCAGAAAATTGATTTTTTGGACTCTACCAAAAATGATTCAAAATGTCATTTGGATCGGGCCTCATGTTGAATAACCACTTTTTAAACCCTCACAGTGACCAAAATTGCCATTTTTACAGAGTTTTGCTTACTCAAAATCTTCAATTTTGACAAATTTCAGGCACAGAAATGACTTTAAACACACTTATTTAAGTTGAAAAAGTAAGAATTCACATCCAACCGTCATTTAAAGTCAAAAGATTAAATGTTAAAATTTCATCAATATTGACCATTTTTTCAACGTTCGACTGGTCCGGGGTCATCGTTTTTCATCAGAAAATGGATTTTTTGGACTCTACCAAAAAAGATTCAAAATGTTTTTTGGATCGGGTCTCATGTTGAATAACCACTTTTTAAACCCTCACAGTGACCAAAATTGCCATTTTTACAGAGTTTTGCTTACTCAAAATCTTCAATTTTGACCAATTTCAGGCACAGAAAGGACTTTAAACACACTTATTTTAGTTGAAAAAGTAATATTTCACATCCAACCGTCATTTAAAGTCAAAAGATTAAATGTTAAAATTTCATCAATATTGACAATTTTTTCAACGTTCGACTGGTCCGGGGTCATCGTTTTTCATCAGAAAATTGATTTTTTGGACTCTACCAAAAAAGATTCAAAATGTTTTTTGGATCGGGTCTCATGTTGAATAACCACTTTTTAAACCCTCACAGTGACCAAAATTGCAATTTTTACAGAGTTTTGCTTACTCAAAATCTTAAATTTTGACCAATTTCAGGCACAGAAATGACTTTAAACACACTTGTTTTAGTTGAAAAAGTAATAATTCACATCCAACCGTCATTTAAAGTCAAAAGATTAAATGTTAAAATTCCATCAATATTGACCATTTTTTCAACGTTCAACTGGTCCGGGGTCATCGTTTTTCATCAGAAAATTGATTTTTTGGACTCTACCAAAAATGATTCAAAATCTCATTTGGATCGGGCCTCATGTTGAATAACCACTTTTTAAACCCTCACAGTGACCAAAATTGCAATTTTTACAGAGTTTTGCTTACTCAAAATTTTAAATTTTGACCAATTTCAGGCACAGAAATGACTTTAAACACACTTGTTTTAGTTGAAAAAGTAATAATTCACATCCAACCGTCATTTAAAGTCAAAAGATTAAATGTTAAAATTTCATCAATATTGACCATTTTTTCAACGTTCGACTGGTCCGGGGTCATCGTTTTTCATCAGAAAATTGATTTTTTGGACTCTACCAAAAATGATTCAAAATGTCATTTGGATCGGGCCTCATGTTGAATAACCACTTTTTAAACCCTCACAGTGACCAAAATTGCCATTTTTACAGAGTTTTGCTTACTCAAAATCTTCAATTTTGACCAATTTCAGGCACAGAAATGACTTTAAACACACTTATTTTAGTTGAAAAAGTAATAATTCACATCCAACCGTCATTTAAAGTCAAAAGATTAAATGTTAAAATTTCATCAATATTGACCATTTTTTCAACGTTCGACTGGTCCGGGGTCATCGTTTTTCATCAGAAAATTGATTTTTTGGACTCTACCAAAAATGATCCAAAATGTCATTTGGATCGGGCCTCATGTTGAATAACCACTTTTTAAACCCTCACAGTGACCAAAATTGCCATTTTTACAGAGTTTTGCTTACTCAAAATCTTAAATTTTGACTAATTTCAGGCACAGAAATGACTTTAAACACACTTATTTTAGTTGAAAAAGTAATAATTCACATCCAACCGTCATTTAAAGTCAAAAGATTAAATGTTCAAATTTCATCAATATTGACCATTTTTTCAACGTTCGACTGGTCCGGGGTCATCGTTTTTCATCAGAAAATTGATTTTTTGGACTCTACCAAAAATGATTCAAAATGTCATTTGGATCGGGCCTCATGTTGAATAACCACTTTTTAAACCCTCACAGTGACCAAAATTGCCATTTTTACAGAGTTTTGCTTACTCAGAATCTTCAATTTTGACCAATTTCAGGCACAGAAATGACTTTAAACACACTTATTTTAGTTGAAAAAGTAATAATTCACATCCAACCGTCATTTAAAGTCAAAAGATTAAATGTTCAAATTTCATCAATATTGACCATTTTTTCAACGTTCGACTGGTCCGGGGTCATCGTTTTTCATCAGAAAATTGATTTTTTGGACTCTACCAAAAATGATTCAAAATGTCATTTGGATCGGGCCTCATGTTGAATAACCACTTTTTAAACCCTCACAGTGACCAAAATTGCCATTTTTACAGAGTTTTGCTTACTCAGAATCTTCAATTTTGACCAATTTCAGGCACAGAAATGACTTTAAACACACTTATTTTAGTTGAAAAAGTAATAATTCACATCCAACCGTCATTTAAAGTCAAAAGATTAAATGTTAAAATTTCATCAATATTGACCATTTTTACAACGTTCGACTGGTCCGGGGTCATCGTTTTTCATCAGAAAATTGATTTTTTGGACTCTACCAAAAATGATTCAAAATGTCATTTGGATCGGGCCTCATGTTGAATAACCACTTTTTAAACCCTCACAGTGACCAAAATTGCCATTTTTACAGAGTTTTGCTTACTCAAAATCTTCAATTTTGACCAATTTCAGGCACAGAAATGACTTTAAACACACTTATTTTAGTTGAAAAAGTAATAATTCACATCCAACCGTCATTTAAAGTCAAAAGATTAAATGTTAAAATTTCATCAATATTGACCATTTTTTCAACGTTCGACTGGTCCGGGGTCATCGTTTTTCATCAGAAAATTGATTTTTTGGACTCTACCAAAAATGATCCAAAATGTCATTTGGATCGGGCCTCATGTTGAATAACCACTTTTTAAACCCTCACAGTGACCAAAATTGCCATTTTTACAGAGTTTTGCTTACTCAAAATCTTAAATTTTGACAAATTTCAGGCACAGAAATGACTTTAAACACACTTATTTTAGTTGAAAAAGTAATAATTCACATCCAACCGTCATTTAAAGTCAAAAGATTAAATGTAAAAATTTCATCAATATTGACCATTTTTTCAACGTTCGACTGGTCCGGGGTCATCGTTTTTCATCAGAAAATGGATTTTTTGGACTCTACCAAAAAAGATTCAAAATGTTTTTTGGATCGGGTCTCATGTTGAATAACCACTTTTTAAACCCTCACAGTGACCAAAATTGCCATTTTTACAGAGTTTTGCTTACTCAAAATCTTCAATTTTGACCAATTTCAGGCACAGAAATGACTTTAAACACACTTATTTTAGTTGAAAAAGTAATAATTCACATCCAATTGTCATTTAAAGTCAAAAGATTAAATGTTAAAATTTCATCAATATTGACCATTTTTTCAACGTTCGACTGGTCCGGGGTCATCGTTTTTCATCAGAAAATTGATTTTTTGGACTCTACCAAAAATGATTCAAAATGTCATTTGGATCGGGCCTTATGTTGAATAACCACTTTTTAAACCCTCACAGTGACCAAAATTGCCATTTTTACAGAGTTTTGCTTACTCAAAATCTTAAATTTTGACCAATTTCAGGCACAGAAATGACTTTAAACACACTTATTTTAGTTGAAAAAGTAATAATTCACATCCAACCGTCATTTAAAGTCAAAAGATTAAATGTTAAAATTTCATCAATATTGACCATTTTTACAACGTTCGACTGGTCCGGGGTCATCGTTTTTCATCAGAAAATTGATTTTTTGGACTCTACCAAAAAAGATTCAAAATGTTTTTTGGATCGGGTCTCATGTTGAATAACCACTTTTTAAACCCTCACAGTGACCAAAATTGCCATTTTTACAGAGTTTTGCTTACTCAAAATCTTCAATTTTGACCAATTTCAGGCACAGAAAGGACTTTAAACACACTTATTTTAGTTGAAAAAGTAATAATTCACATCCAACCGTCATTTAAAGTCAAAAGATTAAATGTTAAAATTTCATCAATATTGACAATTTTTTCAACGTTCGACTGGTCCGGGGTCATCGTTTTTCATCAGAAAATTGATTTTTTGGACTCTACCAAAAAAGATTCAAAATGTTTTTTGGATCGGGTCTCATGTTGAATAACCACTTTTTAAACCCTCACAGTGACCAAAATTGCAATTTTTACAGAGTTTTGCTTACTCAAAATCTTAAATTTTGACCAATTTCAGGCACAGAAATGACTTTAAACACACTTTGTTTTAGTTGAAAAAGTAATAATTCACATCCAACCGTCATTTAAAGTCAAAAGATTAAATGTTAAAATTTCATCAATATTGACCATTTTTTCAACGTTCGACTGGTCCGGGGTCATCGTTTTTCATCAGAAAATTGATTTTTTGGACTCTACCAAAAATGATTCAAAATGTCATTTGGATCGGGCCTCATGTTGAATAACCACTTTTTAAACCCTCACAGTGACCAAAATTGCAATTTTTACAGAGTTTTGCTTACTCAAAATCTTAGATTTTGACCAATTTCAGGCACAGAAATGACTTTAAACACACTTATTTTAGTTGAAAAAGTAATAATTCACATCCAACCGTCATTTAAAGTCAAAAGATTAAATGTTAAAATTGCATCAATATTGACCATTTTTTCAACGTTCGACTGGTCCGGGGTCATCGTTTTTCATCAGAAAATTGATTTTTTGGACTCTACCAAAAATGATTCAAAATGTCATTTGGATCGGGCCTCATGTTGAATAACCACTTTTTAAACCCTCACAGTGACCAAAATTGCCATTTTTACAGAGTTTTGCTTACTCAGAATCTTCAATTTTGACCAATTTCAGGCACAGAAATGACTTTAAACACACTTATTTTAGTTGAAAAAGTAATAATTCACATCCAACCGTCATTTAAAGTCAAAAGATTAAATGTTAAAATTTCATCAATATTGACCATTTTTTCAACGTTCGACTGGTCCGGGGTCATCGTTTTTCATCAGAAAATTGATTTTTTGGACTCTACCAAAAATGATTCAAAATGTCATTTGGATCGGGCCTCATGTTGAATAACCACTTTTTAAACCCTCACAGTGACCAAAATTGCCATTTTTACAGAGTTTATCTTACTCAGAATCTTCAATTTTGACCAATTTCAGGCACAGAAATGACTTTAAACACACTTATTTTAGTTGAAAAAGTAATAATTCACATCCAACCGTCATTTAAAGTCAAAAGATGAAATGTTAAAATTTCATCAATATTGACCATTTTTTCAACGTTCGACTGGTCCGGGGTCATCGTTTTTCATCAGAAAATTGATTTTTTGGACTCTACCAAAAATGATTCAAAATGTCATTTGGATCGGGCCTCATGTTGAATAACCACTTTTTAAACTCTCACAGTGACCAAAATTGCCATTTTTACAGAGTTTTGCTTACTCAAAATCTTAAATTTTGACCAATTTCAGGCACAGAAATGACTTTAAACACACTTATTATAGTTGAAAAAGTAATAATTCACATCCAACCGTCATTTAAAGTCAAAAGATTAAATGTTAAAATTTCATCAATATTGACCATTTTTTCAACGTTCGACTGGTCCGGGGTCATCGTTTTTCATCAGAAAATTGATTTTTTGGACTCTACCAAAATTGATTCAAAATGTCATTTGGATCGGGCCTCATGTTGAATAACCACTTTTTAAACCCTCACAGTGACCAAAATTGCCCTTTTTACAGAGTTTTGCTTACTCAAAATCTTCAATTTTGACAAATTTCAGGCACAGAAATGACTTTAAACACACTTATTTTAGTTGAAAAAGTAAGAATTCACATCCAACCGTCATTTAAAGTCAAAAGATTAAATGTTAAAATTTCATCAATATTGACCATTTTTTTCAACGTTCGACTGGTCCGGGGTCATCGTTTTTCATCAGAAAATGGATTTTTTGGACTCTACCAAAAAAGATTCAAAATGTTTTTTGGATCGGGTCTCATGTTGAATAACCACTTTTTAAACCCTCACAGTGACCAAAATTGCCATTTTTACAGAGTTTTGCTTACTCAAAATCTTCAATTTTGACCAATTTCAGGCACAGAAATGACTTTAAACACACTTATTTTAGTTGAAAAAGTAATAATTCACATCCAACCGTTATTTAAAGTCAAAAGATTAAATGTTAAAATTTCATCAATATTGACCATTTTTTCAACGTTCGACTGGTCCGGGGTCATCGTTTTTCATCAGAAAATTGATTTTTTGGACTCTACCAAAAATGATTCAAAATGTCATTTGGATCGGGCCTCATGTTGAATAACCACTTTTTAAACCCTCACAGTGACCAAAATTGCCATTTTTACAGAGTTTTGCTTACTCAGAATCTTCAATTTTGACCAATTTCAGGCACAGAAATGACTTTAAACACACTTATTTTAGTTGAAAAAGTAATAATTCACATCCAACCGTCATTTAAAGTCAAAAGATTAAATGTTAAAATTTCATCAATATTGACCATTTTTACAACGTTCGACTGGTCCGGGGTCATCGTTTTTCATCAGAAAATTGATTTTTTGGACTCTACCAAAAATGATTCAAAATGTCATTTGGATCGGGCCTCATGTTGAATAACCACTTTTTAAACCCTCACAGTGACCAAAATTGCCATTTTTACAGAGTTTTGCTTACTCAAAATCTTCAATTTTGACCAATTTCAGGCACAGAAATGACTTTAAACACACTTATTTTAGTTGAAAAAGTAATAATTCACATCCAACCGTCATTTAAAGTCAAAAGATTAAATGTTAAAATTTCATCAATATTGACCATTTTTTCAACGTTCGACTGGTCCGGGGTCATCGTTTTTCATCAGAAAATTGATTTTTTGGACTCTACCAAAAATGATCCAAAATGTCATTTGGATCGGGCCTCATGTTGAATAACCACTTTTTAAACCCTCACAGTGACCAAAATTGCCATTTTTACAGAGTTTTGCTTACTCAAAATCTTAAATTTTGACAAATTTCAGGCACAGAAATGACTTTAAACACACTTATTTTAGTTGAAAAAGTAATAATTCACATCCAACCGTCATTTAAAGTCAAAAGATTAAATGTAAAAATTTCATCAATATTGACCATTTTTTCAACGTTCGACTGGTCCGGGGTCATCGTTTTTCATCAGAAAATGGATTTTTTGGACTCTACCAAAAAAGATTCAAAATGTTTTTTGGATCGGGTCTCATGTTGAATAACCACTTTTTAAACCCTCACAGTGACCAAAATTGCCATTTTTACAGAGTTTTGCTTACTCAAAATCTTCAATTTTGACCAATTTCAGGCACAGAAATGACTTTAAACACACTTATTTTAGTTGAAAAAGTAATAATTCACATCCAATTGTCATTTAAAGTCAAAAGATTAAATGTTAAAATTTCATCAATATTGACCATTTTTTCAACGTTCGACTGGTCCGGGGTCATCGTTTTTCATCAGAAAATTGATTTTTTGGACTCTACCAAAAATGATTCAAAATGTCATTTGGATCGGGCCTTATGTTGAATAACCACTTTTTAAACCCTCACAGTGACCAAAATTGCCATTTTTACAGAGTTTTGCTTACTCAAAATCTTAAATTTTGACCAATTTCAGGCACAGAAATGACTTTAAACACACTTATTTTAGTTGAAAAAGTAATAATTCACATCCAACCGTCATTTAAAGTCAAAAGATTAAATGTTAAAATTTCATCAATATTGACCATTTTTACAACGTTCGACTGGTCCGGGGTCATCGTTTTTCATCAGAAAATTGATTTTTTGGACTCTACCAAAAAAGATTCAAAATGTTTTTTGGATCGGGTCTCATGTTGAATAACCACTTTTTAAACCCTCACAGTGACCAAAATTGCCATTTTTACAGAGTTTTGCTTACTCAAAATCTTCAATTTTGACCAATTTCAGGCACAGAAAGGACTTTAAACACACTTATTTTAGTTGAAAAAGTAATAATTCACATCCAACCGTCATTTAAAGTCAAAAGATTAAATGTTAAAATTTCATCAATATTGACAATTTTTTCAACGTTCGACTGGTCCGGGGTCATCGTTTTTCATCAGAAAATTGATTTTTTGGACTCTACCAAAAAAGATTCAAAATGTTTTTTGGATCGGGTCTCATGTTGAATAACCACTTTTTAAACCCTCACAGTGACCAAAATTGCAATTTTTACAGAGTTTTGCTTACTCAAAATCTTAAATTTTGACCAATTTCAGGCACAGAAATGACTTTAAACACACTTGTTTTAGTTGAAAAAGTAATAATTCACATCCAACCGTCATTTAAAGTCAAAAGATTAAATGTTAAAATTTCATCAATATTGACCATTTTTTCAACGTTCGACTGGTCCGGGGTCATCGTTTTTCATCAGAAAATTGATTTTTTGGACTCTACCAAAAATGATTCAAAATGTCATTTGGATCGGGCCTCATGTTGAATAACCACTTTTTAAACCCTCACAGTGACCAAAATTGCAATTTTTACAGAGTTTTGCTTACTCAAAATCTTAGATTTTGACCAATTTCAGGCACAGAAATGACTTTAAACACACTTATTTTAGTTGAAAAAGTAATAATTCACATCCAACCGTCATTTAAAGTCAAAAGATTAAATGTTAAAATTGCATCAATATTGACCATTTTTTCAACGTTCGACTGGTCCGGGGTCATCGTTTTTCATCAGAAAATTGATTTTTTGGACTCTACCAAAAATGATTCAAAATGTCATTTGGATCGGGCCTCATGTTGAATAACCACTTTTTAAACCCTCACAGTGACCAAAATTGCCATTTTTACAGAGTTTTGCTTACTCAGAATCTTCAATTTTGACCAATTTCAGGCACAGAAATGACTTTAAACACACTTATTTTAGTTGAAAAAGTAATAATTCACATCCAACCGTCATTTAAAGTCAAAAGATTAAATGTTAAAATTTCATCAATATTGACCATTTTTTCAACGTTCGACTGGTCCGGGGTCATCGTTTTTCATCAGAAAATTGATTTTTTGGACTCTACCAAAAATGATTCAAAATGTCATTTGGATCGGGCCTCATGTTGAATAACCACTTTTTAAACCCTCACAGTGACCAAAATTGCCATTTTTACAGAGTTTATCTTACTCAGAATCTTCAATTTTGACCAATTTCAGGCACAGAAATGACTTTAAACACACTTATTTTAGTTGAAAAAGTAATAATTCACATCCAACCGTCATTTAAAGTCAAAAGATGAAATGTTAAAATTTCATCAATATTGACCATTTTTTCAACGTTCGACTGGTCCGGGGTCATCGTTTTTCATCAGAAAATTGATTTTTTGGACTCTACCAAAAATGATTCAAAATGTCATTTGGATCGGGCCTCATGTTGAATAACCACTTTTTAAACTCTCACAGTGACCAAAATTGCCATTTTTACAGAGTTTTGCTTACTCAAAATCTTAAATTTTGACCAATTTCAGGCACAGAAATGACTTTAAACACACTTATTATAGTTGAAAAAGTAATAATTCACATCCAACCGTCATTTAAAGTCAAAAGATTAAATGTTAAAATTTCATCAATATTGACCATTTTTTCAACGTTCGACTGGTCCGGGGTCATCGTTTTTCATCAGAAAATTGATTTTTTGGACTCTACCAAAATTGATTCAAAATGTCATTTGGATCGGGCCTCATGTTGAATAACCACTTTTTAAACCCTCACAGTGACCAAAATTGCCCTTTTTACAGAGTTTTGCTTACTCAAAATCTTCAATTTTGACAAATTTCAGGCACAGAAATGACTTTAAACACACTTATTTTAGTTGAAAAAGTAAGAATTCACATCCAACCGTCATTTAAAGTCAAAAGATTAAATGTTAAAATTTCATCAATATTGACCATTTTTTTCAACGTTCGACTGGTCCGGGGTCATCGTTTTTCATCAGAAAATGGATTTTTTGGACTCTACCAAAAAAGATTCAAAATGTTTTTTGGATCGGGTCTCATGTTGAATAACCACTTTTTAAACCCTCACAGTGACCAAAATTGCCATTTTTACAGAGTTTTGCTTACTCAAAATCTTCAATTTTGACCAATTTCAGGCACAGAAATGACTTTAAACACACTTATTTTAGTTGAAAAAGTAATAATTCACATCCAACCGTTATTTAAAGTCAAAAGATTAAATGTTAAAATTTCATCAATATTGACCATTTTTTCAACGTTCGACTGGTCCGGGGTCATCGTTTTTCATCAGAAAATTGATTTTTTGGACTCTACCAAAAATGATTCAAAATGTCATTTGGATCGGGCCTCATGTTGAATAACCACTTTTTAAACCCTCACAGTGACCAAAATTGCCATTTTTACAGAGTTTTGCTTACTCAAAATCTTAGATTTTGACCAATTTCAGGCACAGAAATGACTTTAAACACACTTATTTTAGTTGAAAAAGTAATAATTCACATCCAACCGTCATTTAAAGTCAAAAGATTAAATGTTAAAATTGCATCAATATTGACCATTTTTTCAACGTTCGACTGGTCCGGGGTCATCGTTTTTCATCAGAAAATTGATTTTTTGGACTCTACCAAAAATGATTCAAAATGTCATTTGGATCGGGCCTCATGTTGAATAACCACTTTTTAAACCCTCACAGTGACCAAAATTGCCATTTTTACAGAGTTTTGCTTACTCAAAATCTTCAATTTTGACCAATTTCAGGCACAGAAATGACTTTAAACACACTTATTTTAGTTGAAAAAGTAATAATTCACATCCAACCGTCATTTAAAGTCAAAAGATTAAATGTTAAAATTTCATCAATATTGACCATTTTTTCAACGTTCGACTGGTCCGGGGTCATCGTTTTTCATCAGAAAATTGATTTTTTGGACTCTACCAAAAATGATTCAAAATGTCATTTGGATCGGGCCTCATGTTGAATAACCACTTTTTAAACCCTCACAGTGACCAAAATTGCCATTTTTACAGAGTTTTGCTTACTCAAAATCTTAAATTTTGACCAATTTCAGGCACAGAAATGACTTTAAACACACTTATTTTAGTTGAAAAAGTAATAATTCACATCCAACCGTCATTTAAAGTCAAAAGATTAAATGTAAAAATTTCATCAATATTGACCAGTTTTTTCAACGTTCGACTGGTCCGGGGTCATCGTTTTTCATCAGAAAATTGATTTTTTGGACTCTACCAAAAATGATTCAAAATGTCATTTGGATCGGGCCTCATGTTGAATAACCACTTTTTAAACCCTCACAGTGACCAAAATTGCCATTTTTACAGAGTTTTGCTTACTCAAAATCTTCAATTTTGACAAATTTCAGGCACAGAAATGACTTTAAACACACTTATTTTAGTTGAAAAAGTAAGAATTCACATCCAACCGTCATTTAAAGTCAAAAGATTAAATGTTAAAATTTCATCAATATTGACCATTTTTTCAACGTTCGACTGGTCCGGGGTCATCGTTTTTCATCAGAAAATGGATTTTTTGGACTCTACCAAAAAAATTTCAAAATGTTTTTTGGATCGGGTCTCATGTTGAATAACCACTTTTTAAACCCTCACAGTGACCAAAATTGCCATTTTTACAGAGTTTTGCTTACTCAAAATCTTAAATTTTGACCAATTTCAGGCACAGAAATGACTTTAAACACACTTATTTTAGTTGAAAAAGTAATAATTCACATCCAACCGTCATTTAAAGTCAAAAGATTAAATGTTAAAATTTCATCAATATTGACCATTTTTACAACGTTCGACTGGTCCGGGGTCATCGTTTTTCATCAGAAAATTGATTTTTTGGACTCTACCAAAAATGATTCAAAATGTCATTTGGATCGGGCCTCATGTTGAATAACCACTTTTTAAACCCTCACAGTGACCAAAATTGCCATTTTTACAGAGTTTTGCTTACTCAAAATCTTCAATTTTGACCAATTTCAGGCACAGAAATGACTTTAAACACACTTATTTTAGTTGAAAAAGTAATAATTCACATCCAACCGTCATTTAAAGTCAAAAGATTAAATGTTAAAATTTCATCAATATTGACCATTTTTTCAACGTTCGACTGGTCCGGGGTCATCGTTTTTCATCAGAAAATTGATTTTTTGGACTCTACCAAAAATGATTCAAAATGTCATTTGGATCGGGCGTCATGTTGAATAACCACTTTTTAAACCCTCACAGTGACCAAAATTGCCATTTTTACAGTTTTGCTTACTCAGAATCTTCAATTTTGACCAATTTCAGGCACAGAAATGACTTTAAACACACTTATTTTAGTTGAAAAAGTAATAATTCACATCCAACCGTCATTTAAAGTCAAAAGATTAAATGTTAAAATTTCATCAATATTGACCATTTTTTCAACGTTCGACTGGTCCGGGGTCATCGTTTTTCATCAGAAAATTGATTTTTTGGACTCTACCAAAAATGATTCGAAATGTCATTTGGATCGGGCCTCATGTTGAATAACCACTTTTTAAACCCTCACAGTGACCAAAATTGCCATTTTTACAGAGTTTATCTTACTCAGAATCTTCAATTTGGACCAATTTCAGGCACAGAAATGACTTTAAACACACTTATTTTAGTTGAAAAAGTAATAATTCACATCCAACCGTCATTTAAAGTCAAAAGATGAAATGTTAAAATTTCATCAATATTGACCATTTTTTCAACGTTCGACTGGTCCGGGGTCATCGTTTTTCATCAGAAAATTGATTTTTTGGACTCTACCAAAAATGATTCAAAATGTCATTTGGATCGGGCCTCATGTTGAATAACCACTTTTTAAACCCTCACAGTGACCAAAATTGCCATTTTTACAGAGTTTTGCTTACTCAAAATCTTCAATTTTGACAAATTTCAGGCACAGAAATGACTTTAAACACACTTATTTTAGTTGAAAAAGTAAGAATTCACATCCAACCGTCATTTAAAGTCAAAAGATTAAATGTTAAAATTTCATCAATATTGACCATTTTTTCAACGTTCGACTGGTCCGGGGTCATCGTTTTTCATCAGAAAATTGATTTTTTGGACTCTACCAAAAATGATTGAAAATGTTTTTTGGATCAGGTCTCATGTTGAATAACCACTTTTTAAACCCTCACAGTGACCAAAATTGCCATTTTTACAGAGTTTTGCTTACTCAAAATCTTAAATTTTGACCAATTTCAGGCACAGAAATGACTTTAAACACACTTATTTTAGTTGAAAAAGTAATAATTCACATCCAACCGTCATTTAAAGTCAAAAGATAAAATGTTAAAATTTCATCAATATTGACCATTTTTACAACGTTCGACTGGTCCGGGGTCATCGTTTTTCATCAGAAAATTGATTTTTTGGACTCTACCAAAAATGATTCAAAATGTCATTTGGATCGGGCCTCATGTTGAATAACCACTTTTTAAACCCTCACAGTGAAAAAAAATTGCCATTTTTACAGAGTTTTGCTCACTCAAAATCTTAAATTTTGACCAATTTCAGGCACAGAAATGACTTTAAACACACTTATTTTAGTTGAAAAAGTAATAATTCACATCCAACCGTCATTTAAAGTCAAAAGATTAAATGTAAAAATTTCATCAATATTGACCATTTTTTCAACGTTCGACTGGTCCGGGGTCATCGTTTTTCATCAGAAAATTGATTTTTTGGACTCTACCAAAAATGATTCAAAATGTCATTTGGATCGGGCCTCATGTTGAATAACCACTTTTTAAACCCTCACAGTGACCAAAATTGCCATTTTTACAGAGTTTTGCTTACTCAAAATCTTCAATTTTGACAAATTTCAGGCACAGAAATGACTTTAAACACACTTATTTAAGTTGAAAAAGTAAGAATTCACATCCAACCGTCATTTAAAGTCAAAAGATTAAATGTTAAAATTTCATCAATATTGACCATTTTTTCAACGTTCGACTGGTCCGGGGTCATCGTTTTTCATCAGAAAATGGATTTTTTGGACTCTACCAAAAAAGATTCAAAATGTTTTTTGGATCGGGTCTCATGTTGAATAACCACTTTTTAAACCCTCACAGTGACCAAAATTGCCATTTTTACAGAGTTTTGCTTACTCAAAATCTTCAATTTTGACCAATTTCAGGCACAGAAAGGACTTTAAACACACTTATTTTAGTTGAAAAAGTAATATTTCACATCCAACCGTCATTTAAAGTCAAAAGATTAAATGTTAAAATTTCATCAATATTGACAATTTTTTCAACGTTCGACTGGTCCGGGGTCATCGTTTTTCATCAGAAAATTGATTTTTTGGACTCTACCAAAAAAGATTCAAAATGTTTTTTGGATCGGGTCTCATGTTGAATAACCACTTTTTAAACCCTCACAGTGACCAAAATTGCAATTTTTACAGAGTTTTGCTTACTCAAAATCTTAAATTTTGACCAATTTCAGGCACAGAAATGACTTTAAACACACTTGTTTTAGTTGAAAAAGTAATAATTCACATCCAACCGTCATTTAAAGTCAAAAGATTAAATGTTAAAATTCCATCAATATTGACCATTTTTTCAACGTTCAACTGGTCCGGGGTCATCGTTTTTCATCAGAAAATTGATTTTTTGGACTCTACCAAAAATGATTCAAAATCTCATTTGGATCGGGCCTCATGTTGAATAACCACTTTTTAAACCCTCACAGTGACCAAAATTGCAATTTTTACAGAGTTTTGCTTACTCAAAATTTTAAATTTTGACCAATTTCAGGCACAGAAATTACTTTAAACACACTTGTTTTAGTTGAAAAAGTAATAATTCACATCCAACCGTCATTTAAAGTCAAAAGATTAAATGTTAAAATTTCATCAATATTGACCATTTTTTCAACGTTCGACTGGTCCGGGGTCATCGTTTTTCATCAGAAAATTGATTTTTTGGACTCTACCAAAAATGATTCAAAATGTCATTTGGATCGGGCCTCATGTTGAATAACCACTTTTTAAACCCTCACAGTGACCAAAATTGCCATTTTTACAGAGTTTTGCTTACTCAAAATCTTCAATTTTGACCAATTTCAGGCACAGAAATGACTTTAAACACACTTATTTTAGTTGAAAAAGTAATAATTCACATCCAACCGTCATTTAAAGTCAAAAGATTAAATGTTAAAATTTCATCAATATTGACCATTTTTTCAACGTTCGACTGGTCCGGGGTCATCGTTTTTCATCAGAAAATTGATTTTTTGGACTCTACCAAAAATGATCCAAAATGTCATTTGGATCGGGCCTCATGTTGAATAACCACTTTTTAAACCCTCACAGTGACCAAAATTGCCATTTTTACAGAGTTTTGCTTACTCAAAATCTTAAATTTTGACTAATTTCAGGCACAGAAATGACTTTAAACACACTTATTTTAGTTGAAAAAGTAATAATTCACATCCAACCGTCATTTAAAGTCAAAAGATTAAATGTTCAAATTTCATCAATATTGACCATTTTTTCAACGTTCGACTGGTCCGGGGTCATCGTTTTTCATCAGAAAATTGATTTTTTGGACTCTACCAAAAATGATTCAAAATGTCATTTGGATCGGGCCTCATGTTGAATAACCACTTTTTAAACCCTCACAGTGACCAAAATTGCCATTTTTACAGAGTTTTGCTTACTCAAAATCTTCAATTTTGACAAATTTCAGGCACAGAAATGACTTTAAACACACTTATTTTAGTTGAAAAAGTAAGAATTCACATCCAATCGTCATTTAAAGTCAAAAGATTAAATGTTAAAATTTCATCAATATTGACCATTTTTTCAACGTTCGACTGGTCCGGGGTCATCGTTTTTCATCAGAAAATGGATTTTTTGGACTCTACCAAAAAAGATTCAAAATGTTTTTTGGATCGGGTCTCATGTTGAATAACCACTTTTTAAACCCTCACAGTGACCAAAATTGCCATTTTTACAGAGTTTTGCTTACTCAAAATCTTCAATTTTGACCAATTTCAGGCACAGAAATGACTTTAAACACACTTATTTTAGTTGAAAAAGTAATAATTCACATCCAACCGTCATTTAAAGTCAAAAGATTAAATGTTAAAATTTCATCAATATTGACCATTTTTTCAACGTTCGACTGGTCCGGGGTCATCGTTTTTCATCAGAAAATTGATTTTTTGGACTCTACCAAAAATGATTCAAAATGTCATTTGGATCGGGCCTCATGTTGAATAACCACTTTTTAAACCCTCACAGTGACCAAAATTGCCATTTTTACAGAGTTTTGCTTACTCAAAATCTTAAATTTTGACCAATTTCAGGCACAGAAATGACTTTAAACACACTTATTTTAGTTGAAAAAGTAATAATTCACATCCAACCGTCATTTAAAGTCAAAAGATTAAATGTTAAAATTTCATCAATATTGACCATTTTTACAACGTTCGACTGGTCCGGGGTCATCGTTTTTCATCAGAAAATTGATTTTTTGGACTCTACCAAAAATGATTCAAAATGTCATTTGGATCGGGCCTCATGTTGAATAACCACTTTTTAAACCCTCACAGTGACCAAAATTGCCATTTTTACAGAGTTTTGCTTACTCAAAATCTTCAATTTTGACCAATTTCAGGCACAGAAATGACTTTAAACACACTTATTTTAGTTGAAAAAGTAATAATTCACATCCAACCGTCATTTAAAGTCAAAAGATTAAATGTTAAAATTTCATCAATATTGACCATTTTTTCAACGTTCGACTGGTCCGGGGTCATCGTTTTTCATCAGAAAATTGATTTTTTGGACTCTACCAAAAAAGATTCAAAATGTTTTTTGGATCGGGTCTCATGTTGAATAACCACTTTTTAAACCCTCACAGTGACCAAAATTGCCATTTTTACAGAGTTTTGCTTACTCAAAATCTTCAATTTTGACCAATTTCAGGCACAGAAAGTACTTTAAACACACTTATTTTAGTTGAAAAAGTAATAATTCACATCCAACCGTCATTTAAAGTCAAAAGATTAAATGTTAAAATTTCATCAATATTGACAATTTTTTCAACGTTCGACTGGTCCGGGGTCATCGTTTTTCATCAGAAAATTGATTTTTTGGACTCTACCAAAAAAGATTCAAAATGTTTTTTGGATCGGGTCTCATGTTGAATAACCACTTTTTAAACCCTCACAGTGACCAAAATTGCAATTTTTACAGAGTTTTGCTTACTCAAAATCTTAAATTTTGACCAATTTCAGGCACAGAAATGACTTTAAACACACTTGTTTTAGTTGAAAAAGTAATAATTCACATCCAACCGTCATTTAAAGTCAAAAGATTAAATGTTAAAATTTCATCAATATTGACCATTTTTTCAACGTTCGACTGGTCCGGGGTCATCGTTTTTCATCAGAAAATTGATTTTTTGGACTCTACCAAAAATGATTCAAAATGTCATTTGGATCGGGCCTCATGTTGAATAACCACTTTTTAAACCCTCAAGGTGACCAAAATTGCAATTTTTACAGAGTTTTGCTTACTCAAAATTTTAAATTTTGACCAATTTCAGGCACAGAAATGACTTTAAACACACTTGTTTTAGTTGAAAAAGTAATAATTCACATCCAACCGTCATTTAAAGTCAAAAGATTAAATGTTAAAATTTCATCAATATTGACCATTTTTTCAACGTTCGACTGGTCCGGGGTCATCGTTTTTCATCAGAAAATTGATTTTTTGGACTCTACCAAAAATGATTCAAAATGTCATTTGGATCAGGCCTCATGTTGAATAACCACTTTTTAAACCCTCACAGTGACCAAAATTGCCATTTTTACAGAGTTTTGCTTACTCAAAATCTTAAATTTTGACCAATTTCAGGCACAGAAATGACTTTAAACACACTTATTTTAGTTGAAAAAGTAATAATTCACATCCAACCGTCATTTAAAGTCAAAAGATTAAATGTTAAAATTTCATCAATATTGACCATTTTTACAACGTTCGACTGGTCCGGGGTCATCGTTTTTCATCAGAAAATTGATTTTTTGGACTCTACCAAAAATGATTCAAAATGTCATTTGGATCGGGCCTCATGTTGAATAACCACTTTTTAAACCCTCACAGTGACCAAAATTGCCATTTTTACAGAGTTTTGCTTACTCAAAATCTTCAATTTTGACCAATTTCAGGCACAGAAATGACTTTAAACACACTTATTTTAGTTGAAAAAGTAATAATTCACATCCAACCGTCATTTAAAGTCAAAAGTTTAAATGTTAAAATTTCATCAATATTGACCATTTTTTCAACGTTCGACTGGTCCGGGGTCATCGTTTTTCATCAGAAAATTGATTTTTTGGACTCTACCAAAAATGATTCAAAATGTCATTTGGATCGGGCCTCATGTTGAATAACCACTTTTTAAACCCTCACAGTGACCAAAATTGCCATTTTTACAGAGTTTTGCTTACTCAGAATCTTCAATTTTGACCAATTTCAGGCACAGAAATGACTTTAAACACACTTATTTTAGTTGAAAAAGTAATAATTCACATCCAACCGTCATTTAAAGTCAAAAGATTAAATGTTAAAATTTCATCAATATTGACCATTTTTACAACGTTCGACTGGTCCGGGGTCATCGTTTTTCATCAGAAAATTGATTTTTTGGACTCTACCAAAAATGATTCAAAATGTCATTTGGATCGGGCCTCATGTTGAATAACCACTTTTTAAACCCTCACAGTGACCAAAATTGCCATTTTTACAGAGTTTTGCTTACTCAAAATCTTCAATTTTGACCAATTTCAGGCACAGAAATGACTTTAAACACACTTATTTTAGTTGAAAAAGTAATAATTCACATCCAACCGTCATTTAAAGTCAAAAGATTAAATGTTAAAATTTCATCAATATTGACCATTTTTTCAACGTTCGACTGGTCCGGGGTCATCGTTTTTCATCAGAAAATTGATTTTTTGGACTCTACCAAAAATGATTCAAAATGTCATTTGGATCGGGCCTCATGTTGAATAACCACTTTTTAAACCCTCACAGTGACCAAAATTGCCATTTTTACAGAGTTTTGCTTACTCAAAATCTTCAATTTTGACAAATTTCAGGCACAGAAATGACTTTAAACACACTTATTTTAGTTGAAAAAGTAAGAATTCACATCCAATCGTCATTTAAAGTCAAAAGATTAAATGTTAAAATTTCATCAATATTGACCATTTTTTCATCGTTCGACTGGTCCGGGGTCATCGTTTTTCATCAGAAAATGGATTTTTTGGACTCTACCAAAAAAGATTCAAAATGTTTTTTGGATCGGGTCTCATGTTGAATAACCACTTTTTAAACCCTCACAGTGACCAAAATTGCCATTTTTACAGAGTTTTGCTTACTCAAAATCTTCAATTTTGACCAATTTCAGGCACAGAAATGACTTTAAACACACTTATTTTAGTTGAAAAAGTAATAATTCACATCCAACCGTCATTTAAAGTCAAAAGATTAAATGTTAAAATTTCATCAATATTGACCATTTTTTCAACGTTCGACTGGTCCGGGGTCATCGTTTTTCATCAGAAAATTGATTTTTTGGACTCTACCAAAAATGATTCAAAATGTCATTTGGATCGGGCCTCATGTTGAATAACCACTTTTTAAACCCTCACAGTGACCAAAATTGCCATTTTTACAGAGTTTTGCTTACTCAAAATCTTAAATTTTGACCAATTTCAGGCACAGAAATGACTTTAAACACACTTATTTTAGTTGAAAAAGTAATAATTCACATCCAACCGTCATTTAAAGTCAAAAGATTAAATGTTAAAATTTCATCAATATTGACCATTTTTACAACGTTCGACTGGTCCGGGGTCATCGTTTTTCATCAGAAAATTGATTTTTTGGACTCTACCAAAAATGATTCAAAATGTCATTTGGATCGGGCCTCATGTTGAATAACCACTTTTTAAACCCTCACAGTGACCAAAATTGCCATTTTTACAGAGTTTTGCTTACTCAAAATCTTCAATTTTGACCAATTTCAGGCACAGAAATGACTTTAAACACACTTATTTTAGTTGAAAAAGTAATAATTCACATCCAACCGTCATTTAAAGTCAAAAGATTAAATGTTAAAATTTCATCAATATTGACCATTTTTTCAACGTTCGACTGGTCCGGGGTCATCGTTTTTCATCAGAAAATTGATTTTTTGGACTCTACCAAAAATGATTCAAAATGTCATTTGGATCGGGCCTCATGTTGAATAACCACTTTTTAAACCCTCACAGTGACCAAAATTGCCATTTTTACAGAGTTTTGCTTACTCAAAATCTTCAATTTTGACAAATTTCAGGCACAGAAATGACTTTAAACACACTTATTTTAGTTGAAAAAGTAAGAATTCACATCCAACCGTCATTTAAAGTCAAAAGATTAAATGTTAAAATTTCATCAATATTGACCATTTTTTCAACGTTCGACTGGTCCGGGGTCATCGTTTTTCATCAGAAAATGGATTTTTTGGACTCTACCAAAAAAGATTCAAAATGTTTTTTGGATCGGGTCTCATGTTGAATAACCACTTTTTAAACCCTCACAGTGACCAAAATTGCCATTTTTACAGAGTTTTGCTTACTCAAAATCTTCAATTTTGACCAATTTCAGGCACAGAAATGACTTTAAACACACTTATTTTAGTTGAAAAAGTAATAATTCACATCCAACCGTTATTTAAAGTCAAAAGATTAAATGTTAAAATTTCATCAATATTGACCATTTTTTCAACGTTCGACTGGTCCGGGGTCATCGTTTTTCATCAGAAAATTGATTTTTTGGACTCTACCAAAAATGATTCAAAATGTCATTTGGATCGGGCCTCATGTTGAATAACCACTTTTTAAACCCTCACAGTGACCAAAATTGCCATTTTTACAGAGTTTTGCTTACTCAAAATCTTAAATTTTGACCAATTTCAGGCACAGAAATGACTTTAAACACACTTATTTTAGTTGAAAAAGTAATAATTCACATCCAACCGTCATTTAAAGTCAAAAGATTAAATGTTAAAATTTCATCAATATTGACCATTTTTACAACGTTCGACTGGTCCGGGGTCATCGTTTTTCATCAGAAAATTGATTTTTTGGACTCTACCAAAAATGATTCAAAATGTCATTTGGATCGGGCCTCATGTTGAATAACCACTTTTTAAACCCTCACAGTGACCAAAATTGCCATTTTTACAGAGTTTTGCTTACTCAAAATCTTCAATTTTGACCAATTTCAGGCACAGAAATGACTTTAAACACACTTATTTTAGTTGAAAAAGCAATAATTCACATCCAACCGTCATTTAAAGTCAAAAGATTAAATGTTAAAATTTCATCAATATTGACCATTTTTTCAACGTTCGACTGGTCCGGGGTCATCGTTTTTCATCAGAAAATTGATTTTTTGGACTCTACCAAAAATTATTCAAAATGTCATTTGGATCGGGCCTCATGTTGAATAACCACTTTTTAAACCCTCACAGTGACCAAAATTGCCATTTTTACAGAGTTTTGCTTACTCAGAATCTTCAATTTTGACCAATTTCAGGCACAGAAATGACTTTAAACACACTTATTTTAGTTGAAAAAGTAATAATTCACATCCAACCGTCATTTAAAGTCAAAAGATTAAATGTTAAAATGTCATCAATATTGACCATTTTTTCAACGTTCGACTGGTCCGGGGTCATCGTTTTTCATCAGAAAATTGATTTTTTGGACTCTACCAAAAATGATTCAAAATGTCATTTGGATCGGGCCTCATGTTGAATAACCACTTTTTAAACCCTCACAGTGACCAAAATTGCCATTTTTACAGAGTTTATCTTACTCAGAATCTTCAATTTTGACCAATTTCAGGCACAGAAATGACTTTAAACACACTTATTTTAGTTGAAAAAGTAATAATTCACATCCAACCGTCATTTAAAGTCAAAAGATGAAATGTTAAAATTTCATCAATATTGACCATTTTTTCAACGTTCGACTGGTCCGGGGTCATCGTTTTTCATCAGAAAATTGATTTTTTGGACTCTACCAAAAATGATTCAAAATGTCATTTGGATCGGGCCTCATGTTGAATAACCACTTTTTAAACTCTCACAGTGACCAAAATTGCCATTTTTACAGAGTTTTGCTTACTCAAAATCTTAAATTTTGACCAATTTCAGGCACAGAAATGACTTTAAACACACTTATTATAGTTGAAAAAGTAATAATTCACATCCAACCGTCATTTAAAGTCAAAAGATTAAATGTTAAAATTTCATCAATATTGACCATTTTTTCAACGTTCGACTGGTCCGGGGTCATCGTTTTTCATCAGAAAATTGATTTTTTGGACTCTACCAAAAATGATTCAAAATGTCATTTGGATCGGGCCTCATGTTGAATAACCACTTTTTAAACCCTCACAGTGACCAAAATTGCCATTTTTACAGAGTTTTGCTTACTCAAAATCTTCAATTTTGACAAATTTCAGGCACAGAAATGACTTTAAACACACTTATTTTAGTTGAAAAAGTAAGAATTCACATCCAACCGTCATTTAAAGTCAAAAGATTAAATGTTAAAATTTCATCAATATTGACCATTTTTTTCAACGTTCGACTGGTCCGGGGTCATCGTTTTTCATCAGAAAATGGATTTTTTGGACTCTACCAAAAAAGATTCAAAATGTTTTTTGGATCGGGTCTCATGTTGAATAACCACTTTTTAAACCCTCACAGTGACCAAAATTGCCATTTTTACAGAGTTTTGCTTACTCAAAATCTTCAATTTTGACCAATTTCAGGCACAGAAATGACTTTAAACACACTTATTTTAGTTGAAAAAGTAATAATTCACATCCAACCGTTATTTAAAGTCAAAAGATTAAATGTTAAAATTTCATCAATATTGACCATTTTTTCAACGTTCGACTGGTCCGGGGTCATCGTTTTTCATCAGAAAATTGATTTTTTGGACTCTACCAAAAATGATTCAAAATGTCATTTGGATCGGGCCTCATGTTGAATAACCACTTTTTAAACCCTCACAGTGACCAAAATTGCCATTTTTACAGAGTTTTGCTTACTCAAAATCTTAGATTTTGACCAATTTCAGGCACAGAAATGACTTTAAACACACTTATTTTAGTTGAAAAAGTAATAATTCACATCCAACCGTCATTTAAAGTCAAAAGATTAAATGTTAAAATTGCATCAATATTGACCATTTTTTCAACGTTCGACTGGTCCGGGGTCATCGTTTTTCATCAGAAAATTGATTTTTTGGACTCTACCAAAAATGATTCAAAATGTCATTTGGATCGGGCCTCATGTTGAATACCACTTTTTAAACCCTCACAGTGACCAAAATTGCCATTTTTACAGAGTTTTGCTTACTCAAAATCTTCAATTTTGACCAATTTCAGGCACAGAAATGACTTTAAACACACTTATTTTAGTTGAAAAAGTAATAATTCACATCCAACCGTCATTTAAAGTCAAAAGATTAAATGTTAAAATTTCATCAATATTGACCATTTTTTCAACGTTCGACTGGTCCGGGGTCATCGTTTTTCATCAGAAAATTGATTTTTTGGACTCTACCAAAAATGATTCAAAATGTCATTTGGATCGGGCCTCATGTTGAATAACCACTTTTTAAACCCTCACAGTGACCAAAATTGCCATTTTTACAGAGTTTTGCTTACTCAAAATCTTAAATTTTGACCAATTTCAGGCACAGAAATGACTTTAAACACACTTATTTTAGTTGAAAAAGTAATAATTCACATCCAACCGTCATTTAAAGTCAAAAGATTAAATGTAAAAATTTCATCAATATTGACCTGTTTTTTCAACGTTCGACTGGTCCGGGGTCATCGTTTTTCATCAAAAAATTGATTTTTTGGACTCTACCAAAAATGATTCAAAATGTCATTTGGATCGGGCCTCATGTTGAATAACCACTTTTTAAACCCTCACAGTGACCAAAATTGCCATTTTTACAGAGTTTTGCTTACTCAAAATCTTCAATTTTGACAAATTTCAGGCACAGAAATGACTTTAAACACACTTATTTTAGTTGAAAAAGTAAGAATTCACATCCAACCGTCATTTAAAGTCAAAAGATTAAATGTTAAAATTTCATCAATATTGACCATTTTTTCAACGTTCGACTGGTCCGGGGTCATCGTTTTTCATCAGAAAATGGATTTTTTGGACTCTACCAAAAAAGATTCAAAATGTTTTTTGGATCGGGTCTCATGTTGAATAACCACTTTTTAAACCCTCACAGTGACCAAAATTGCCATTTTTACAGAGTTTTGCTTACTCAAAATCTTAAATTTTGACCAATTTCAGGCACAGAAATGACTTTAAACACACTTATTTTAGTTGAAAAAGTAATAATTCACATCCAACCGTCATTTAAAGTCAAAAGATTAAATGTTAAAATTTCATCAATATTGACCATTTTTACAACGTTCGACTGGTCCGGGGGTCATCGTTTTTCATCAGAAAATTGATTTTTTGGACTCTACCAAAAATGATTCAAAATGTCATTTGGATCGGGCCTCATGTTGAATAACCACTTTTTAAACCCTCACAGTGACCAAAATTGCCATTTTTACAGAGTTTTGCTTACTCAAAATCTTCAATTTTGACCAATTTCAGGCACAGAAATGACTTTAAACACACTTATTTTAGTTGAAAAAGTAATAATTCACATCCAACCGTCATTTAAAGTCAAAAGATTAAATGTTAAAATTTCATCAATATTGACCATTTTTTCAACGTTCGACTGGTCCGGGGTCATCGTTTTTCATCAGAAAATTGATTTTTTGGACTCTACCAAAAATGATTCAAAATGTCATTTGGATCGGGCGTCATGTTGAATAACCACTTTTTAAACCCTCACAGTGACCAAAATTGCCATTTTTACAGTTTTGCTTACTCAGAATCTTCAATTTTGATCAATTTCAGGCACAGAAATGACTTTAAACACACTTATTTTAGTTGAAAAAGTAATAATTCACATCCAACCGTCATTTAAAGTCAAAAGATGAAATGTTAAAATTTCATCAATATTGACCATTTTTTCAACGTTCGACTGGTCCGGGGTCATCGTTTTTCATCAGAAAATTGATTTTTTGGACTCTACCAAAAATGATTCAAAATGTCATTTGGATCGGGCCTCATGTTGAATAACCACTTTTTAAACTCTCACAGTGACCAAAATTGCCATTTTTACAGAGTTTTGCTTACTCAAAATCTTAAATTTTGACCAATTTCAGGCACAGAAATGACTTTAAACACACTTATTTTAGTTGAAAAAGTAATAATTCACATCCAACCGTCATTTAAAGTCAAAAGATTAAATGTTAAAATTTCATCAATATTGACCATTTTTTCAACGTTCGACTGGTCCGGGGTCATCGTTTTTCATCAGAAAATTGATTTTTTGGACTCTACCAAAAATGATTCAAAATGTCATTTGGATCGGGCCTCATGTTGAATAACCACTTTTTAAACCCTCACAGTGACCAAAATTGCCATTTTTACAGAGTTTTGCTTACTCAAAATCTTCAATTTTGACAAATTTCAGGCACAGAAATGACTTTAAACACTTATTTTAGTTGAAAAAGTAAGAATTCACATCCAACCGTCATTTAAAGTCAAAAGATTAAATGTTAAAATTTCATCAATATTGACCATTTTTTCAACGTTCGACTGGTCCGGGGTCATCGTTTTTCATCAGAAAATTGATTTTTTGGACTCTACCAAAAATGATTGAAAATGTTTTTTGGATCGGGTCTCATGTTGAATAACCACTTTTTAAACCCTCACAGTGACCAAAATTGCCATTTTTACAGAGTTTTGCTTACTCAAAATCTTCAATTTTGACCAATTTCAGGCACAGAAATGACTTTAAACACACTTATTTTAGTTGAAAAAGTAATAATTCACATCCAACCGTCATTTAAAGTCAAAAGATTAAATGTTAAAATTTCATCAATATTGACCATTTTTACAACGTTCGACTGGTCCGGGGTCATCGTTTTTCATCAGAAAATTGATTTTTTGGACTCTACCAAAAATGATTCAAAATGTCATTTGGATCGGGCCTCATGTTGAATAACCACTTTTTAAACCCTCACAGTGACCAAAATTGCCATTTTTACAGAGTTTTGCTTACTCAAAATCTTCAATTTTGACAAATTTCAGGCACAGAAATGACTTTAAACACACTTATTTTAGTTGAAAAAGTAATAATTCACATCCAATTGTCATTTAAAGTCAAAAGATTAAATGTTAAAATTTCATCAATATTGACCATTTTTTCAACGTTCGACTGGTCCGGGGTCATCGTTTTTCATCAGAAAATTGATTTTTTGGACTCTACCAAAAATGATTCAAAATGTCATTTGGATCGGGCCTTATGTTGAATAACCACTTTTTAAACCCTCACAGTGACCAAAATTGCCATTTTTACAGAGTTTTGCTTACTCAAAATCTTAAATTTTGACCAATTTCAGGCACAGAAATGACTTTAAACACACTTATTTTAGTTGAAAAAGTAATAATTCACATCCAACCGTCATTTAAAGTCAAAAGATTAAATGTTAAAATTTCATCAATATTGACCATTTTTACAACGTTCGACTGGTCCGGGGTCATCGTTTTTCATCAGAAAATTGATTTTTTGGACTCTACCAAAAAAGATTCAAAATGTTTTTTGGATCGGGTCTCATGTTGAATAACCACTTTTTAAACCCTCACAGTGACCAAAATTGCCATTTTTACAGAGTTTTGCTTACTCAAAATCTTCAATTTTGACCAATTTCAGGCACAGAAAGGACTTTAAACACACTTATTTTAGTTGAAAAAGTAATAATTCACATCCAACCGTCATTTAAAGTCAAAAGATTAAATGTTAAAATTTCATCAATATTGACAATTTTTTCAACGTTCGACTGGTCCGGGGTCATCGTTTTTCATCAGAAAATTGATTTTTTGGACTCTACCAAAAAAGATTCAAAATGTTTTTTGGATCGGGTCTCATGTTGAATAACCACTTTTTAAACCCTCACAGTGACCAAAATTGCAATTTTTACAGAGTTTTGCTTACTCAAAATCTTAAATTTTGACCAATTTCAGGCACAGAAATGACTTTAAACACACTTGTTTTAGTTGAAAAAGTAATAATTCACATCCAACCGTCATTTAAAGTCAAAAGATTAAATGTTAAAATTTCATCAATATTGACCATTTTTTCAACGTTCGACTGGTCCGGGGTCATCGTTTTTCATCAGAAAATTGATTTTTTGGACTCTACCAAAAATGATTCAAAATGTCATTTGGATCGGGCCTCATGTTGAATAACCACTTTTTAAACCCTCACAGTGACCAAAATTGCAATTTTTACAGAGTTTTGCTTACTCAAAATCTTAGATTTTGACCAATTTCAGGCACAGAAATGACTTTAAACACACTTATTTTAGTTGAAAAAGTAATAATTCACATCCAACCGTCATTTAAAGTCAAAAGATTAAATGTTAAAATTGCATCAATATTGACCATTTGTTCAACGTTCGACTGGTCCGGGGTCATCGTTTTTCATCAGAAAATTGATTTTTTGGACTCTACCAAAAATGATTCAAAATGTCATTTGGATCGGGCCTCATGTTGAATAACCACTTTTTAAACCCTCACAGTGACCAAAATTGCCATTTTTACAGAGTTTTGCTTACTCAGAATCTTCAATTTTGACCAATTTCAGGCACAGAAATGACTTTAAACACACTTATTTTAGTTGAAAAAGTAATAATTCACATCCAACCGTCATTTAAAGTCAAAAGATTAAATGTTAAAATTTCATCAATATTGACCATTTTTTCAACGTTCGACTGGTCCGGGGTCATCGTTTTTCATCAGAAAATTGATTTTTTGGACTCTACCAAAAATGATTCAAAATGTCATTTGGATCGGGCCTCATGTTGAATAACCACTTTTTAAACCCTCACAGTGACCAAAATTGCCATTTTTACAGAGTTTATCTTACTCAGAATCTTCAATTTTGACCAATTTCAGGCACAGAAATGACTTTAAACACACTTATTTTAGTTGAAAAAGTAATAATTCACATCCAACCGTCATTTAAAGTCAAAAGATGAAATGTTAAAATTTCATCAATATTGACCATTTTTTCAACGTTCGACTGGTCCGGGGTCATCGTTTTTCATCAGAAAATTGATTTTTTGGACTCTACCAAAAATGATTCAAAATGTCATTTGGATCGGGCCTCATGTTGAATAACCACTTTTTAAACTCTCACAGTGACCAAAATTGCCATTTTT
Organism: Lissotriton vulgaris; assembly: GCF_964263255.1. Taxonomy (NCBI): domain Eukaryota; kingdom Metazoa; phylum Chordata; class Amphibia; order Caudata; family Salamandridae; genus Lissotriton; species Lissotriton vulgaris. The sequence goes on from NW_028247559.1 coordinate 271,415, forward strand.
ACAGAGTTTTGCTTACTCAAAATCTTAAATTTTGACCAATTTCAGGCACAGAAATGACTTTAAACACACTTATTATAGTTGAAAAAGTAATAATTCACATCCAACCGTCATTTAAAGTCAAAAGATTAAATGTTAAAATTTCATCAATATTGACCATTTTTTCAACGTTCGACTGGTCCGGGGTCATCGTTTTTCATCAGAAAATTGATTTTTTGGACTCTACCAAAATTGATTCAAAATGTCATTTGGATCGGGCCTCATGTTGAATAACCACTTTTTAAACCCTCACAGTGACCAAAATTGCCCTTTTTACAGAGTTTTGCTTACTCAAAATCTTCAATTTTGACAAATTTCAGGCACAGAAATGACTTTAAACACACTTATTTTAGTTGAAAAAGTAAGAATTCACATCCAACCGTCATTTAAAGTCAAAAGATTAAATGTTAAAATTTCATCAATATTGACCATTTTTTTCAACGTTCGACTGGTCCGGGGTCATCGTTTTTCATCAGAAAATGGATTTTTTGGACTCTACCAAAAAAGATTCAAAATGTTTTTTGGATCGGGTCTCATGTTGAATAACCACTTTTTAAACCCTCACAGTGACCAAAATTGCCATTTTTACAGAGTTTTGCTTACTCAAAATCTTCAATTTTGACCAATTTCAGGCACAGAAATGACTTTAAACACACTTATTTTAGTTGAAAAAGTAATAATTCACATCCAACCGTTATTTAAAGTCAAAAGATTAAATGTTAAAATTTCATCAATATTGACCATTTTTTCAACGTTCGACTGGTCCGGGGTCATCGTTTTTCATCAGAAAATTGATTTTTTGGACTCTACCAAAAATGATTCAAAATGTCATTTGGATCGGGCCTCATGTTGAATAACCACTTTTTAAACCCTCACAGTGACCAAAATTGCCATTTTTACAGAGTTTTGCTTACTCAAAATCTTAGATTTTGACCAATTTCAGGCACAGAAATGACTTTAAACACACTTATTTTAGTTGAAAAAGTAATAATTCACATCCAACCGTCATTTAAAGTCAAAAGATTAAATGTTAAAATTGCATCAATATTGACCATTTTTTCAACGTTCGACTGGTCCGGGGTCATCGTTTTTCATCAGAAAATTGATTTTTTGGACTCTACCAAAAATGATTCAAAATGTCATTTGGATCGGGCCTCATGTTGAATAACCACTTTTTAAACCCTCACAGTGACCAAAATTGCCATTTTTACAGAGTTTTGCTTACTCAAAATCTTCAATTTTGACCAATTTCAGGCACAGAAATGACTTTAAACACACTTATTTTAGTTGAAAAAGTAATAATTCACATCCAACCGTCATTTAAAGTCAAAAGATTAAATGTTAAAATTTCATCAATATTGACCATTTTTTCAACGTTCGACTGGTCCGGGGTCATCGTTTTTCATCAGAAAATTGATTTTTTGGACTCTACCAAAAATGATTCAAAATGTCATTTGGATCGGGCCTCATGTTGAATAACCACTTTTTAAACCCTCACAGTGACCAAAATTGCCATTTTTACAGAGTTTTGCTTACTCAAAATCTTAAATTTTGACCAATTTCAGGCACAGAAATGACTTTAAACACACTTATTTTAGTTGAAAAAGTAATAATTCACATCCAACCGTCATTTAAAGTCAAAAGATTAAATGTAAAAATTTCATCAATATTGACCAGTTTTTTCAACGTTCGACTGGTCCGGGGTCATCGTTTTTCATCAGAAAATTGATTTTTTGGACTCTACCAAAAATGATTCAAAATGTCATTTGGATCGGGCCTCATGTTGAATAACCACTTTTTAAACCCTCACAGTGACCAAAATTGCCATTTTTACAGAGTTTTGCTTACTCAAAATCTTCAATTTTGACAAATTTCAGGCACAGAAATGACTTTAAACACACTTATTTTAGTTGAAAAAGTAAGAATTCACATCCAACCGTCATTTAAAGTCAAAAGATTAAATGTTAAAATTTCATCAATATTGACCATTTTTTCAACGTTCGACTGGTCCGGGGTCATCGTTTTTCATCAGAAAATGGATTTTTTGGACTCTACCAAAAAAATTTCAAAATGTTTTTTGGATCGGGTCTCATGTTGAATAACCACTTTTTAAACCCTCACAGTGACCAAAATTGCCATTTTTACAGAGTTTTGCTTACTCAAAATCTTAAATTTTGACCAATTTCAGGCACAGAAATGACTTTAAACACACTTATTTTAGTTGAAAAAGTAATAATTCACATCCAACCGTCATTTAAAGTCAAAAGATTAAATGTTAAAATTTCATCAATATTGACCATTTTTACAACGTTCGACTGGTCCGGGGTCATCGTTTTTCATCAGAAAATTGATTTTTTGGACTCTACCAAAAATGATTCAAAATGTCATTTGGATCGGGCCTCATGTTGAATAACCACTTTTTAAACCCTCACAGTGACCAAAATTGCCATTTTTACAGAGTTTTGCTTACTCAAAATCTTCAATTTTGACCAATTTCAGGCACAGAAATGACTTTAAACACACTTATTTTAGTTGAAAAAGTAATAATTCACATCCAACCGTCATTTAAAGTCAAAAGATTAAATGTTAAAATTTCATCAATATTGACCATTTTTTCAACGTTCGACTGGTCCGGGGTCATCGTTTTTCATCAGAAAATTGATTTTTTGGACTCTACCAAAAATGATTCAAAATGTCATTTGGATCGGGCGTCATGTTGAATAACCACTTTTTAAACCCTCACAGTGACCAAAATTGCCATTTTTACAGTTTTGCTTACTCAGAATCTTCAATTTTGACCAATTTCAGGCACAGAAATGACTTTAAACACACTTATTTTAGTTGAAAAAGTAATAATTCACATCCAACCGTCATTTAAAGTCAAAAGATTAAATGTTAAAATTTCATCAATATTGACCATTTTTTCAACGTTCGACTGGTCCGGGGTCATCGTTTTTCATCAGAAAATTGATTTTTTGGACTCTACCAAAAATGATTCGAAATGTCATTTGGATCGGGCCTCATGTTGAATAACCACTTTTTAAACCCTCACAGTGACCAAAATTGCCATTTTTACAGAGTTTATCTTACTCAGAATCTTCAATTTGGACCAATTTCAGGCACAGAAATGACTTTAAACACACTTATTTTAGTTGAAAAAGTAATAATTCACATCCAACCGTCATTTAAAGTCAAAAGATGAAATGTTAAAATTTCATCAATATTGACCATTTTTTCAACGTTCGACTGGTCCGGGGTCATCGTTTTTCATCAGAAAATTGATTTTTTGGACTCTACCAAAAATGATTCAAAATGTCATTTGGATCGGGCCTCATGTTGAATAACCACTTTTTAAACCCTCACAGTGACCAAAATTGCCATTTTTACAGAGTTTTGCTTACTCAAAATCTTCAATTTTGACAAATTTCAGGCACAGAAATGACTTTAAACACACTTATTTTAGTTGAAAAAGTAAGAATTCACATCCAACCGTCATTTAAAGTCAAAAGATTAAATGTTAAAATTTCATCAATATTGACCATTTTTTCAACGTTCGACTGGTCCGGGGTCATCGTTTTTCATCAGAAAATTGATTTTTTGGACTCTACCAAAAATGATTGAAAATGTTTTTTGGATCAGGTCTCATGTTGAATAACCACTTTTTAAACCCTCACAGTGACCAAAATTGCCATTTTTACAGAGTTTTGCTTACTCAAAATCTTAAATTTTGACCAATTTCAGGCACAGAAATGACTTTAAACACACTTATTTTAGTTGAAAAAGTAATAATTCACATCCAACCGTCATTTAAAGTCAAAAGATAAAATGTTAAAATTTCATCAATATTGACCATTTTTACAACGTTCGACTGGTCCGGGGTCATCGTTTTTCATCAGAAAATTGATTTTTTGGACTCTACCAAAAATGATTCAAAATGTCATTTGGATCGGGCCTCATGTTGAATAACCACTTTTTAAACCCTCACAGTGAAAAAAAATTGCCATTTTTACAGAGTTTTGCTCACTCAAAATCTTAAATTTTGACCAATTTCAGGCACAGAAATGACTTTAAACACACTTATTTTAGTTGAAAAAGTAATAATTCACATCCAACCGTCATTTAAAGTCAAAAGATTAAATGTAAAAATTTCATCAATATTGACCATTTTTTCAACGTTCGACTGGTCCGGGGTCATCGTTTTTCATCAGAAAATTGATTTTTTGGACTCTACCAAAAATGATTCAAAATGTCATTTGGATCGGGCCTCATGTTGAATAACCACTTTTTAAACCCTCACAGTGACCAAAATTGCCATTTTTACAGAGTTTTGCTTACTCAAAATCTTCAATTTTGACAAATTTCAGGCACAGAAATGACTTTAAACACACTTATTTAAGTTGAAAAAGTAAGAATTCACATCCAACCGTCATTTAAAGTCAAAAGATTAAATGTTAAAATTTCATCAATATTGACCATTTTTTCAACGTTCGACTGGTCCGGGGTCATCGTTTTTCATCAGAAAATGGATTTTTTGGACTCTACCAAAAAAGATTCAAAATGTTTTTTGGATCGGGTCTCATGTTGAATAACCACTTTTTAAACCCTCACAGTGACCAAAATTGCCATTTTTACAGAGTTTTGCTTACTCAAAATCTTCAATTTTGACCAATTTCAGGCACAGAAAGGACTTTAAACACACTTATTTTAGTTGAAAAAGTAATATTTCACATCCAACCGTCATTTAAAGTCAAAAGATTAAATGTTAAAATTTCATCAATATTGACAATTTTTTCAACGTTCGACTGGTCCGGGGTCATCGTTTTTCATCAGAAAATTGATTTTTTGGACTCTACCAAAAAAGATTCAAAATGTTTTTTGGATCGGGTCTCATGTTGAATAACCACTTTTTAAACCCTCACAGTGACCAAAATTGCAATTTTTACAGAGTTTTGCTTACTCAAAATCTTAAATTTTGACCAATTTCAGGCACAGAAATGACTTTAAACACACTTGTTTTAGTTGAAAAAGTAATAATTCACATCCAACCGTCATTTAAAGTCAAAAGATTAAATGTTAAAATTCCATCAATATTGACCATTTTTTCAACGTTCAACTGGTCCGGGGTCATCGTTTTTCATCAGAAAATTGATTTTTTGGACTCTACCAAAAATGATTCAAAATCTCATTTGGATCGGGCCTCATGTTGAATAACCACTTTTTAAACCCTCACAGTGACCAAAATTGCAATTTTTACAGAGTTTTGCTTACTCAAAATTTTAAATTTTGACCAATTTCAGGCACAGAAATTACTTTAAACACACTTGTTTTAGTTGAAAAAGTAATAATTCACATCCAACCGTCATTTAAAGTCAAAAGATTAAATGTTAAAATTTCATCAATATTGACCATTTTTTCAACGTTCGACTGGTCCGGGGTCATCGTTTTTCATCAGAAAATTGATTTTTTGGACTCTACCAAAAATGATTCAAAATGTCATTTGGATCGGGCCTCATGTTGAATAACCACTTTTTAAACCCTCACAGTGACCAAAATTGCCATTTTTACAGAGTTTTGCTTACTCAAAATCTTCAATTTTGACCAATTTCAGGCACAGAAATGACTTTAAACACACTTATTTTAGTTGAAAAAGTAATAATTCACATCCAACCGTCATTTAAAGTCAAAAGATTAAATGTTAAAATTTCATCAATATTGACCATTTTTTCAACGTTCGACTGGTCCGGGGTCATCGTTTTTCATCAGAAAATTGATTTTTTGGACTCTACCAAAAATGATCCAAAATGTCATTTGGATCGGGCCTCATGTTGAATAACCACTTTTTAAACCCTCACAGTGACCAAAATTGCCATTTTTACAGAGTTTTGCTTACTCAAAATCTTAAATTTTGACTAATTTCAGGCACAGAAATGACTTTAAACACACTTATTTTAGTTGAAAAAGTAATAATTCACATCCAACCGTCATTTAAAGTCAAAAGATTAAATGTTCAAATTTCATCAATATTGACCATTTTTTCAACGTTCGACTGGTCCGGGGTCATCGTTTTTCATCAGAAAATTGATTTTTTGGACTCTACCAAAAATGATTCAAAATGTCATTTGGATCGGGCCTCATGTTGAATAACCACTTTTTAAACCCTCACAGTGACCAAAATTGCCATTTTTACAGAGTTTTGCTTACTCAAAATCTTCAATTTTGACAAATTTCAGGCACAGAAATGACTTTAAACACACTTATTTTAGTTGAAAAAGTAAGAATTCACATCCAATCGTCATTTAAAGTCAAAAGATTAAATGTTAAAATTTCATCAATATTGACCATTTTTTCAACGTTCGACTGGTCCGGGGTCATCGTTTTTCATCAGAAAATGGATTTTTTGGACTCTACCAAAAAAGATTCAAAATGTTTTTTGGATCGGGTCTCATGTTGAATAACCACTTTTTAAACCCTCACAGTGACCAAAATTGCCATTTTTACAGAGTTTTGCTTACTCAAAATCTTCAATTTTGACCAATTTCAGGCACAGAAATGACTTTAAACACACTTATTTTAGTTGAAAAAGTAATAATTCACATCCAACCGTCATTTAAAGTCAAAAGATTAAATGTTAAAATTTCATCAATATTGACCATTTTTTCAACGTTCGACTGGTCCGGGGTCATCGTTTTTCATCAGAAAATTGATTTTTTGGACTCTACCAAAAATGATTCAAAATGTCATTTGGATCGGGCCTCATGTTGAATAACCACTTTTTAAACCCTCACAGTGACCAAAATTGCCATTTTTACAGAGTTTTGCTTACTCAAAATCTTAAATTTTGACCAATTTCAGGCACAGAAATGACTTTAAACACACTTATTTTAGTTGAAAAAGTAATAATTCACATCCAACCGTCATTTAAAGTCAAAAGATTAAATGTTAAAATTTCATCAATATTGACCATTTTTACAACGTTCGACTGGTCCGGGGTCATCGTTTTTCATCAGAAAATTGATTTTTTGGACTCTACCAAAAATGATTCAAAATGTCATTTGGATCGGGCCTCATGTTGAATAACCACTTTTTAAACCCTCACAGTGACCAAAATTGCCATTTTTACAGAGTTTTGCTTACTCAAAATCTTCAATTTTGACCAATTTCAGGCACAGAAATGACTTTAAACACACTTATTTTAGTTGAAAAAGTAATAATTCACATCCAACCGTCATTTAAAGTCAAAAGATTAAATGTTAAAATTTCATCAATATTGACCATTTTTTCAACGTTCGACTGGTCCGGGGTCATCGTTTTTCATCAGAAAATTGATTTTTTGGACTCTACCAAAAAAGATTCAAAATGTTTTTTGGATCGGGTCTCATGTTGAATAACCACTTTTTAAACCCTCACAGTGACCAAAATTGCCATTTTTACAGAGTTTTGCTTACTCAAAATCTTCAATTTTGACCAATTTCAGGCACAGAAAGTACTTTAAACACACTTATTTTAGTTGAAAAAGTAATAATTCACATCCAACCGTCATTTAAAGTCAAAAGATTAAATGTTAAAATTTCATCAATATTGACAATTTTTTCAACGTTCGACTGGTCCGGGGTCATCGTTTTTCATCAGAAAATTGATTTTTTGGACTCTACCAAAAAAGATTCAAAATGTTTTTTGGATCGGGTCTCATGTTGAATAACCACTTTTTAAACCCTCACAGTGACCAAAATTGCAATTTTTACAGAGTTTTGCTTACTCAAAATCTTAAATTTTGACCAATTTCAGGCACAGAAATGACTTTAAACACACTTGTTTTAGTTGAAAAAGTAATAATTCACATCCAACCGTCATTTAAAGTCAAAAGATTAAATGTTAAAATTTCATCAATATTGACCATTTTTTCAACGTTCGACTGGTCCGGGGTCATCGTTTTTCATCAGAAAATTGATTTTTTGGACTCTACCAAAAATGATTCAAAATGTCATTTGGATCGGGCCTCATGTTGAATAACCACTTTTTAAACCCTCAAGGTGACCAAAATTGCAATTTTTACAGAGTTTTGCTTACTCAAAATTTTAAATTTTGACCAATTTCAGGCACAGAAATGACTTTAAACACACTTGTTTTAGTTGAAAAAGTAATAATTCACATCCAACCGTCATTTAAAGTCAAAAGATTAAATGTTAAAATTTCATCAATATTGACCATTTTTTCAACGTTCGACTGGTCCGGGGTCATCGTTTTTCATCAGAAAATTGATTTTTTGGACTCTACCAAAAATGATTCAAAATGTCATTTGGATCAGGCCTCATGTTGAATAACCACTTTTTAAACCCTCACAGTGACCAAAATTGCCATTTTTACAGAGTTTTGCTTACTCAAAATCTTAAATTTTGACCAATTTCAGGCACAGAAATGACTTTAAACACACTTATTTTAGTTGAAAAAGTAATAATTCACATCCAACCGTCATTTAAAGTCAAAAGATTAAATGTTAAAATTTCATCAATATTGACCATTTTTACAACGTTCGACTGGTCCGGGGTCATCGTTTTTCATCAGAAAATTGATTTTTTGGACTCTACCAAAAATGATTCAAAATGTCATTTGGATCGGGCCTCATGTTGAATAACCACTTTTTAAACCCTCACAGTGACCAAAATTGCCATTTTTACAGAGTTTTGCTTACTCAAAATCTTCAATTTTGACCAATTTCAGGCACAGAAATGACTTTAAACACACTTATTTTAGTTGAAAAAGTAATAATTCACATCCAACCGTCATTTAAAGTCAAAAGTTTAAATGTTAAAATTTCATCAATATTGACCATTTTTTCAACGTTCGACTGGTCCGGGGTCATCGTTTTTCATCAGAAAATTGATTTTTTGGACTCTACCAAAAATGATTCAAAATGTCATTTGGATCGGGCCTCATGTTGAATAACCACTTTTTAAACCCTCACAGTGACCAAAATTGCCATTTTTACAGAGTTTTGCTTACTCAGAATCTTCAATTTTGACCAATTTCAGGCACAGAAATGACTTTAAACACACTTATTTTAGTTGAAAAAGTAATAATTCACATCCAACCGTCATTTAAAGTCAAAAGATTAAATGTTAAAATTTCATCAATATTGACCATTTTTACAACGTTCGACTGGTCCGGGGTCATCGTTTTTCATCAGAAAATTGATTTTTTGGACTCTACCAAAAATGATTCAAAATGTCATTTGGATCGGGCCTCATGTTGAATAACCACTTTTTAAACCCTCACAGTGACCAAAATTGCCATTTTTACAGAGTTTTGCTTACTCAAAATCTTCAATTTTGACCAATTTCAGGCACAGAAATGACTTTAAACACACTTATTTTAGTTGAAAAAGTAATAATTCACATCCAACCGTCATTTAAAGTCAAAAGATTAAATGTTAAAATTTCATCAATATTGACCATTTTTTCAACGTTCGACTGGTCCGGGGTCATCGTTTTTCATCAGAAAATTGATTTTTTGGACTCTACCAAAAATGATCCAAAATGTCATTTGGATCGGGCCTCATGTTGAATAACCACTTTTTAAACCCTCACAGTGACCAAAATTGCCATTTTTACAGAGTTTTGCTTACTCAAAATCTTAAATTTTGACCAATTTCAGGCACAGAAATGACTTTAAACACACTTATTTTAGTTGAAAAAGTAATAATTCACATCCAACCGTCATTTAAAGTCAAAAGATTAAATGTTAAAATTTCATCAATATTGACCATTTTTTCAACGTTCGACTGGTCCGGGGTCATCGTTTTTCATCAGAAAATTGATTTCTTGGACTCTACCAAAAATGATTCAAAATGTCATTTGGATCGGGCCTCATGTTGAATAACCACTTTTTAAACCCTCACAGTGACCAAAATTGCCATTTTTACAGAGTTTTGCTTACTCAAAATCTTCAATTTTGACAAATTTCAGGCACAGAAATGACTTTAAACACACTTATTTTAGTTGAAAAAGTAAGAATTCACATCCAATCGTCATTTAAAGTCAAAAGATTAAATGTTAAAATTTCATCAATATTGACCATTTTTTCATCGTTCGACTGGTCCGGGGTCATCGTTTTTCATCAGAAAATGGATTTTTTGGACTCTACCAAAAAAGATTCAAAATGTTTTTTGGATCGGGTCTCATGTTGAATAACCACTTTTTAAACCCTCACAGTGACCAAAATTGCCATTTTTACAGAGTTTTGCTTACTCAAAATCTTCAATTTTGACCAATTTCAGGCACAGAAATGACTTTAAACACACTTATTTTAGTTGAAAAAGTAATAATTCACATCCAACCGTCATTTAAAGTCAAAAGATTAAATGTTAAAATTTCATCAATATTGACCATTTTTTCAACGTTCGACTGGTCCGGGGTCATCGTTTTTCATCAGAAAATTGATTTTTTGGACTCTACCAAAAATGATTCAAAATGTCATTTGGATCGGGCCTCATGTTGAATAACCACTTTTTAAACCCTCACAGTGACCAAAATTGCCATTTTTACAGAGTTTTGCTTACTCAAAATCTTAAATTTTGACCAATTTCAGGCACAGAAATGACTTTAAACACACTTATTTTAGTTGAAAAAGTAATAATTCACATCCAACCGTCATTTAAAGTCAAAAGATTAAATGTTAAAATTTCATCAATATTGACCATTTTTACAACGTTCGACTGGTCCGGGGTCATCGTTTTTCATCAGAAAATTGATTTTTTGGACTCTACCAAAAATGATTCAAAATGTCATTTGGATCGGGCCTCATGTTGAATAACCACTTTTTAAACCCTCACAGTGACCAAAATTGCCATTTTTACAGAGTTTTGCTTACTCAAAATCTTCAATTTTGACCAATTTCAGGCACAGAAATGACTTTAAACACACTTATTTTAGTTGAAAAAGTAATAATTCACATCCAACCGTCATTTAAAGTCAAAAGATTAAATGTTAAAATTTCATCAATATTGACCATTTTTTCAACGTTCGACTGGTCCGGGGTCATCGTTTTTCATCAGAAAATTGATTTTTTGGACTCTACCAAAAATGATTCAAAATGTCATTTGGATCGGGCCTCATGTTGAATAACCACTTTTTAAACCCTCACAGTGACCAAAATTGCCATTTTTACAGAGTTTTGCTTACTCAAAATCTTCAATTTTGACAAATTTCAGGCACAGAAATGACTTTAAACACACTTATTTTAGTTGAAAAAGTAAGAATTCACATCCAACCGTCATTTAAAGTCAAAAGATTAAATGTTAAAATTTCATCAATATTGACCATTTTTTCAACGTTCGACTGGTCCGGGGTCATCGTTTTTCATCAGAAAATGGATTTTTTGGACTCTACCAAAAAAGATTCAAAATGTTTTTTGGATCGGGTCTCATGTTGAATAACCACTTTTTAAACCCTCACAGTGACCAAAATTGCCATTTTTACAGAGTTTTGCTTACTCAAAATCTTCAATTTTGACCAATTTCAGGCACAGAAATGACTTTAAACACACTTATTTTAGTTGAAAAAGTAATAATTCACATCCAACCGTTATTTAAAGTCAAAAGATTAAATGTTAAAATTTCATCAATATTGACCATTTTTTCAACGTTCGACTGGTCCGGGGTCATCGTTTTTCATCAGAAAATTGATTTTTTGGACTCTACCAAAAATGATTCAAAATGTCATTTGGATCGGGCCTCATGTTGAATAACCACTTTTTAAACCCTCACAGTGACCAAAATTGCCATTTTTACAGAGTTTTGCTTACTCAAAATCTTAAATTTTGACCAATTTCAGGCACAGAAATGACTTTAAACACACTTATTTTAGTTGAAAAAGTAATAATTCACATCCAACCGTCATTTAAAGTCAAAAGATTAAATGTTAAAATTTCATCAATATTGACCATTTTTACAACGTTCGACTGGTCCGGGGTCATCGTTTTTCATCAGAAAATTGATTTTTTGGACTCTACCAAAAATGATTCAAAATGTCATTTGGATCGGGCCTCATGTTGAATAACCACTTTTTAAACCCTCACAGTGACCAAAATTGCCATTTTTACAGAGTTTTGCTTACTCAAAATCTTCAATTTTGACCAATTTCAGGCACAGAAATGACTTTAAACACACTTATTTTAGTTGAAAAAGCAATAATTCACATCCAACCGTCATTTAAAGTCAAAAGATTAAATGTTAAAATTTCATCAATATTGACCATTTTTTCAACGTTCGACTGGTCCGGGGTCATCGTTTTTCATCAGAAAATTGATTTTTTGGACTCTACCAAAAATTATTCAAAATGTCATTTGGATCGGGCCTCATGTTGAATAACCACTTTTTAAACCCTCACAGTGACCAAAATTGCCATTTTTACAGAGTTTTGCTTACTCAGAATCTTCAATTTTGACCAATTTCAGGCACAGAAATGACTTTAAACACACTTATTTTAGTTGAAAAAGTAATAATTCACATCCAACCGTCATTTAAAGTCAAAAGATTAAATGTTAAAATGTCATCAATATTGACCATTTTTTCAACGTTCGACTGGTCCGGGGTCATCGTTTTTCATCAGAAAATTGATTTTTTGGACTCTACCAAAAATGATTCAAAATGTCATTTGGATCGGGCCTCATGTTGAATAACCACTTTTTAAACCCTCACAGTGACCAAAATTGCCATTTTTACAGAGTTTATCTTACTCAGAATCTTCAATTTTGACCAATTTCAGGCACAGAAATGACTTTAAACACACTTATTTTAGTTGAAAAAGTAATAATTCACATCCAACCGTCATTTAAAGTCAAAAGATGAAATGTTAAAATTTCATCAATATTGACCATTTTTTCAACGTTCGACTGGTCCGGGGTCATCGTTTTTCATCAGAAAATTGATTTTTTGGACTCTACCAAAAATGATTCAAAATGTCATTTGGATCGGGCCTCATGTTGAATAACCACTTTTTAAACTCTCACAGTGACCAAAATTGCCATTTTTACAGAGTTTTGCTTACTCAAAATCTTAAATTTTGACCAATTTCAGGCACAGAAATGACTTTAAACACACTTATTATAGTTGAAAAAGTAATAATTCACATCCAACCGTCATTTAAAGTCAAAAGATTAAATGTTAAAATTTCATCAATATTGACCATTTTTTCAACGTTCGACTGGTCCGGGGTCATCGTTTTTCATCAGAAAATTGATTTTTTGGACTCTACCAAAAATGATTCAAAATGTCATTTGGATCGGGCCTCATGTTGAATAACCACTTTTTAAACCCTCACAGTGACCAAAATTGCCATTTTTACAGAGTTTTGCTTACTCAAAATCTTCAATTTTGACAAATTTCAGGCACAGAAATGACTTTAAACACACTTATTTTAGTTGAAAAAGTAAGAATTCACATCCAACCGTCATTTAAAGTCAAAAGATTAAATGTTAAAATTTCATCAATATTGACCATTTTTTTCAACGTTCGACTGGTCCGGGGTCATCGTTTTTCATCAGAAAATGGATTTTTTGGACTCTACCAAAAAAGATTCAAAATGTTTTTTGGATCGGGTCTCATGTTGAATAACCACTTTTTAAACCCTCACAGTGACCAAAATTGCCATTTTTACAGAGTTTTGCTTACTCAAAATCTTCAATTTTGACCAATTTCAGGCACAGAAATGACTTTAAACACACTTATTTTAGTTGAAAAAGTAATAATTCACATCCAACCGTTATTTAAAGTCAAAAGATTAAATGTTAAAATTTCATCAATATTGACCATTTTTTCAACGTTCGACTGGTCCGGGGTCATCGTTTTTCATCAGAAAATTGATTTTTTGGACTCTACCAAAAATGATTCAAAATGTCATTTGGATCGGGCCTCATGTTGAATAACCACTTTTTAAACCCTCACAGTGACCAAAATTGCCATTTTTACAGAGTTTTGCTTACTCAAAATCTTAGATTTTGACCAATTTCAGGCACAGAAATGACTTTAAACACACTTATTTTAGTTGAAAAAGTAATAATTCACATCCAACCGTCATTTAAAGTCAAAAGATTAAATGTTAAAATTGCATCAATATTGACCATTTTTTCAACGTTCGACTGGTCCGGGGTCATCGTTTTTCATCAGAAAATTGATTTTTTGGACTCTACCAAAAATGATTCAAAATGTCATTTGGATCGGGCCTCATGTTGAATACCACTTTTTAAACCCTCACAGTGACCAAAATTGCCATTTTTACAGAGTTTTGCTTACTCAAAATCTTCAATTTTGACCAATTTCAGGCACAGAAATGACTTTAAACACACTTATTTTAGTTGAAAAAGTAATAATTCACATCCAACCGTCATTTAAAGTCAAAAGATTAAATGTTAAAATTTCATCAATATTGACCATTTTTTCAACGTTCGACTGGTCCGGGGTCATCGTTTTTCATCAGAAAATTGATTTTTTGGACTCTACCAAAAATGATTCAAAATGTCATTTGGATCGGGCCTCATGTTGAATAACCACTTTTTAAACCCTCACAGTGACCAAAATTGCCATTTTTACAGAGTTTTGCTTACTCAAAATCTTAAATTTTGACCAATTTCAGGCACAGAAATGACTTTAAACACACTTATTTTAGTTGAAAAAGTAATAATTCACATCCAACCGTCATTTAAAGTCAAAAGATTAAATGTAAAAATTTCATCAATATTGACCTGTTTTTTCAACGTTCGACTGGTCCGGGGTCATCGTTTTTCATCAAAAAATTGATTTTTTGGACTCTACCAAAAATGATTCAAAATGTCATTTGGATCGGGCCTCATGTTGAATAACCACTTTTTAAACCCTCACAGTGACCAAAATTGCCATTTTTACAGAGTTTTGCTTACTCAAAATCTTCAATTTTGACAAATTTCAGGCACAGAAATGACTTTAAACACACTTATTTTAGTTGAAAAAGTAAGAATTCACATCCAACCGTCATTTAAAGTCAAAAGATTAAATGTTAAAATTTCATCAATATTGACCATTTTTTCAACGTTCGACTGGTCCGGGGTCATCGTTTTTCATCAGAAAATGGATTTTTTGGACTCTACCAAAAAAGATTCAAAATGTTTTTTGGATCGGGTCTCATGTTGAATAACCACTTTTTAAACCCTCACAGTGACCAAAATTGCCATTTTTACAGAGTTTTGCTTACTCAAAATCTTAAATTTTGACCAATTTCAGGCACAGAAATGACTTTAAACACACTTATTTTAGTTGAAAAAGTAATAATTCACATCCAACCGTCATTTAAAGTCAAAAGATTAAATGTTAAAATTTCATCAATATTGACCATTTTTACAACGTTCGACTGGTCCGGGGGTCATCGTTTTTCATCAGAAAATTGATTTTTTGGACTCTACCAAAAATGATTCAAAATGTCATTTGGATCGGGCCTCATGTTGAATAACCACTTTTTAAACCCTCACAGTGACCAAAATTGCCATTTTTACAGAGTTTTGCTTACTCAAAATCTTCAATTTTGACCAATTTCAGGCACAGAAATGACTTTAAACACACTTATTTTAGTTGAAAAAGTAATAATTCACATCCAACCGTCATTTAAAGTCAAAAGATTAAATGTTAAAATTTCATCAATATTGACCATTTTTTCAACGTTCGACTGGTCCGGGGTCATCGTTTTTCATCAGAAAATTGATTTTTTGGACTCTACCAAAAATGATTCAAAATGTCATTTGGATCGGGCGTCATGTTGAATAACCACTTTTTAAACCCTCACAGTGACCAAAATTGCCATTTTTACAGTTTTGCTTACTCAGAATCTTCAATTTTGATCAATTTCAGGCACAGAAATGACTTTAAACACACTTATTTTAGTTGAAAAAGTAATAATTCACATCCAACCGTCATTTAAAGTCAAAAGATGAAATGTTAAAATTTCATCAATATTGACCATTTTTTCAACGTTCGACTGGTCCGGGGTCATCGTTTTTCATCAGAAAATTGATTTTTTGGACTCTACCAAAAATGATTCAAAATGTCATTTGGATCGGGCCTCATGTTGAATAACCACTTTTTAAACTCTCACAGTGACCAAAATTGCCATTTTTACAGAGTTTTGCTTACTCAAAATCTTAAATTTTGACCAATTTCAGGCACAGAAATGACTTTAAACACACTTATTTTAGTTGAAAAAGTAATAATTCACATCCAACCGTCATTTAAAGTCAAAAGATTAAATGTTAAAATTTCATCAATATTGACCATTTTTTCAACGTTCGACTGGTCCGGGGTCATCGTTTTTCATCAGAAAATTGATTTTTTGGACTCTACCAAAAATGATTCAAAATGTCATTTGGATCGGGCCTCATGTTGAATAACCACTTTTTAAACCCTCACAGTGACCAAAATTGCCATTTTTACAGAGTTTTGCTTACTCAAAATCTTCAATTTTGACAAATTTCAGGCACAGAAATGACTTTAAACACTTATTTTAGTTGAAAAAGTAAGAATTCACATCCAACCGTCATTTAAAGTCAAAAGATTAAATGTTAAAATTTCATCAATATTGACCATTTTTTCAACGTTCGACTGGTCCGGGGTCATCGTTTTTCATCAGAAAATTGATTTTTTGGACTCTACCAAAAATGATTGAAAATGTTTTTTGGATCGGGTCTCATGTTGAATAACCACTTTTTAAACCCTCACAGTGACCAAAATTGCCATTTTTACAGAGTTTTGCTTACTCAAAATCTTCAATTTTGACCAATTTCAGGCACAGAAATGACTTTAAACACACTTATTTTAGTTGAAAAAGTAATAATTCACATCCAACCGTCATTTAAAGTCAAAAGATTAAATGTTAAAATTTCATCAATATTGACCATTTTTACAACGTTCGACTGGTCCGGGGTCATCGTTTTTCATCAGAAAATTGATTTTTTGGACTCTACCAAAAATGATTCAAAATGTCATTTGGATCGGGCCTCATGTTGAATAACCACTTTTTAAACCCTCACAGTGACCAAAATTGCCATTTTTACAGAGTTTTGCTTACTCAAAATCTTCAATTTTGACAAATTTCAGGCACAGAAATGACTTTAAACACACTTATTTTAGTTGAAAAAGTAAGAATTCACATCCAACCGTCATTTAAAGTCAAAAGATTAAATGTTAAAATTTCATCAATATTGACCATTTTTTCAACGTTCGACTGGTCCGGGGTCATCGTTTTTCATCAGAAAATGGATTTTTTGGACTCTACCAAAAAAGATTCAAAATGTTTTTTGGATCGGGTCTCATGTTGAATAACCACTTTTTAAACCCTCACAGTGACCAAAATTGCCATTTTTACAGAGTTTTGCTTACTCAAAATCTTCAATTTTGACCAATTTCAGGCACAGAAATGACTTTAAACACACTTATTTTAGTTGAAAAAGTAATAATTCACATCCAACCGTTATTTAAAGTCAAAAGATTAAATGTTAAAATTTCATCAATATTGACCATTTTTTCAACGTTCGACTGGTCCGGGGTCATCGTTTTTCATCAGAAAATTGATTTTTTGGACTCTACCAAAAATGATTCAAAATGTCATTTGGATCGGGCCTCATGTTGAATAACCACTTTTTAAACCCTCACAGTGACCAAAATTGCCATTTTTACAGAGTTTTGCTTACTCAAAATCTTAAATTTTGACCAATTTCAGGCACAGAAATGACTTTAAACACACTTATTTTAGTTGAAAAAGTAATAATTCACATCCAACCGTCATTTAAAGTCAAAAGATTAAATGTTAAAATTTCATCAATATTGACCATTTTTACAACGTTCGACTGGTCCGGGGTCATCGTTTTTCATCAGAAAATTGATTTTTTGGACTCTACCAAAAATGATTCAAAATGTCATTTGGATCGGGCCTCATGTTGAATAACCACTTTTTAAACCCTCACAGTGACCAAAATTGCCATTTTTACAGAGTTTTGCTTACTCAAAATCTTCAATTTTGACCAATTTCAGGCACAGAAATGACTTTAAACACACTTATTTTAGTTGAAAAAGTAATAATTCACATCCAACCGTCATTTAAAGTCAAAAGATTAAATGTTAAAATTTCATCAATATTGACCATTTTTTCAACGTTCGACTGGTCCGGGGTCATCGTTTTTCATCAGAAAATTGATTTTTTGGACTCTACCAAAAATGATTCAAAATGTCATTTGGATCGGGCCTCATGTTGAATAACCACTTTTTAAACCCTCACAGTGACCAAAATTGCCATTTTTACAGAGTTTTGCTTACTCAGAATCTTCAATTTTGACCAATTTCAGGCACAGAAATGACTTTAAACACACTTATTTTAGTTGAAAAAGTAATAATTCACATCCAACCGTCATTTAAAGTCAAAAGATTAAATGTTAAAATTTCATCAATATTGACCATTTTTTCAACGTTCGACTGGTCCGGGGTCATCGTTTTTCATCAGAAAATTGATTTTTTGGACTCTACCAAAAATGATTCAAAATGTCATTTGGATCGGGCCTCATGTTGAATAACCACTTTTTAAACCCTCACAGTGACCAAAATTGCCATTTTTACAGAGTTTATCTTACTCAGAATCTTCAATTTTGACCAATTTCAGGCACAGAAATGACTTTAAACACACTTATTTTAGTTGAAAAAGTAATAATTCACATCCAACCGTCATTTAAAGTCAAAAGATGAAATGTTAAAATTTCATCAATATTGACCATTTTTTCAACGTTCGACTGGTCCGGGGTCATCGTTTTTCATCAGAAAATTGATTTTTTGGACTCTACCAAAAATGATTCAAAATGTCATTTGGATCGGGCCTCATGTTGAATAACCACTTTTTAAACTCTCACAGTGACCAAAATTGCCATTTTTACAGAGTTTTGCTTACTCAAAATCTTAAATTTTGACCAATTTCAGGCACAGAAATGACTTTAAACACACTTATTATAGTTGAAAAAGTAATAATTCACATCCAACCGTCATTTAAAGTCAAAAGATTAAATGTTAAAATTTCTTCAATATTGACCATTTTTTCAACGTTCGACTGGTCCGGGGTCATCGTTTTTCATCAGAAAATTGATTTTTTGGACTCTACCAAAAATGATTCAAAATGTCATTTGGATCGGGCCTCATGTTGAATAACCACTTTTTAAACCCTCACAGTGACCAAAATTGCCATTTTTACAGAGTTTTGCTTACTCAAAATCTTCAATTTTGACAAATTTCAGGCACAGAAATGACTTTAAACACACTTATTTTAGTTGAAAAAGTAAGAATTCACATCCAACCGTCATTTAAAGTCAAAAGATTAAATGTTAAAATTTCATCAATATTGACCATTTTTTTCAACGTTCGACTGGTCCGGGGTCATCGTTTTTCATCAGAAAATGGATTTTTTGGACTCTACCAAAAAAGATTCAAAATGTTTTTTGGATCGGGTCTCATGTTGAATAACCACTTTTTAAACCCTCACAGTGACCAAAATTGCCATTTTTACAGAGTTTTGCTTACTCAAAATCTTCAATTTTGACCAATTTCAGGCACAGAAATGACTTTAAACACACTTATTTTAGTTGAAAAAGTAATAATTCACATCCAACCGTTATTTAAAGTCAAAAGATTAAATGTTAAAATTTCATCAATATTGACCATTTTTTCAACGTTCGACTGGTCCGGGGTCATTGTTTTTCATCAGAAAATTGATTTTTTGGACTCTACCAAAAATGATTCAAAATGTCATTTGGATCGGGCCTCATGTTGAATAACCACTTTTTAAACCCTCACAGTGACCAAAATTGCCATTTTTACAGAGTTTTGCTTACTCAAAATCTTAGATTTTGACCAATTTCAGGCACAGAAATGACTTTAAACACACTTATTTTAGTTGAAAAAGTAATAATTCACATCCAACCGTCATTTAAAGTCAAAAGATTAAATGTTAAAATTGCATCAATATTGACCATTTTTTCAACGTTCGACTGGTCCGGGGTCATCGTTTTTCATCAGAAAATTGATTTTTTGGACTCTACCAAAAATGATTCAAAATGTCATTTGGATCGGGCCTCATGTTGAATACCACTTTTTAAACCCTCACAGTGACCAAAATTGCCATTTTTACAGAGTTTTGCTTACTCAAAATCTTCAATTTTGACCAATTTCAGGCACAGAAATGACTTTAAACACACTTATTTTAGTTGAAAAAGTAATAATTCACATCCAACCGTCATTTAAAGTCAAAAGATTAAATGTTAAAATTTCATCAATATTGACCATTTTTTCAACGTTCGACTGGTCCGGGGTCATCGTTTTTCATCAGAAAATTGATTTTTTGGACTCTACCAAAAATGATTCAAAATGTCATTTGGATCGGGCCTCATGTTGAATAACCACTTTTTAAACCCTCACAGTGACCAAAATTGCCATTTTTACAGAGTTTTGCTTACTCAAAATCTTAAATTTTGACCAATTTCAGGCACAGAAATGACTTTAAACACACTTATTTTAGTTGAAAAAGTAATAATTCACATCCAACCGTCATTTAAAGTCAAAAGATTAAATGTAAAAATTTCATCAATATTGACCAGTTTTTTCAACGTTCGACTGGTTCGGGGTCATCGTTTTTCATCAGAAAATTGATTTTTTGGACTCTACCAAAAATGATTCAAAATGTCATTTGGATCGGGCCTCATGTTGAATAACCACTTTTTAAACCCTCACAGTGACCAAAATTGCCATTTTTACAGAGTTTTGCTTACTCAAAATCTTCAATTTTGACAAATTTCAGGCACAGAAATGACTTTAAACACACTTATTTTAGTTGAAAAAGTAAGAATTCACATCCAACCGTCATTTAAAGTCAAAAGATTAAATGTTAAAATTTCATCAATATTGACCATTTTTTCAACGTTCGACTGGTCCGGGGTCATCGTTTTTCATCAGAAAATGGATTTTTTGGACTCTACCAAAAAAGATTCAAAATGTTTTTTGGATCGGGTCTCATGTTGAATAACCACTTTTTAAACCCTCACAGTGACCAAAATTGCCATTTTTACAGAGTTTTGCTTACTCAAAATCTTAAATTTTGACCAATTTCAGGCACAGAAATGACTTTAAACACACTTATTTTAGTTGAAAAAGTAATAATTCACATCCAACCGTCATTTAAAGTCAAAAGATTAAATGTTAAAATTTCATCAATATTGACCATTTTTTCAACGTTCGACTGGTCCGGGGTCATCGTTTTTCATCAGAAAATTGATTTTTTGGACTCTACCAAAAATGATTCAAAATGTCATTTGGATCGGGCGTCATGTTGAATAACCACTTTTTAAACCCTCACAGTGACCAAAATTGCCATTTTTACAGAGTTTTGCTTACTCAAAATCTTCAATTTTGACCAATTTCAGGCACAGAAATGACTTTAAACACACTTATTTTAGTTGAAAAAGTAATAATTCACATCCAACCGTCATTTAAAGTCAAAAGATTAAATGTTAAAATTTCATCAATATTGACCATTTTTTCAACGTTCGACTGGTCCGGGGTCATCGTTTTTCATCAGAAAATTGATTTTTTGGACTCTACCAAAAATGATTCAAAATGTCATTTGGATCGGGCCTCATGTTGAATAACCACTTTTTAAACCCTCACAGTGACCAAAATTGCCATTTTTACAGAGTTTTGCTTACTCAGAATCTTCAATTTTGACCAATTTCAGGCACAGAAATGACTTTAAACACACTTATTTTAGTTGAAAAAGTAATAATTCACATCCAACCGTCATTTAAAGTCAAAAGATTAAATGTTAAAATTTCATCAATATTGACCATTTTTTCAACGTTCGACTGGTCCGGGGTCATCGTTTTTCATCAGAAAATTGATTTTTTGGACTCTACCAAAAATGATTCAAAATGTCATTTGGATCGGGCCTCATGTTGAATAACCACTTTTTAAACCCTCACAGTGACCAAAATTGCCATTTTTACAGAGTTTATCTTACTCAGAATCTTCAATTTTGACCAATTTCAGGCACAGAAATGACTTTAAACACACTTATTTTAGTTGAAAAAGTAATAATTCACATCCAACCGTCATTTAAAGTCAAAAGATGAAATGTTAAAATTTCATCAATATTGACCATTTTTTCAACGTTCGACTGGTCCGGGGTCATCGTTTTTCATCAGAAAATTGATTTTTTGGACTCTACCAAAAATGATTCAAAATGTCATTTGGATCGGGCCTCATGTTGAATAACCACTTTTTAAACTCTCACAGTGACCAAAATTGCCATTTTTACAGAGTTTTGCTTACTCAAAATTTTAAATTTTGACCAATTTCAGGCACAGAAATGACTTTAAACACACTTATTATAGTTGAAAAAGTAATAATTCACATCCAACCGTCATTTAAAGTCAAAAGATTAAATGTTAAAATTTCTTCAATATTGACCATTTTTTCAACGTTCGACTGGTCCGGGGTCATCGTTTTTCATCAGAAAATTGATTTTTTGGACTCTACCAAAAATGATTCAAAATGTCATTTGGATCGGGCCTCATGTTGAATAACCACTTTTTAAACCCTCACAGTGACCAAAATTGCCATTTTTACAGAGTTTTGCTTACTCAAAATCTTCAATTTTGACAAATTTCAGGCACAGAAATGACTTTAAACACACTTATTTTAGTTGAAAAAGTAAGAATTCACATCCAACCGTCATTTAAAGTCAAAAGATTAAATGTTAAAATTTCATCAATATTGACCATTTTTTTCAACGTTCGACTGGTCCGGGGTCATCGTTTTTCATCAGAAAATGGATTTTTTGGACTCTACCAAAAAAGATTCAAAATGTTTTTTGGATCGGGTCTCATGTTGAATAACCACTTTTTAAACCCTCACAGTGACCAAAATTGCCATTTTTACAGAGTTTTGCTTACTCAAAATCTTCAATTTTGACCAATTTCAGGCACAGAAATGACTTTAAACACACTTATTTTAGTTGAAAAAGTAATAATTCACATCCAACCGTTATTTAAAGTCAAAAGATTAAATGTTAAAATTTCATCAATATTGACCATTTTTTCAACGTTCGACTGGTCCGGGGTCATCGTTTTTCATCAGAAAATTGATTTTTTGGACTCTACCAAAAATGATTCAAAATGTCATTTGGATCGGGCCTCATGTTGAATAACCACTTTTTAAACCCTCACAGTGACCAAAATTGCCATTTTTACAGAGTTTTGCTTACTCAAAATCTTAGATTTTGACCAATTTCAGGCACAGAAATGACTTTAAACACACTTATTTTAGTTGAAAAAGTAATAATTCACATCCAACCGTCATTTAAAGTCAAAAGATTAAATGTTAAAATTGCATCAATATTGACCATTTTTTCAACGTTCGACTGGTCCGGGGTCATCGTTTTTCATCAGAAAATTGATTTTTTGGACTCTACCAAAAATGATTCAAAATGTCATTTGGATCGGGCCTCATGTTGAATACCACTTTTTAAACCCTCACAGTGACCAAAATTGCCATTTTTACAGAGTTTTGCTTACTCAAAATCTTCAATTTTGACCAATTTCAGGCACAGAAATGACTTTAAACACACTTATTTTAGTTGAAAAAGTAATAATTCACATCCAACCGTCATTTAAAGTCAAAAGATTAAATGTTAAAATTTCATCAATATTGACCATTTTTTCAACGTTCGACTGGTCCGGGGTCATCGTTTTTCATCAGAAAATTGATTTTTTGGACTCTACCAAAAATGATTCAAAATGTCATTTGGATCGGGCCTCATGTTGAATAACCACTTTTTAAACCCTCACAGTGACCAAAATTGCCATTTTTACAGAGTTTTGCTTACTCAAAATCTTAAATTTTGACCAATTTCAGGCACAGAAATGACTTTAAACACACTTATTTTAGTTGAAAAAGTAATAATTCACATCCAACCGTCATTTAAAGTCAAAAGATTAAATGTAAAAATTTCATCAATATTGACCAGTTTTTTCAACGTTCGACTGGTTCGGGGTCATCGTTTTTCATCAGAAAATTGATTTTTTGGACTCTACCAAAAATGATTCAAAATGTCATTTGGATCGGGCCTCATGTTGAATAACCACTTTTTAAACCCTCACAGTGACCAAAATTGCCATTTTTACAGAGTTTTGCTTACTCAAAATCTTCAATTTTGACAAATTTCAGGCACAGAAATGACTTTAGACACACTTATTTTAGTTGAAAAAGTAAGAATTCACATCCAACCGTCATTTAAAGTCAAAAGATTAAATGTTAAAATTTCATCAATATTGACCATTTTTTCAACGTTCGACTGGTCCGGGGTCATCGTTTTTCATCAGAAAATGGATTTTTTGGACTCTACCAAAAAAGATTCAAAATGTTTTTTGGATCGGGTCTCATGTTGAATAACCACTTTTTAAACCCTCACAGTGACCAAAATTGCCATTTTTACAGAGTTTTGCTTACTCAAAATCTTAAATTTTGACCAATTTCAGGCACAGAAATGACTTTAAACACACTTATTTTAGTTGAAAAAGTAATAATTCACATCCAACCGTCATTTAAAGTCAAAAGATTAAATGTTAAAATTTCATCAATATTGACCATTTTTACAACGTTCGACTGGTCCGGGGTCATCGTTTTTCATCAGAAAATTGATTTTTTGGACTCTACCAAAAATGATTCAAAATGTCATTTGGATCGGGCCTCATGTTGAATAACCACTTTTTAAACCCTCACAGTGACCAAAATTGCCATTTTTACAGAGTTTTGCTTACTCAAAATCTTCAATTTTGACCAATTTCAGGCACAGAAATGACTTTAAACACACTTATTTTAGTTGAAAAAGTAATAATTCACATCCAACCGTCATTTAAAGTCAAAAGATTAAATGTTAAAATTTCATCAATATTGACCATTTTTTCAACGTTCGACTGGTCCGGGGTCATCGTTTTTCATCAGAAAATTGATTTTTTGGACTCTACCAAAAATGATTCAAAATGTCATTTGGATCGGGCGTCATGTTGAATAACCACTTTTTAAACCCTCACAGTGACCAAAATTGCCATTTTTACAGTTTTGCTTACTCAGAATCTTCAATTTTGACCAATTTCAGGCACAGAAATGACTTTAAACACACTTATTTTAGTTGAAAAAGTAATAATTCACATCCAACCGTCATTTAAAGTCAAAAGATTAAATGTTAAAATTTCATCAATATTGACCATTTTTTCAACGTTCGACTGGTCCGGGGTCATCGTTTTTCATCAGAAAATTGATTTTTTGGACTCTACCAAAAATGATTCAAAATGTCATTTGGATCAGGCCTCATGTTGAATAACCACTTTTTAAACCCTCACAGTGACCAAAATTGCCATTTTTACAGAGTTTATCTTACTCAGAATCTTCAATTTGGACCAATTTCAGGCACAGAAATGACTTTAAACACACTTATTTTAGTTGAAAAAGTAATAATTCACATCCAACCGTCATTTAAAGTCAAAAGATGAAATGTTAAAATTTCATCAATATTGACCATTTTTTCAACGTTCGACTGGTCCGGGGTCATCGTTTTTCATCAGAAAATTGATTTTTTGGACTCTACCAAAAATGATTCAAAATGTCATTTGGATCGGGCCTCATGTTGAATAACCACTTTTTAAACTCTCACAGTGACCAAAATTGCCATTTTTACAGAGTTTTGCTTACTCAAAATCTTAAATTTTGACCAATTTCAGGCACAGAAATGACTTTAAACACACTTATTTTAGTTGAAAAAGTAATAATTCACATCCAACCGTCATTTAAAGTCAAAAGATTAAATGTTAAAATTTCATCAATATTGACCATTTTTTCAACGTTCGACTGGTCCGGGGTCATCGTTTTTCATCAGAAAATTGATTTTTTGGACTCTACCAAAAATGATTCAAAATGTCATTTGGATCGGGCCTCATGTTGAATAACCACTTTTTAAACCCTCACAGTGACCAAAATTGCCATTTTTACAGAGTTTTGCTTACTCAAAATCTTCAATTTTGACAAATTTCAGGCACAGAAATGACTTTAAACACACTTATTTTAGTTGAAAAAGTAAGAATTCACATCCAACCGTCATTTAAAGTCAAAAGATTAAATGTTAAAATTTCATCAATATTGACCATTTTTTCAACGTTAGACTGGTCCGGGGTCATCGTTTTTCATCAGAAAATTGATTTTGTGGACTCTACCAAAAATGATTGAAAATGTTTTTTGGATCGGGTCTCATGTTGAATAACCACTTTTTAAACCCTCACAGTGACCAAAATTGCCATTTTTACAGAGTTTTGCTTACTCAAAATCTTCAATTTTGACCAATTTCAGGCACAGAAATGACTTTAAACACACTTATTTTAGTTGAAAAAGTAATAATTCACATCCAACCGTTATTTAAAGTCAAAAGATTAAATGTTAAAATTTCATCAATATTGACCATTTTTTCAACGTTCGACTGGTCCGGGGTCATCGTTTTTCATCAGAAAATTGATTTTTTGGACTCTACCAAAAATGATTCAAAATGTCATTTGGATCGGGCCTCATGTTGAATAACCACTTTTTAAACCCTCACAGTGACCAAAATTGCCATTTTTACAGAGTTTTGCTCACTCAAAATCTTAAATTTTGACCAATTTCAGGCACAGAAATGACTTTAAACACACTTATTTTAGTTGAAAAAGTAATAATTCACATCCAACCGTCATTTAAAGTCAAAAGATTAAATGTAAAAATGTCATCAATATTGACCATTTTTTCAACGTTCGACTGGTCCGGGGTCATCGTTTTTCATCAGAAAATTGATTTTTTGGACTCTACCAAAAATGATTCAAAATGTCATTTGGATCGGGCCTCATGTTGAATAACCACTTTTTAAACCCTCACAGTGACCAAAATTGCCATTTTTACAGAGTTTTGCTTACTCAAAATCTTCAATTTTGACAAATTTCAGGCACAGAAATGACTTTAAACACACTTATTTAAGTTGAAAAAGTAAGAATTCACATCCAACCGTCATTTAAAGTCAAAAGATTAAATGTTAAAATTTCATCAATATTGACCATTTTTTCAACGTTCGACTGGTCCGGGGTCATCGTTTTTCATCAGAAAATGGATTTTTTGGACTCTACCAAAAAAGATTCAACATGTTTTTTGGATCGGGTCTCATGTTGAATAACCACTTTTTAAACCCTCACAGTGACCAAAATTGCCATTTTTACAGAGTTTTGCTTACTCAAAATCTTCAATTTTGACCAATTTCAGGCACAGAAAGGACTTTAAACACACTTATTTTAGTTGAAAAAGTAATAATTCACATCCAACCGTCATTTAAAGTCAAAAGATTAAATGTTAAAATTTCATCAATATTGACAATTTTTTCAACGTTCGACTGGTCCGGGGTCATCGTTTTTCATCAGAAAATTGATTTTTTGGACTCTACCAAAAAAGATTCAAAATGTTTTTTGGATCGGGTCTCATGTTGAATAACCACTTTTTAAACCCTCACAGTGACCAAAATTGCAATTTTTACAGAGTTTTGCTTACTCAAAATCTTAAATTTTGACCAATTTCAGGCACAGAAATGACTTTAAACACACTTGTTTTAGTTGAAAAAGTAATAATTCACATCCAACCGTCATTTAAAGTCAAAAGATTAAATGTTAAAATTTCATCAATATTGACCATTTTTTCAACGTTCGACTGGTCCGGGGTCATCGTTTTTCATCAGAAAATTGATTTTTTGGACTCTACCAAAAATGATTCAAAATGTCATTTGGATCGGGCCTCATGTTGAATAACCACTTTTTAAACCCTCACAGTGACCAAAATTGCAATTTTTACAGAGTTTTGCTTACTCAAAATTTTAAATTTTGACCAATTTCAGGCACAGAAATGACTTTAAACACACTTGTTTTAGTTGAAAAAGTAATAATTCACATCCAACCGTCATTTAAAGTCAAAAGATTAAATGTTAAAATTTCATCAATATTGATAATTTTTTCAACGTTCGACTGGTCCGGGGTCATCGTTTTTCATCAGAAAATTGATTTTTTGGACTCTACCAAAAATGATTCAAAATGTCATTTGGATCGGGCCTCATGTTGAATAACCACTTTTTAAACCCTCACAGTGACCAAAATTGCCATTTTTACAGAGTTTTGCTTACTCAAAATCTTAAATTTTGACCAATTTCAGGCACAGAAATGACTTTAAACACACTTATTTTAGTTGAAAAAGTAATAATTCACATCCAACCGTCATTTAAAGTCAAAAGATTAAATGTTAAAATTTCATCAATATTGACCATTTTTACAACGTTCGACTGGTCCGGGGTCATCGTTTTTCATCAGAAAATTGATTTTTTGGACTCTACCAAAAATGATTCAAAATGTCATTTGGATCGGGCCTCATGTTGAATAACCACTTTTTAAACCCTCACAGTGACCAAAATTGCCATTTTTACAGAGTTTTGCTTACTCAAAATCTTCAATTTTGACCAATTTCAGGCACAGAAATGACTTTAAACACACTTATTTTAGTTGAAAAAGTAATAATTCACATCCAACCGTCATTTAAAGTCAAAAGTTTAAATGTTAAAATTTCATCAATATTGACCATTTTTTCAACGTTCGACTGGTCCGGGGTCATCGTTTTTCATCAGAAAATTGATTTTTTGGACTCTACCAAAAATGATTCAAAATGTCATTTGGATCGGGCCTCATGTTGAATAACCACTTTTTAAACCCTCACAGTGACCAAAATTGCCATTTTTACAGAGTTTTGCTTACTCAGAATCTTCAATTTTGACCAATTTCAGGCACAGAAATGACTTTAAACACACTTATTTTAGTTGAAAAAGTAATAATTCACATCCAACCGTCATTTAAAGTCAAAAGATTAAATGTTAAAATTTCATCAATATTGACCATTTTTACAACGTTCGACTGGTCCGGGGTCATCGTTTTTCATCAGAAAATTGATTTTTTGGACTCTACCAAAAATGATTCAAAATGTCATTTGGATCGGGCCTCATGTTGAATAACCACTTTTTAAACCCTCACAGTGACCAAAATTGCCATTTTTACAGAGTTTTGCTTACTCAAAATCTTCAATTTTGACCAATTTCAGGCACAGAAATGACTTTAAACACACTTATTTTAGTTGAAAAAGTAATAATTCACATCCAACCGTCATTTAAAGTCAAAAGATTAAATGTTAAAATTTCATCAATATTGACCATTTTTTCAACGTTCGACTGGTCCGGGGTCATCGTTTTTCATCAGAAAATTGATTTTTTGGACTCTACCAAAAATGATCCAAAATGTCATTTGGATCGGGCCTCATGTTGAATAACCACTTTTTAAACCCTCACAGTGACCAAAATTGCCATTTTTACAGAGTTTTGCTTACTCAAAATCTTAAATTTTGACCAATTTCAGGCACAGAAATGACTTTAGACACACTTATTTTAGTTGAAAAAGTAATAATTCACATCCAACCGTCATTTAAAGTCAAAAGATTAAATGTTAAAATTTCATCAATATTGACCATTTTTTCAACGTTCGACTGGTCCGGGGTCATCGTTTTTCATCAGAAAATTGATTTTTTGGACTCTACCAAAAATGATTCAAAATGTCATTTGGATCGGGCCTCATGTTGAATAACCACTTTTTAAACCCTCACAGTGACCAAAATTGCCATTTTTACAGAGTTTTGCTTACTCAAAATCTTCAATTTTGACAAATTTCAGGCACAGAAATGACTTTAAACACACTTATTTTAGTTGAAAAAGTAAGAATTCACATCCAACCGTCATTTAAAGTCAAAAGATTAAATGTTAAAATTTCATCAATATTGACCATTTTTTCAACGTTCGACTGGTCCGGGGTCATCGTTTTTCATCAGAAAATGGATTTTTTGGACTCTACCAAAAAAGATTCAAAATGTTTTTTGGATCGGGTCTCATGTTGAATAACCACTTTTTAAACCCTCACAGTGACCAAAATTGCCATTTTTACAGAGTTTTGCTTACTCAAAATCTTCAATTTTGACCAATTTCAGGCACTGAAATGACTTTAAACACACTTATTTTAGTTGAAAAAGTAATAATTCACATCCAACCGTTATTTAAAGTCAAAAGATTAAATGTTAAAATTTCATCAATATTGACCATTTTTTCAACGTTCGACTGGTCCGGGGTCATCGTTTTTCATCAGAAAATTGATTTTTTGGACTCTACCAAAAATGATTCAAAATGTCATTTGGATCGGGCCTCATGTTGAATAACCACTTTTTAAACCCTCACAGTGACCAAAATTGCCATTTTTACAGAGTTTTGCTTACTCAAAATCTTAAATTTTGACCAATTTCAGGCACAGAAATGACTTTAAACA
Source organism: Lissotriton vulgaris (assembly GCF_964263255.1). Lineage (NCBI taxonomy): Eukaryota > Metazoa > Chordata > Amphibia > Caudata > Salamandridae > Lissotriton > Lissotriton vulgaris. The sequence continues at coordinate 301,958 of NW_028247559.1, forward strand.
CACTTATTTTAGTTGAAAAAGTAATAATTCACATCCAACCGTCATTTAAAGTCAAAAGATTAAATGTTAAAATTTCATCAATATTGACCATTTTTACAACGTTCGACTGGTCCGGGGTCATCGTTTTTCATCAGAAAATTGATTTTTTGGACTCTACCAAAAATGATTCAAAATGTCATTTGGATCGGGCCTCATGTTGAATAACCACTTTTTAAACCCTCACAGTGACCAAAATTGCCATTTTTACAAAGTTTTGCTTACTCAAAATCTTAAATTTTGACCAATTTCAGGCACAGAAATGACTTTAAACACACTTATTTTAGTTGAAAAAGTAAGAATTCACATCCAACCGTCATTTAAAGTCAAAAGATTAAATGTTAAAATTTCATCAATATTGACCATTTTTTCAACGTTCGACTGGTCCGGGGTCATCGTTTTTCATCAGAAAATGGATTTTTTGGACTCTACCAAAAAAGATTCAAAATGTTTTTTGGATCGGGTCTCATGTTGAATAACCACTTTTTAAACCCTCACAGTGACCAAAATTGCCATTTTTACAGAGTTTTGCTTACTCAAAATCTTAAATTTTGACCAATTTCAGGCACAGAAATGACTTTAAACACACTTATTTTAGTTGAAAAAGTAATAATTCACATCCAACCGTCATTTAAAGTCAAAAGATTAAATGTTAAAATTTCATCAATATTGACCATTTTTTCAACGTTCGACTGGTCCGGGGTCATCGTTTTTCATCAGAAAATTGATTTTTTGGACTCTACCAAAAATGATTCAAAATGTCATTTGGATCGGGCGTCATGTTGAATAACCACTTTTTAAACCCTCACAGTGACCAAAATTGCCATTTTTACAGAGTTTTGCTTACTCAAAATCTTCAATTTTGACCAATTTCAGGCACAGAAATGACTTTAAACACACTTATTTTAGTTGAAAAAGTAATAATTCACATCCAACCGTCATTTAAAGTCAAAAGATTAAATGTTAAAATTTCATCAATATTGACCATTTTTTCAACGTTCGACTGGTCCGGGGTCATCGTTTTTCATCAGAAAATTGATTTTTTGGACTCTACCAAAAATGATTCAAAATGTCATTTGGATCGGGCCTCATGTTGAATAACCACTTTTTAAACCCTCACAGTGACCAAAATTGCCATTTTTACAGAGTTTTGCTTACTCAGAATCTTCAATTTTGACCAATTTCAGGCACAGAAATGACTTTAAACACACTTATTTTAGTTGAAAAAGTAATAATTCACATCCAACCGTCATTTAAAGTCAAAAGATTAAATGTTAAAATTTCATCAATATTGACCATTTTTTCAACGTTCGACTGGTCCGGGGTCATCGTTTTTCATCAGAAAATTGATTTTTTGGACTCTACCAAAAATGATTCAAAATGTCATTTGGATCGGGCCTCATGTTGAATAACCACTTTTTAAACCCTCACAGTGACCAAAATTGCCATTTTTACAGAGTTTATCTTACTCAGAATCTTCAATTTTGACCAATTTCAGGCACAGAAATGACTTTAAACACACTTATTTTAGTTGAAAAAGTAATAATTCACATCCAACCGTCATTTAAAGTCAAAAGATGAAATGTTAAAATTTCATCAATATTGACCATTTTTTCAACGTTCGACTGGTCCGGGGTCATCGTTTTTCATCAGAAAATTGATTTTTTGGACTCTACCAAAAATGATTCAAAATGTCATTTGGATCGGGCCTCATGTTGAATAACCACTTTTTAAACTCTCACAGTGACCAAAATTGCCATTTTTACAGAGTTTTGCTTACTCAAAATTTTAAATTTTGACCAATTTCAGGCACAGAAATGACTTTAAACACACTTATTATAGTTGAAAAAGTAATAATTCACATCCAACCGTCATTTAAAGTCAAAAGATTAAATGTTAAAATTTCTTCAATATTGACCATTTTTTCAACGTTCGACTGGTCCGGGGTCATCGTTTTTCATCAGAAAATTGATTTTTTGGACTCTACCAAAAATGATTCAAAATGTCATTTGGATCGGGCCTCATGTTGAATAACCACTTTTTAAACCCTCACAGTGACCAAAATTGCCATTTTTACAGAGTTTTGCTTACTCAAAATCTTCAATTTTGACAAATTTCAGGCACAGAAATGACTTTAAACACACTTATTTTAGTTGAAAAAGTAAGAATTCACATCCAACCGTCATTTAAAGTCAAAAGATTAAATGTTAAAATTTCATCAATATTGACCATTTTTTTCAACGTTCGACTGGTCCGGGGTCATCGTTTTTCATCAGAAAATGGATTTTTTGGACTCTACCAAAAAAGATTCAAAATGTTTTTTGGATCGGGTCTCATGTTGAATAACCACTTTTTAAATCCTCACAGTGACCAAAATTGCCATTTTTACAGAGTTTTGCTTACTCAAAATCTTCAATTTTGACCAATTTCAGGCACAGAAATGACTTTAAACACACTTATTTTAGTTGAAAAAGTAATAATTCACATCCAACCGTTATTTAAAGTCAAAAGATTAAATGTTAAAATGTCATCAATATTGACCATTTTTTCAACGTTCGACTGGTCCGGGGTCATCGTTTTTCATCAGAAAATTGATTTTTTGGACTCTACCAAAAATGATTCAAAATGTCATTTGGATCGGGCCTCATGTTGAATAACCACTTTTTAAACCCTCACAGTGACCAAAATTGCCATTTTTACAGAGTTTTGCTTACTCAAAATCTTAGATTTTGACCAATTTCAGGCACAGAAATGACTTTAAACACACTTATTTTAGTTGAAAAAGTAATAATTCACATCCAACCGTCATTTAAAGTCAAAAGATTAAATGTTAAAATTGCATCAATATTGACCATTTTTTCAACGTTCGACTGGTCCGGGGTCATCGTTTTTCATCAGAAAATTGATTTTTTGGACTCTACCAAAAATGATTCAAAATGTCATTTGGATCGGGCCTCATGTTGAATACCACTTTTTAAACCCTCACAGTGACCAAAATTGCCATTTTTACAGAGTTTTGCTTACTCAAAATCTTCAATTTTGACCAATTTCAGGCACAGAAATGACTTTAAACACACTTATTTTAGTTGAAAAAGTAATAATTCACATCCAACCGTCATTTAAAGTCAAAAGATTAAATGTTAAAATTTCATCAATATTGACCATTTTTTCAACGTTCGACTGGTCCGGGGTCATCGTTTTTCATCAGAAAATTGATTTTTTGGACTCTACCAAAAATGATTCAAAATGTCATTTGGATCGGGCCTCATGTTGAATAACCACTTTTTAAACCCTCACAGTGACCAAAATTGCCATTTTTACAGAGTTTTGCTTACTCAAAATCTTAAATTTTGACCAATTTCAGGCACAGAAATGACTTTAAACACACTTATTTTAGTTGAAAAAGTAATAATTCACATCCAACCGTCATTTAAAGTCAAAAGATTAAATGTAAAAATTTCATCAATATTGACCAGTTTTTTCAACGTTCGACTGGTTCGGGGTCATCGTTTTTCATCAGAAAATTGATTTTTTGGACTCTACCAAAAATGATTCAAAATGTCATTTGGATCGGGCCTCATGTTGAATAACCACTTTTTAAACCCTCACAGTGACCAAAATTGCCATTTTTACAGAGTTTTGCTTACTCAAAATCTTCAATTTTGACAAATTTCAGGCACAGAAATGACTTTAGACACACTTATTTTAGTTGAAAAAGTAAGAATTCACATCCAACCGTCATTTAAAGTCAAAAGATTAAATGTTAAAATTTCATCAATATTGACCATTTTTTCAACGTTCGACTGGTCCGGGGTCATCGTTTTTCATCAGAAAATGGATTTTTTGGACTCTACCAAAAAAGATTCAAAATGTTTTTTGGATCGGGTCTCATGTTGAATAACCACTTTTTAAACCCTCACAGTGACCAAAATTGCCATTTTTACAGAGTTTTGCTTACTCAAAATCTTAAATTTTGACCAATTTCAGGCACAGAAATGACTTTAAACACACTTATTTTAGTTGAAAAAGTAATAATTCACATCCAACCGTCATTTAAAGTCAAAAGATTAAATGTTAAAATTTCATCAATATTGACCATTTTTACAACGTTCGACTGGTCCGGGGTCATCGTTTTTCATCAGAAAATTGATTTTTTGGACTCTACCAAAAATGATTCAAAATGTCATTTGGATCGGGCCTCATGTTGAATAACCACTTTTTAAACCCTCACAGTGACCAAAATTGCCATTTTTACAGAGTTTTGCTTACTCAAAATCTTCAATTTTGACCAATTTCAGGCACAGAAATGACTTTAAACACACTTATTTTAGTTGAAAAAGTAATAATTCACATCCAACCGTCATTTAAAGTCAAAAGATTAAATGTTAAAATTTCATCAATATTGACCATTTTTTCAACGTTCGACTGGTCCGGGGTCATCGTTTTTCATCAGAAAATTGATTTTTTGGACTCTACCAAAAATGATTCAAAATGTCATTTGGATCGGGCGTCATGTTGAATAACCACTTTTTAAACCCTCACAGTGACCAAAATTGCCATTTTTACAGTTTTGCTTACTCAGAATCTTCAATTTTGACCAATTTCAGGCACAGAAATGACTTTAAACACACTTATTTTAGTTGAAAAAGTAATAATTCACATCCAACCGTCATTTAAAGTCAAAAGATTAAATGTTAAAATTTCATCAATATTGACCATTTTTTCAACGTTCGACTGGTCCGGGGTCATCGTATTTCATCAGAAAATTGATTTTTTGGACTCTACCAAAAATGATTCAAAATGTCATTTGGATCAGGCCTCATGTTGAATAACCACTTTTTAAACCCTCACAGTGACCAAAATTGCCATTTTTACAGAGTTTATCTTACTCAGAATCTTCAATTTGGACCAATTTCAGGCACAGAAATGACTTTAAACACACTTATTTTAGTTGAAAAAGTAATAATTCACATCCAACCGTCATTTAAAGTCAAAAGATGAAATGTTAAAATTTCATCAATATTGACCATTTTTTCAACGTTCGACTGGTCCGGGGTCATCGTTTTTCATCAGAAAATTGATTTTTTGGACTCTACCAAAAATGATTCAAAATGTCATTTGGATCGGGCCTCATGTTGAATAACCACTTTTTAAACTCTCACAGTGACCAAAATTGCCATTTTTACAGAGTTTTGCTTACTCAAAATCTTAAATTTTGACCAATTTCAGGCACAGAAATGACTTTAAACACACTTATTTTAGTTGAAAAAGTAATAATTCACATCCAACCGTCATTTAAAGTCAAAAGATTAAATGTTAAAATTTCATCAATATTGACCATTTTTTCAACGTTCGACTGGTCCGGGGTCATCGTTTTTCATCAGAAAATTGATTTTTTGGACTCTACCAAAAATGATTCAAAATGTCATTTGGATCGGGCCTCATGTTGAATAACCACTTTTTAAACCCTCACAGTGACCAAAATTGCCATTTTTACAGAGTTTTGCTTACTCAAAATCTTCAATTTTGACAAATTTCAGGCACAGAAATGACTTTAAACACACTTATTTTAGTTGAAAAAGTAAGAATTCACATCCAACCGTCATTTAAAGTCAAAAGATTAAATGTTAAAATTTCATCAATATTGACCATTTTTTCAACGTTCGACTGGTCCGGGGTCATCGTTTTTCATCAGAAAATTGATTTTGTGGACTCTACCAAAAATGATTGAAAATGTTTTTTGGATCGGGTCTCATGTTGAATAACCACTTTTTAAACCCTCACAGTGACCAAAATTGCCATTTTTACAGAGTTTTGCTTACTCAAAATCTTCAATTTTGACCAATTTCAGGCACAGAAATGACTTTAAACACACTTATTTTAGTTGAAAAAGTAATAATTCACATCCAACCGTTATTTAAAGTCAAAAGATTAAATGTTAAAATTTCATCAATATTGACCATTTTTTCAACGTTCGACTGGTCCGGGGTCATCGTTTTTCATCAGAAAATTGATTTTTTGGACTCTACCAAAAATGATTCAAAATGTCATTTGGATCGGGCCTCATGTTGAATAACCACTTTTTAAACCCTCACAGTGACCAAAATTGCCATTTTTACAGAGTTTTGCTCACTCAAAATCTTAAATTTTGACCAATTTCAGGCACAGAAATGACTTTAAACACACTTATTTTAGTTGAAAAAGTAATAATTCACATCCAACCGTCATTTAAAGTCAAAAGATTAAATGTAAAAATTTCATCAATATTGACCATTTTTTCAACGTTCGACTGGTCCGGGGTCATCGTTTTTCATCAGAAAATTGATTTTTTGGACTCTACCAAAAATGATTCAAAATGTCATTTGGATCGGGCCTCATGTTGAATAACCACTTTTTAAACCCTCACAGTGACCAAAATTGCCATTTTTACAGAGTTTTGCTTACTCAAAATCTTCAATTTTGACAAATTTCAGGCACAGAAATGACTTTAAACACACTTATTTAAGTTGAAAAAGTAAGAATTCACATCCAACCGTCATTTAAAGTCAAAAGATTAAATGTTAAAATTTCATCAATATTGACCATTTTTTCAACGTTCGACTGGTCCGGGGTCATCGTTTTTCATCAGAAAATGGATTTTTTGGACTCTACCAAAAAAGATTCAACATGTTTTTTGGATCGGGTCTCATGTTGAATAACCACTTTTTAAACCCTCACAGTGACCAAAATTGCCATTTTTACAGAGTTTTGCTTACTCAAAATCTTCAATTTTGACCAATTTCAGGCACAGAAAGGACTTTAAACACACTTATTTTAGTTGAAAAAGTAATAATTCACATCCAACCGTCATTTAAAGTCAAAAGATTAAATGTTAAAATTTCATCAATATTGACAATTTTTTCAACGTTCGACTGGTCCGGGGTCATCGTTTTTCATCAGAAAATTGATTTTTTGGACTCTACCAAAAAAGATTCAAAATGTTTTTTGGATCGGGTCTCATGTTGAATAACCACTTTTTAAACCCTCACAGTGACCAAAATTGCAATTTTTACAGAGTTTTGCTTACTCAAAATCTTAAATTTTGACCAATTTCAGGCACAGAAATGACTTTAAACACACTTGTTTTAGTTGAAAAAGTAATAATTCACATCCAACCGTCATTTAAAGTCAAAAGATTAAATGTTAAAATTTCATCAATATTGACCATTTTTTCAACGTTCGACTGGTCCGGGGTCATCGTTTTTCATCAGAAAATTGATTTTTTGGACTCTACCAAAAATGATTCAAAATGTCATTTGGATCGGGCCTCATGTTGAATAACCACTTTTTAAACCCTCACAGTGACCAAAATTGCAATTTTTACAGAGTTTTGCTTACTCAAAATTTTAAATTTTGACCAATTTCAGGCACAGAAATGACTTTAAACACACTTGTTTTAGTTGAAAAAGTAATAATTCACATCCAACCGTCATTTAAAGTCAAAAGATTAAATGTTAAAATTTCATCAATATTGATAATTTTTTCAACGTTCGACTGGTCCGGGGTCATCGTTTTTCATCAGAAAATTGATTTTTTGGACTCTACCAAAAATGATTCAAAATGTCATTTGGATCGGGCCTCATGTTGAATAACCACTTTTTAAACCCTCACAGTGACCAAAATTGCCATTTTTACAGAGTTTTGCTTACTCAAAATCTTAAATTTTGACCAATTTCAGGCACAGAAATGACTTTAAACACACTTATTTTAGTTGAAAAAGTAATAATTCACATCCAACCGTCATTTAAAGTCAAAAGATTAAATGTTAAAATTTCATCAATATTGACCATTTTTACAACGTTCGACTGGTCCGGGGTCATCGTTTTTCATCAGAAAATTGATTTTTTGGACTCTACCAAAAATGATTCAAAATGTCATTTGGATCGGGCCTCATGTTGAATAACCACTTTTTAAACCCTCACAGTGACCAAAATTGCCATTTTTACAGAGTTTTGCTTACTCAAAATCTTCAATTTTGACCAATTTCAGGCACAGAAATGACTTTAAACACACTTATTTTAGTTGAAAAAGTAATAATTCACATCCAACCGTCATTTAAAGTCAAAAGTTTAAATGTTAAAATTTCATCAATATTGACCATTTTTTCAACGTTCGACTGGTCCGGGGTCATCGTTTTTCATCAGAAAATTGATTTTTTGGACTCTACCAAAAATGATTCAAAATGTCATTTGGATCGGGCCTCATGTTGAATAACCACTTTTTAAACCCTCACAGTGACCAAAATTGCCATTTTTACAGAGTTTTGCTTACTCAGAATCTTCAATTTTGACCAATTTCAGGCACAGAAATGACTTTAAACACACTTATTTTAGTTGAAAAAGTAATAATTCACATCCAACCGTCATTTAAAGTCAAAAGATTAAATGTTAAAATTTCATCAATATTGACCATTTTTACAACGTTCGACTGGTCCGGGGTCATCGTTTTTCATCAGAAAATTGATTTTTTGGACTCTACCAAAAATGATTCAAAATGTCATTTGGATCGGGCCTCATGTTGAATAACCACTTTTTAAACCCTCACAGTGACCAAAATTGCCATTTTTACAGAGTTTTGCTTACTCAAAATCTTCAATTTTGACCAATTTCAGGCACAGAAATGACTTTAAACACACTTATTTTAGTTGAAAAAGTAATAATTCACATCCAACCGTCATTTAAAGTCAAAAGATTAAATGTTAAAATTACATCAATATTGACCATTTTTTCAACGTTCGACTGGTCCGGGGTCATCGTTTTTCATCAGAAAATTGATTTTTTGGACTCTACCAAAAATGATCCAAAATGTCATTTGGATCGGGCCTCATGTTGAATAACCACTTTTTAAACCCTCACAGTGACCAAAATTGCCATTTTTACAGAGTTTTGCTTACTCAAAATCTTAAATTTTGACCAATTTCAGGCACAGAAATGACTTTAAACACACTTATTTTAGTTGAAAAAGTAATAATTCACATCCAACCGTCATTTAAAGTCAAAAGATTAAATGTTAAAATTTCATCAATATTGACCATTTTTTCAACGTTCGACTGGTCCGGGGTCATCGTTTTTCATCAGAAAATTGATTTTTTGGACTCTACCAAAAATGATTCAAAATGTCATTTGGATCGGGCCTCATGTTGAATAACCACTTTTTAAACCCTCACAGTGACCAAAATTGCCATTTTTACAGAGTTTTGCTTACTCAAAATCTTCAATTTTGACAAATTTCAGGCACAGAAATGACTTTAAACACACTTATTTTAGTTGAAAAAGTAAGAATTCACATCCAACCGTCATTTAAAGTCAAAAGATTAAATGTTAAAATTTCATCAATATTGACCATTTTTTCAACGTTCGACTGGTCCGGGGTCATCGTTTTTCATCAGAAAATGGATTTTTTGGACTCTACCAAAAAAGATTCAAAATGTTTTTTGGATCGGGTCTCATGTTGAATAACCACTTTTTAAACCCTCACAGTGACCAAAATTGCCATTTTTACAGAGTTTTGCTTACTCAAAATCTTCAATTTTGACCAATTTCAGGCACTGAAATGACTTTAAACACACTTATTTTAGTTGAAAAAGTAATAATTCACATCCAACCGTTATTTAAAGTCAAAAGATTAAATGTTAAAATTTCATCAATATTGACCATTTTTTCAACGTTCGACTGGTCCGGGGTCATCGTTTTTCATCAGAAAATTGATTTTTTGGACTCTACCAAAAATGATTCAAAATGTCATTTGGATCGGGCCTCATGTTGAATAACCACTTTTTAAACCCTCACAGTGACCAAAATTGCCATTTTTACAGAGTTTTGCTTACTCAAAATCTTAAATTTTGACCAATTTCAGGCACAGAAATGACTTTAAACACACTTATTTTAGTTGAAAAAGTAATAATTCACATCCAACCGTCATTTAAAGTCAAAAGATTAAATGTTAAAATTTCATCAATATTGACCATTTTTACAACGTTCGACTGGTCCGGGGTCATCGTTTTTCATCAGAAAATAGATTTTTTGGACTCTACCAAAAATGATTCAAAATGTCATTTGGATCGGGCCTCATGTTGAATAACCACTTTTTAAACCCTCACAGTGACCAAAATTGCCATTTTTACAAAGTTTTGCTTACTCAAAATCTTAAATTTTGACCAATTTCAGGCACAGAAATGACTTTAAACACACTTATTTTAGTTGAAAAAGTAATAATTCACATCCAACCGTCATTTAAAGTCAAAAGATTAAATGTTAAAATTTCATCAATATTGACCATTTTTTCAACGTTCGACTAGTCCGGGGTCATCGTTTTTCATCAGAAAATTGATTTTTTGGACTCTACCAAAAATGATTCAAAATGTCATTTGGATCGGGCCTCATGTTGAATAACCACTTTTTAAACCCTCACAGTGACCAAAATTGCCATTTTTACAGAGTTTTGCTTACTCAGAATCTTCAATTTTGACCAATTTCAGGCACAGAAATGACTTTAAACACACTTATTTTAGTTGAAAAAGTAATAATTCACATCCAACCGTCATTTAAAGTCAAAAGATTAAATGTTAAAATTTCATCAATATTGACCATTTTTTCAACGTTCGACTGGTCCGGGGTCATCGTTTTTCATCAGAAAATTGATTTTTTGGACTCTACCAAAAATGATTCAAAATGTCATTTGGATCGGGCCTCATGTTGAATAACCACTTTTTAAACCCTCACAGTGACCAAAATTGCCATTTTTACAGAGTTTATCTTACTCAGAATCTTCAATTTTGACCAATTTCAGGCACAGAAATGACTTTAAACACACTTATTTTAGTTGAAAAAGTAATAATTCATATCCAACCGTCATTTAAAGTCAAAAGATGAAATGTTAAAATTTCATCAATATTGACCATTTTTTCAACGTTCGACTGGTCCGGGGTCATCGTTTTTCATCAGAAAATTGATTTTTTGGACTCTACCAAAAAAGATTCAAAATGTTTTTTGGATCGGGTCTCATGTTGAATAACCACTTTTTAAACCCTCACAGTGACCAAAATTGCCATTTTTACAGAGTTTTGCTTACTCAAAATCTTCAATTTTGACCAATTTCAGGCACAGAAATGACTTTAACCACACTTATTTTAGTTGAAAAAGTAATAATTCACATCCAACCGTTATTTAAAGTCAAAAGATTAAATGTTAAAATTTCATCAATATTGACCATTTTTTCAACGTTCGACTGGTCCGGGGTCATCGTTTTTCATCAGAAAATTGAGTTTTTTGGACTCTACCAAAAATGATTCAAAATGTCATTTGGATCGGGCCTCATGTTGAATAACCACTTTTTAAACCCTCACAGTGACCAAAATTGCCATTTTTACAGAGTTTTGCTTACTCAAAATCTTAAATTTTGACCAATTTCAGGCACAGAAATGACTTTAAACACACTTATTTTAGTTGAAAAAGTAATAATTCACATCCAACCGTCATTTAAAGTCAAAAGATTAAATGTTAAAATTTCATCAATATTGACCATTTTTACAACGTTCGACTGGTCCGGGGTCATCGTTTTTCATCAGAAAATTGATTTTTTGGACTCTACCAAAAATGATTCAAAATGTCATTTGGATCGGGCCTCATGTTGAATAACCACTTTTTAAACCCTCACAGTGACCAAAATTGCCATTTTTACAGAGTTTTGCTTACTCAAAATCTTCAATTTTGACCAATTTCAGGCACAGAAATGACTTTAAACACACTTATTTTAGTTGAAAAAGTAATAATTCACATCCAACCGTCATTTAAAGTCAAAAGATTAAATGTTAAAATTTCATCAATATTGACCATTTTTTCAACGTTCGACTGGTCCGGGGTCATCGTTTTTCATCAGAAAATTGATTTTTTGGACTCTACCAAAAATGATTCAAAATGTCATTTGGATCGGGCCTCATGTTGAATAACCACTTTTTAAACCCTCACAGTGACCAAAATTGCCATTTTTACAGAGTTTTGCTTACTCAAAATCTTAAATTTTGACCAATTTCAGGCACAGAAATGACTTTAAACACACTTATTTTAGTTGAAAAAGTAATAATTCACATCCAACCGTCATTTAAAGTCAAAAGATTAAATGTTAAAATTTCATCAATATTGACCATTTTTACAACGTTCGACTGGTCCGGGGTCATCGTTTTTCATCAGAAAATTGATTTTTTGGACTCTACCAAAAATGATTCAAAATGTCATTTGGATCGGGCCTCATGTTGAATAACCACTTTTTAAACCCTCACAGTGACCAAAATTGCCATTTTTACAGAGTTTTGCTTACTCAAAATCTTAAATTTTGACCAATTTCAGGCACAGAAATGACTTTAAACACACTTATTTTAGTTGAAAAAGTAATAATTCACATCCAACCGTCATTTAAAGTCAAAAGATTAAATGTTAAAATTTCATCAATATTGACCATTTTTACAACGTTCGACTGGTCCGGGGTCATCGTTTTTCATCAGAAAATTGATTTTTTGGACTCTACCAAAAATGATTCAAAATGTCATTTGGATCGGGCCTCATGTTGAATAACCACTTTTTAAACCCTCACAGTGACCAAAATTGCCATTTTTACAGAGTTTTGCTTACTCAAAATCTTCAATTTTGACCAATTTCAGGCACAGAAATGACTTTAAACACACTTATTTTAGTTGAAAAAGTAATAATTCACATCCAACCGTCATTTAAAGTCAAAAGATTAAATGTTAAAATTTCATCAATATTGACCATTTTTACAACGTTCGACTGGTCCGGGGTCATCGTTTTTCATCAGAAAATTGATTTTTTGGACTCTACCAAAAATGATTCAAAATGTCATTTGGATCGGGCCTCATGTTGAATAACCACTTTTTAAACCCTCACAGTGACCAAAATTGCCATTTTTACAGAGTTTTGCTTACTCAAAATCTTCAATTTTGACCAATTTCAGGCACAGAAATGACTTTAAACACACTTATTTTAGTTGAAAAAGTAATAATTCACATCCAACCGTCATTTAAAGTCAAAAGATTAAATGTAAAAATTTCATCAATATTGACCATTTTTTCAACGTTCGACTGGTCCGGGGTCATCGTTTTTCATCAGAAAATTGATTTTTTGGACTCTACCAAAAATGATCCAAAATGTCATTTGGATCGGGCCTCATGTTGAATAACCACTTTTTAAACCCTCACAGTGACCAAAATTGCCATTTTTACAGAGTTTTGCTTACTCAAAATCTTAAATTTTGACCAATTTCAGGCACAGAAATGACTTTAAACACACTTATTTTAGTTGAAAAAGTAATAATTCACATCCAACCGTCATTTAAAGTCAAAAGATTAAATGTTAAAATTTCATCAATATTGACCATTTTTTCAACGTTCGACTGGTCCGGGGTCATCGTTTTTCATCAGAAAATTGATTTTTTGGACTCTACCAAAAATGATTCAAAATGTCATTTGGATCGGGCCTCATGTTGAATAACCACTTTTTAAACCCTCACAGTGACCAAAATTGCCATTTTTACAGAGTTTTGCTTACTCAAAATCTTCAATTTTGACAAATTTCAGGCACAGAAATGACTTTAAACACACTTATTTTAGTTGAAAAAGTAAGAATTCACATCCAATCGTCATTTAAAGTCAAAAGATTAAATGTTAAAATTTCATCAATATTGACCATTTTTTCAACGTTCGACTGGTCCGGGGTCATCGTTTTTCATCAGAAAATGGATTTTTTGGACTCTACCAAAAAAGATTCAAAATGTTTTTTGGATCGGGTCTCATGTTGAATAACCACTTTTTAAACCCTCACAGTGACCAAAATTGCCATTTTTACAGAGTTTTGCTTACTCAAAATCTTAAATTTTGACCAATTTCAGGCACAGAAATGACTTTAAACACACTTATTTTAGTTGAAAAAGTAATAATTCACATCCAACCGTCATTTAAAGTCAAAAGATTAAATGTTAAAATTTCATCAATATTGACCATTTTTTCAACGTTCGACTGGTCCGGGGTCATCGTTTTTCATCAGAAAATTGATTTTTTGGACTCTACCAAAAATGATTCAAAATGTCATTTGGATCAGGCCTCATGTTGAATAACCACTTTTTAAACCCTCACAGTGACCAAAATTGCCATTTTTACAGAGTTTTGCTTACTCAAAATCTTCAATTTTGACCAATTTCAGGCACAGAAATGACTTTAAACACACTTATTTTAGTTGAAAAAGTAATAATTCACATCCAACCGTCATTTAAAGTCAAAAGATTAAATGTAAAAATTTCATCAATATTGACCATTTTTTCAACGTTCGACTGGTCCGGGGTCATCGTTTTTCATCAGAAAATTGATTTTTTGGACTCTACCAAAAATGATTCAAAATGTCATTTGGATCGGGCCTCATGTTGAATAACCACTTTTTAAACCCTCACAGTGACCAAAATTGCCATTTTTACAGAGTTTTGCTTACTCAAAATCTTCAATTTTGACAAATTTCAGGCACAGAAATGACTTTAAACACACTTATTTTAGTTGAAAAAGTAAGAATTCACATCCAACCGTCATTTAAAGTCAAAAGATTAAATGTTAAAATTTCATCAATATTGACCATTTTTTCAACGTTCGACTGGTCCGGGGTCATCGTTTTTCATCAGAAAATGGATTTTTTTGGACTCTACCAAAAAAGATTCAAAATGTTTTTTGGATCGGGTCTCATGTTGAATAACCACTTTTTAAACCCTCACAGTGACCAAAATTGCCATTTTTACAGAGTTTTGCTTACTCAAAATCTTCAATTTTGACCAATTTCAGGCACTGAAATGACTTTAAACACACTTATTTTAGTTGAAAAAGTAATAATTCACATCCAACCGTTATTTAAAGTCAAAAGATTAAATGTTAAAATTTCATCAATATTGACCATTTTTTCAACGTTCGACTGGTCCGGGGTCATCGTTTTTCATCAGAAAATTGATTTTTTGGACTCTACCAAAAATGATTCAAAATGTCATTTGGATCGGGCCTCATGTTGAATAACCACTTTTTAAACCCTCACAGTGACCAAAATTGCCATTTTTACAGAGTTTTGCTTACTCAAAATCTTAAATTTTGACCAATTTCAGGCACAGAAATGACTTTAAACACACTTATTTTAGTTGAAAAAGTAATAATTCACATCCAACCGTCATTTAAAGTCAAAAGATTAAATGTTAAAATTTCATCAATATTGACCATTTTTACAACGTTCGACTGGTCCGGGGTCATCGTTTTTCATCAGAAAATTGATTTTTTGGACTCTACCAAAAATGATTCAAAATGTCATTTGGATCGGGCCTCATGTTGAATAACCACTTTTTAAACCCTCACAGTGACCAAAATTGCCATTTTTACAAAGTTTTGCTTACTCAAAATCTTAAATTTTGACCAATTTCAGGCACAGAAATGACTTTAAACACACTTATTTTAGTTGAAAAAGTAATAATTCACATCCAACCGTCATTTAAAGTCAAAAGATTAAATGTTAAAATTTCATCAATATTGACCATTTTTTCAACGTTCGACTGGTCCGGGGTCATCGTTTTTCATCAGAAAATTGATTTTTTGGACTCTACCAAAAATGATTCAAAATGTCATTTGGATCGGGCCTCATGTTGAATAACCACTTTTTAAACCCTCACAGTGACCAAAATTGCCATTTTTACAGAGTTTTGCTTACTCAGAATCTTCAATTTTGACCAATTTCAGGCACAGAAATGACTTTAAACACACTTATTTTAGTTGAAAAAGTAATAATTCACATCCAACCGTCATTTAAAGTCAAAAGATTAAATGTTAAAATTTCATCAATATTGACCATTTTTTCAACGTTCGACTGGTCCGGGGTCATCGTTTTTCATCAGAAAATTGATTTTTTGGACTCTACCAAAAATGATTCAAAATGTCATTTGGATCGGGCCTCATGTTGAATAACCACTTTTTAAACCCTCACAGTGACCAAAATTGCCATTTTTACAGAGTTTATCTTACTCAGAATCTTCAATTTTGACCAATTTCAGGCACAGAAATGACTTTAAACACACTTATTTTAGTTGAAAAAGTAATAATTCATATCCAACCGTCATTTAAAGTCAAAAGATGAAATGTTAAAATTTCATCAATATTGACCATTTTTTCAACGTTCGACTGGTCCGGGGTCATCGTTTTTCATCAGAAAATTGATTTTTTGGACTCTACCAAAAAAGATTCAAAATGTTTTTTGGATCGGGTCTCATGTTGAATAACCACTTTTTAAACCCTCACAGTGACCAAAATTGCCATTTTTACAGAGTTTTGCTTACTCAAAATCTTCAATTTTGACCAATTTCAGGCACAGAAATGACTTTAACCACACTTATTTTAGTTGAAAAAGTAATAATTCACATCCAACCGTTATTTAAAGTCAAAAGATTAAATGTTAAAATTTCATCAATATTGACCATTTTTTCAACGTTCGACTGGTCCGGGGTCATCGTTTTTCATCAGAAAATTGATTTTTTGGACTCTACCAAAAATGATTCAAAATGTCATTTGGATCGGGCCTCATGTTGAATAACCACTTTTTAAACCCTCACAGTGACCAAAATTGCCATTTTTACAGAGTTTTGCTTACTCAAAATCTTAAATTTTGACCAATTTCAGGCACAGAAATGACTTTAAACACACTTATTTTAGTTGAAAAAGTAATAATTCACATCCAACCGTCATTTAAAGTCAAAAGATTAAATGTTAAAATTTCATCAATATTGACCATTTTTACAACGTTCGACTGGTCCGGGGTCATCGTTTTTCATCAGAAAATTGATTTTTTGGACTCTACCAAAAATGATTCAAAATGTCATTTGGATCGGGCCTCATGTTGAATAACCACTTTTTAAACCCTCACAGTGACCAAAATTGCCATTTTTACAGAGTTTTGCTTACTCAAAATCTTCAATTTTGACCAATTTCAGGCACAGAAATGACTTTAAACACACTTATTTTAGTTGAAAAAGTAATAATTCACATCCAACCGTCATTTAAAGTCAAAAGATTAAATGTTAAAATTTCATCAATATTGACCATTTTTTCAACGTTCGACTGGTCCGGGGTCATCGTTTTTCATCAGAAAATTGATTTTTTGGACTCTACCAAAAATGATTCAAAATGTCATTTGGATCGGGCCTCATGTTGAATAACCACTTTTTAAACCCTCACAGTGACCAAAATTGCCATTTTTACAGAGTTTTGCTTACTCAAAATCTTAAATTTTGACCAATTTCAGGCACAGAAATGACTTTAAACACACTTATTTTAGTTGAAAAAGTAATAATTCACATCCAACCGTCATTTAAAGTCAAAAGATTAAATGTAAAAATTTCATCAATATTGACCATTTTTTCAACGTTCGACTGGTCCGGGGTCATCGTTTTTCATCAGAAAATTGATTTTTTGGACTCTACCAAAAATGATTCAAAATGTCATTTGGATCGGGCCTCATGTTGAATAACCACTTTTTAAACCCTCACAGTGACCAAAATTGCCATTTTTACAGAGTTTTGCTTACTCAAAATCTTCAATTTTGACAAATTTCAGGCACAGAAATGACTTTAAACACACTTATTTTAGTTGAAAAAGTAAGAATTCACATCCAACCGTCATTTAAAGTCAAAAGATGAAATGTTAAAATTTCATCAATATTGACCATTTTTTCAACGTTCGACTGGTCCGGGGTCATCGTTTTTCATCAGAAAATTGATTTTTTGGACTCTACCAAAAATGATTCAAAATGTCATTTGGATCGGGCCTCATGTTGAATAACCACTTTTTAAACCCTCACAGTGACCAAAATTGCCATTTTTACAGAGTTTTGCTTACTCAAAATCTTAAATTTTGACCAATTTCAGGCACAGAAATGACTTTAAACACACTTATTTTAGTTGAAAAAGTAATAATTCACATCCAACCGTCATTTAAAGTCAAAAGATTAAATGTTAAAATTTCATCAATATTGACCATTTTTACAACGTTCGACTGGTCCGGGGTCATCGTTTTTCATCAGAAAATAGATTTTTTGGACTCTACCAAAAATGATTCAAAATGTCATTTGGATCGGGCCTCATGTTGAATAACCACTTTTTAAACCCTCACAGTGACCAAAATTGCCATTTTTACAGAGTTTTGCTTACTCAAAATCTTCAATTTTGACCAATTTCAGGCACAGAAATGACTTTAAACACACTTATTTTAGTTGAAAAAGTAATAATTCACATCCAACCGTCATTTAAAGTCAAAAGATTAAATGTTAAAATTTCATCAATATTGACCATTTTTTCAACGTTCGACTGGTCCGGGGTCATCGTTTTTCATCAGAAAATGGATTTTTTGGACTCTACCAAAAAAGATTCAAAATGTTTTTTGGATCGGGTCTCATGTTGAATAACCACTTTTTAAACCCTCACAGTGACCAAAATTGCCATTTTTACAGAGTTTTGCTTACTCAAAATCTTCAATTTTGACCAATTTCAGGCACAGAAATGACTTTAAACACACTTATTTTAGTTGAAAAAGTAATAATTCACATCCAACCGTCATTTAAAGTCAAAAGATTAAATGTTAAAATTTCATCAATATTGACCATTTTTTCAACGTTCGACTGGTCCGGGGTCATCGTTTTTCATCAGAAAATTGATTTTTTGGACTCTACCAAAAATGATTCAAAATGTCATTTGGATCGGGCCTCATGTTGAATAACCACTTTTTAAACCCTCACAGTGACCAAAATTGCCATTTTTACAGAGTTTTGCTTACTCAAAATCTTAAATTTTGACCAATTTCAGGCACAGAAATGACTTTAAACACACTTATTTTAGTTGAAAAAGTAATAATTCACATCCAACCGTCATTTAAAGTCAAAAGATTAAATGTTAAAATTTCATCAATATTGACCATTTTTACAACGTTCGACTGGTCCGGGGTCATCGTTTTTCATCAGAAAATTGATTTTTTGGACTCTACCAAAAATGATTCAAAATGTCATTTGGATCGGGCCTCATGTTGAATAACCACTTTTTAAACCCTCACAGTGACCAAAATTGCCATTTTTACAGAGTTTTGCTTACTCAAAATCTTCAATTTTGACCAATTTCAGGCACAGAAATGACTTTAAACACACTTATTTTAGTTGAAAAAGTAATAATTCACATCCAACCGTCATTTAAAGTCAAAAGATTAAATGTTAAAATTTCATCAATATTGACCATTTTTTCAACGTTCGACTGGTCCGGGGTCATCGTTTTTCATCAGAAAATTGATTTTTTGGACTCTACCAAAAATGATTCAAAATGTCATTTGGATCGGGCCTCATGTTGAATAACCACTTTTTAAACCCTCACAGTGACCAAAATTGCCATTTTTACAGAGTTTTGCTTACTCAAAATCTTAAATTTTGACCAATTTCAGGCACAGAAATGACTTTAAACACACTTATTTTAGTTGAAAAAGTAATAATTCACATCCAACCGTCATTTAAAGTCAAAAGATTAAATGTTAAAATTTCATCAATATTGACCATTTTTACAACGTTCGACTGGTCCGGGGTCATCGTTTTTCATCAGAAAATTGATTTTTTGGACTCTACCAAAAATGATTCAAAATGTCATTTGGATCGGGCCTCATGTTGAATAACCACTTTTTAAACCCTCACAGTGACCAAAATTGCCATTTTTACAGAGTTTTGCTTACTCAAAATCTTCAATTTTGACCAATTTCAGGCACAGAAATGACTTTAAACACACTTATTTTAGTTGAAAAAGTAATAATTCACATCCAACCGTCATTTAAAGTCAAAAGTTTAAATGTTAAAATTTCATCAATATTGACCATTTTTTCAACGTTCGACTGGTCCGGGGTCATCGTTTTTCATCAGAAAATTGATTTTTTGGACTCTACCAAAAATGATTCAAAATGTCATTTGGATCGGGCCTCATGTTGAATAACCACTTTTTAAACCCTCACAGTGACCAAAATTGCCATTTTTACAGAGTTTTGCTTACTCAGAATCTTCAATTTTGACCAATTTCAGGCACAGAAATGACTTTAAACACACTTATTTTAGTTGAAAAAGTAATAATTCACATCCAACCGTCATTTAAAGTCAAAAGATTAAATGTTAAAATTTCATCAATATTGACCATTTTTACAACGTTCGACTGGTCCGGGGTCATCGTTTTTCATCAGAAAATTGATTTTTTGGACTCTACCAAAAATGATTCAAAATGTCATTTGGATCGGGCCTCATGTTGAATAACCACTTTTTAAACCCTCACAGTGACCAAAATTGCCATTTTTACAGAGTTTTGCTTACTCAAAATCTTCAATTTTGACCAATTTCAGGCACAGAAATGACTTTAAACACACTTATTTTAGTTGAAAAAGTAATAATTCACATCCAACCGTCATTTAAAGTCAAAAGATTAAATGTAAAAATTTCATCAATATTGACCATTTTTTCAACGTTCGACTGGTCCGGGGTCATCGTTTTTCATCAGAAAATTGATTTTTTGGACTCTACCAAAAATGATCCAAAATGTCATTTGGATCGGGCCTCATGTTGAATAACCACTTTTTAAACCCTCACAGTGACCAAAATTGCCATTTTTACAGAGTTTTGCTTACTCAAAATCTTAAATTTTGACCAATTTCAGGCACAGAAATGACTTTAAACACACTTATTTTAGTTGAAAAAGTAATAATTCACATCCAACCGTCATTTAAAGTCAAAAGATTAAATGTTAAAATTTCATCAATATTGACCATTTTTTCAACGTTCGACTGGTCCGGGGTCATCGTTTTTCATCAGAAAATTGATTTTTTGGACTCTACCAAAAATGATTCAAAATGTCATTTGGATCGGGCCTCATGTTGAATAACCACTTTTTAAACCCTCACAGTGACCAAAATTGCCATTTTTACAGAGTTTTGCTTACTCAAAATCTTCAATTTTGACAAATTTCAGGCACAGAAATGACTTTAAACACACTTATTTTAGTTGAAAAAGTAAGAATTCACATCCAATCGTCATTTAAAGTCAAAAGATTAAATGTTAAAATTTCATCAATATTGACCATTTTTTCAACGTTCGACTGGTCCGGGGTCATCGTTTTTCATCAGAAAATGGATTTTTTGGACTCTACCAAAAAAGATTCAAAATGTTTTTTGGATCGGGTCTCATGTTGAATAACCACTTTTTAAACCCTCACAGTGACCAAAATTGCCATTTTTACAGAGTTTTGCTTACTCAAAATCTTCAATTTTGACCAATTTCAGGCACAGAAATGACTTTAAACACACTTATTTTAGTTGAAAAAGTAATAATTCACATCCAACCGTCATTTAAAGTCAAAAGATTAAATGTTAAAATTTCATCAATATTGACCATTTTTTCAACGTTCGACTGGTCCGGGGTCATCGTTTTTCATCAGAAAATTGATTTTTTGGACTCTACCAAAAATGATTCAAAATGTCATTTGGATCAGGCCTCATGTTGAATAACCACTTTTTAAACCCTCACAGTGACCAAAATTGCCATTTTTACAGAGTTTTGCTTACTCAAAATCTTCAATTTTGACCAATTTCAGGCACAGAAATGACTTTAAACACACTTATTTTAGTTGAAAAAGTAATAATTCACATCCAACCGTCATTTAAAGTCAAAAGATTAAATGTAAAAATTTCATCAATATTGACCATTTTTTCAACGTTCGACTGGTCCGGGGTCATCGTTTTTCATCAGAAAATTGATTTTTTGGACTCTACCAAAAATGATTCAAAATGTCATTTGGATCGGGCCTCATGTTGAATAACCACTTTTTAAACCCTCACAGTGACCAAAATTGCCATTTTTACAGAGTTTTGCTTACTCAAAATCTTCAATTTTGACAAATTTCAGGCACAGAAATGACTTTAAACACACTTATTTTAGTTGAAAAAGTAAGAATTCACATCCAACCGTCATTTAAAGTCAAAAGATTAAATGTTAAAATTTCATCAATATTGACCATTTTTTCAACGTTCGACTGGTCCGGGGTCATCGTTTTTCATCAGAAAATGGATTTTTTGGACTCTACCAAAAAAGATTCAAAATGTTTTTTGGATCGGGTCTCATGTTGAATAACCACTTTTTAAACCCTCACAGTGACCAAAATTGCCATTTTTACAGAGTTTTGCTTACTCAAAATCTTCAATTTTGACCAATTTCAGGCACTGAAATGACTTTAAACACACTTATTTTAGTTGAAAAAGTAATAATTCACATCCAACCGTTATTTAAAGTCAAAAGATTAAATGTTAAAATTTCATCAATATTGACCATTTTTTCAACGTTCGACTGGTCCGGGGTCATCGTTTTTCATCAGAAAATTGATTTTTTGGACTCTACCAAAAATGATTCAAAATGTCATTTGGATCGGGCCTCATGTTGAATAACCACTTTTTAAACCCTCACAGTGACCAAAATTGCCATTTTTACAGAGTTTTGCTTACTCAAAATCTTAAATTTTGACCAATTTCAGGCACAGAAATGACTTTAAACACACTTATTTTAGTTGAAAAAGTAATAATTCACATCCAACCGTCATTTAAAGTCAAAAGATTAAATGTTAAAATTTCATCAATATTGACCATTTTTACAACGTTCGACTGGTCCGGGGTCATCGTTTTTCATCAGAAAATTGATTTTTTGGACTCTACCAAAAATGATTCAAAATGTCATTTGGATCGGGCCTCATGTTGAATAACCACTTTTTAAACCCTCACAGTGACCAAAATTGCCATTTTTACAAAGTTTTGCTTACTCAAAATCTTAAATTTTGACCAATTTCAGGCACAGAAATGACTTTAAACACACTTATTTTAGTTGAAAAAGTAATAATTCACATCCAACCGTCATTTAAAGTCAAAAGATTAAATGTTAAAATTTCATCAATATTGACCATTTTTTCAACGTTCGACTGGTCCGGGGTCATCGTTTTTCATCAGAAAATTGATTTTTTGGACTCTACCAAAAATGATTCAAAATGTCATTTGGATCGGGCCTCATGTTGAATAACCACTTTTTAAACCCTCACAGTGACCAAAATTGCCATTTTTACAGAGTTTTGCTTACTCAAAATCTTAAATTTTGACCAATTTCAGGCACAGAAATGACTTTAAACACACTTATTTTAGTTGAAAAAGTAATAATTCACATCCAACCGTCATTTAAAGTCAAAAGATTAAATGTTAAAATTTCATCAATATTGACCATTTTTACAACGTTCGACTGGTCCGGGGTCATCGTTTTTCATCAGAAAATTGATTTTTTGGACTCTACCAAAAATGATTCAAAATGTCATTTGGATCGGGCCTCATGTTGAATAACCACTTTTTAAACCCTCACAGTGACCAAAATTGCCATTTTTACAGAGTTTTGCTTACTCAAAATCTTAAATTTTGACCAATTTCAGGCACAGAAATGACTTTAAACACACTTATTTTAGTTGAAAAAGTAATAATTCACATCCAACCGTCATTTAAAGTCAAAAGATTAAATGTTAAAATTTCATCAATATTGACCATTTTTACAACGTTCGACTGGTCCGGGGTCATCGTTTTTCATCAGAAAATTGATTTTTTGGACTCTACCAAAAATGATTCAAAATGTCATTTGGATCGGGCCTCATGTTGAATAACCACTTTTTAAACCCTCACAGTGACCAAAATTGCCATTTTTACAGAGTTTTGCTTACTCAAAATCTTCAATTTTGACCAATTTCAGGCACAGAAATGACTTTAAACACACTTATTTTAGTTGAAAAAGTAATAATTCACATCCAACCGTCATTTAAAGTCAAAAGTTTAAATGTTAAAATTTCATCAATATTGACCATTTTTTCAACGTTCGACTGGTCCGGGGTCATCGTTTTTCATCAGAAAATTGATTTTTTGGACTCTACCAAAAATGATTCAAAATGTCATTTGGATCGGGCCTCATGTTGAATAACCACTTTTTAAACCCTCACAGTGACCAAAATTGCCATTTTTACAGAGTTTTGCTTACTCAGAATCTTCAATTTTGACCAATTTCAGGCACAGAAATGACTTTAAACACACTTATTTTAGTTGAAAAAGTAATAATTCACATCCAACCGTCATTTAAAGTCAAAAGATTAAATGTTAAAATTTCATCAATATTGACCATTTTTACAACGTTCGACTGGTCCGGGGTCATCGTTTTTCATCAGAAAATTGATTTTTTGGACTCTACCAAAAATGATTCAAAATGTCATTTGGATCGGGCCTCATGTTGAATAACCACTTTTTAAACCCTCACAGTGACCAAAATTGCCATTTTTACAGAGTTTTGCTTACTCAAAATCTTCAATTTTGACCAATTTCAGGCACAGAAATGACTTTAAACACACTTATTTTAGTTGAAAAAGTAATAATTCACATCCAACCGTCATTTAAAGTCAAAAGATTAAATGTAAAAATTTCATCAATATTGACCATTTTTTCAACGTTCGACTGGTCCGGGGTCATCGTTTTTCATCAGAAAATTGATTTTTTGGACTCTACCAAAAATGATCCAAAATGTCATTTGGATCGGGCCTCATGTTGAATAACCACTTTTTAAACCCTCACAGTGACCAAAATTGCCATTTTTACAGAGTTTTGCTTACTCAAAATCTTAAATTTTGACCAATTTCAGGCACAGAAATGACTTTAAACACACTTATTTTAGTTGAAAAAGTAATAATTCACATCCAACCGTCATTTAAAGTCAAAAGATTAAATGTTAAAATTTCATCAATATTGACCATTTTTTCAACGTTCGACTGGTCCGGGGTCATCGTTTTTCATCAGAAAATTGATTTTTTGGACTCTACCAAAAATGATTCAAAATGTCATTTGGATCGGGCCTCATGTTGAATAACCACTTTTTAAACCCTCACAGTGACCAAAATTGCCATTTTTACAGAGTTTTGCTTACTCAAAATCTTCAATTTTGACAAATTTCAGGCACAGAAATGACTTTAAACACACTTATTTTAGTTGAAAAAGTAAGAATTCACATCCAATCGTCATTTAAAGTCAAAAGATTAAATGTTAAAATTTCATCAATATTGACCATTTTTTCAACGTTCGACTGGTCCGGGGTCATCGTTTTTCATCAGAAAATGGATTTTTTGGACTCTACCAAAAAAGATTCAAAATGTTTTTTGGATCGGGTCTCATGTTGAATAACCACTTTTTAAACCCTCACAGTGACCAAAATTGCCATTTTTACAGAGTTTTGCTTACTCAAAATCTTCAATTTTGACCAATTTCAGGCACAGAAATGACTTTAAACACACTTATTTTAGTTGAAAAAGTAATAATTCACATCCAACCGTCATTTAAAGTCAAAAGATTAAATGTTAAAATTTCATCAATATTGACCATTTTTTCAACGTTCGACTGGTCCGGGGTCATCGTTTTTCATCAGAAAATTGATTTTTTGGACTCTACCAAAAATGATTCAAAATGTCATTTGGATCAGGCCTCATGTTGAATAACCACTTTTTAAACCCTCACAGTGACCAAAATTGCCATTTTTACAGAGTTTTGCTTACTCAAAATCTTCAATTTTGACCAATTTCAGGCACAGAAATGACTTTAAACACACTTATTTTAGTTGAAAAAGTAATAATTCACATCCAACCGTCATTTAAAGTCAAAAGATTAAATGTAAAAATTTCATCAATATTGACCATTTTTTCAACGTTCGACTGGTCCGGGGTCATCGTTTTTCATCAGAAAATTGATTTTTTGGACTCTACCAAAAATGATTCAAAATGTCATTTGGATCGGGCCTCATGTTGAATAACCACTTTTTAAACCCTCACAGTGACCAAAATTGCCATTTTTACAGAGTTTTGCTTACTCAAAATCTTCAATTTTGACAAATTTCAGGCACAGAAATGACTTTAAACACACTTATTTTAGTTGAAAAAGTAAGAATTCACATCCAACCGTCATTTAAAGTCAAAAGATTAAATGTTAAAATTTCATCAATATTGACCATTTTTTCAACGTTCGACTGGTCCGGGGTCATCGTTTTTCATCAGAAAATGGATTTTTTGGACTCTACCAAAAAAGATTCAAAATGTTTTTTGGATCGGGTCTCATGTTGAATAACCACTTTTTAAACCCTCACAGTGACCAAAATTGCCATTTTTACAGAGTTTTGCTTACTCAAAATCTTCAATTTTGACCAATTTCAGGCACTGAAATGACTTTAAACACACTTATTTTAGTTGAAAAAGTAATAATTCACATCCAACCGTTATTTAAAGTCAAAAGATTAAATGTTAAAATTTCATCAATATTGACCATTTTTTCAACGTTCGACTGGTCCGGGGTCATCGTTTTTCATCAGAAAATTGATTTTTTGGACTCTACCAAAAATGATTCAAAATGTCATTTGGATCGGGCCTCATGTTGAATAACCACTTTTTAAACCCTCACAGTGACCAAAATTGCCATTTTTACAGAGTTTTGCTTACTCAAAATCTTAAATTTTGACCAATTTCAGGCACAGAAATGACTTTAAACACACTTATTTTAGTTGAAAAAGTAATAATTCACATCCAACCGTCATTTAAAGTCAAAAGATTAAATGTTAAAATTTCATCAATATTGACCATTTTTACAACGTTCGACTGGTCCGGGGTCATCGTTTTTCATCAGAAAATTGATTTTTTGGACTCTACCAAAAATGATTCAAAATGTCATTTGGATCGGGCCTCATGTTGAATAACCACTTTTTAAACCCTCACAGTGACCAAAATTGCCATTTTTACAAAGTTTTGCTTACTCAAAATCTTAAATTTTGACCAATTTCAGGCACAGAAATGACTTTAAACACACTTATTTTAGTTGAAAAAGTAATAATTCACATCCAACCGTCATTTAAAGTCAAAAGATTAAATGTTAAAATTTCATCAATATTGACCATTTTTTCAACGTTCGACTGGTCCGGGGTCATCGTTTTTCATCAGAAAATTGATTTTTTGGACTCTACCAAAAATGATTCAAAATGTCATTTGGATCGGGCCTCATGTTGAATAACCACTTTTTAAACCCTCACAGTGACCAAAATTGCCATTTTTACAGAGTTTTGCTTACTCAGAATCTTCAATTTTGACCAATTTCAGGCACAGAAATGACTTTAAACACACTTATTTTAGTTGAAAAAGTAATAATTCACATCCAACCGTCATTTAAAGTCAAAAGATTAAATGTTAAAATTTCATCAATATTGACCATTTTTTCAACGTTCGACTGGTCCGGGGTCATCGTTTTTCATCAGAAAATTGATTTTTTGGACTCTACCAAAAATGATTCAAAATGTCATTTGGATCGGGCCTCATGTTGAATAACCACTTTTTAAACCCTCACAGTGACCAAAATTGCCATTTTTACAGAGTTTATCTTACTCAGAATCTTCAATTTTGACCAATTTCAGGCACAGAAATGACTTTAAACACACTTATTTTAGTTGAAAAAGTAATAATTCATATCCAACCGTCATTTAAAGTCAAAAGATGAAATGTTAAAATTTCATCAATATTGACCATTTTTTCAACGTTCGACTGGTCCGGGGTCATCGTTTTTCATCAGAAAATTGATTTTTTGGACTCTACCAAAAAAGATTCAAAATGTTTTTTGGATCGGGTCTCATGTTGAATAACCACTTTTTAAACCCTCACAGTGACCAAAATTGCCATTTTTACAGAGTTTTGCTTACTCAAAATCTTCAATTTTGACCAATTTCAGGCACAGAAATGACTTTAACCACACTTATTTTAGTTGAAAAAGTAATAATTCACATCCAACCGTTATTTAAAGTCAAAAGATTAAATGTTAAAATTTCATCAATATTGACCATTTTTTCAACGTTCGACTGGTCCGGGGTCATCGTTTTTCATCAGAAAATTGATTTTTTGGACTCTACCAAAAATGATTCAAAATGTCATTTGGATCGGGCCTCATGTTGAATAACCACTTTTTAAACCCTCACAGTGACCAAAATTGCCATTTTTACAGAGTTTTGCTTACTCAAAATCTTAAATTTTGACCAATTTCAGGCACAGAAATGACTTTAAACACACTTATTTTAGTTGAAAAAGTAATAATTCACATCCAACCGTCATTTAAAGTCAAAAGATTAAATGTTAAAATTTCATCAATATTGACCATTTTTACAACGTTCGACTGGTCCGGGGTCATCGTTTTTCATCAGAAAATTGATTTTTTGGACTCTACCAAAAATGATTCAAAATGTCATTTGGATCGGGCCTCATGTTGAATAACCACTTTTTAAACCCTCACAGTGACCAAAATTGCCATTTTTACAGAGTTTTGCTTACTCAAAATCTTCAATTTTGACCAATTTCAGGCACAGAAATGACTTTAAACACACTTATTTTAGTTGAAAAAGTAATAATTCACATCCAACCGTCATTTAAAGTCAAAAGATTAAATGTTAAAATTTCATCAATATTGACCATTTTTTCAACGTTCGACTGGTCCGGGGTCATCGTTTTTCATCAGAAAATTGATTTTTTGGACTCTACCAAAAATGATTCAAAATGTCATTTGGATCGGGTCTCATGTTGAATAACCACTTTTTAAACCCTCACAGTGACCAAAATTGCCATTTTTACAGAGTTTTGCTTACTCAAAATCTTCAATTTTGACCAATTTCAGGCACAGAAATGACTTTAAACACACTTATTTTAGTTGAAAAAGTAATAATTCACATCCAACCGTCATTTAAAGTCAAAAGATTAAATGTTAAAATTTCATCAATATTGACCATTTTTTCAACGTTCGACTGGTCCGGGGTCATCGTTTTTCATCAGAAAATTGATTTTTTGGACTCTACCAAAAATGATTCAAAATGTCATTTGGATCAGGCCTCATGTTGAATAACCACTTTTTAAACCCTCACAGTGACCAAAATTGCCATTTTTACAGAGTTTTGCTTACTCAAAATCTTCAATTTTGACCAATTTCAGGCACAGAAATGACTTTAAACACACTTATTTTAGTTGAAAAAGTAATAATTCACATCCAACCGTCATTTAAAGTCAAAAGATTAAATGTAAAAATTTCATCAATATTGACCATTTTTTCAACGTTCGACTGGTCCGGGGTCATCGTTTTTCATCAGAAAATTGATTTTTTGGACTCTACCAAAAATGATTCAAAATGTCATTTGGATCGGGCCTCATGTTGAATAACCACTTTTTAAACCCTCACAGTGACCAAAATTGCCATTTTTACAAAGTTTTGCTTACTCAAAATCTTAAATTTTGACCAATTTCAGGCACAGAAATGACTTTAAACACACTTATTTTAGTTGAAAAAGTAATAATTCACATCCAACCGTCATTTAAAGTCAAAAGATTAAATGTTAAAATTTCATCAATATTGACCATTTTTTCAACGTTCGACTGGTCCGGGGTCATCGTTTTTCATCAGAAAATTGATTTTTTGGACTCTACCAAAAATGATTCAAAATGTCATTTGGATCGGGCCTCATGTTGAATAACCACTTTTTAAACCCTCACAGTGACCAAAATTGCCATTTTTACAGAGTTTTGCTTACTCAGAATCTTCAATTTTGACCAATTTCAGGCACAGAAATGACTTTAAACACACTTATTTTAGTTGAAAAAGTAATAATTCACATCCAACCGTCATTTAAAGTCAAAAGATTAAATGTTAAAATTTCATCAATATTGACCATTTTTTCAACGTTCGACTGGTCCGGGGTCATCGTTTTTCATCAGAAAATTGATTTTTTGGACTCTACCAAAAATGATTCAAAATGTCATTTGGATCGGGCCTCATGTTGAATAACCACTTTTTAAACCCTCACAGTGACCAAAATTGCCATTTTTACAGAGTTTATCTTACTCAGAATCTTCAATTTTGACCAATTTCAGGCACAGAAATGACTTTAAACACACTTATTTTAGTTGAAAAAGTAATAATTCATATCCAACCGTCATTTAAAGTCAAAAGATGAAATGTTAAAATTTCATCAATATTGACCATTTTTTCAACGTTCGACTGGTCCGGGGTCATCGTTTTTCATCAGAAAATTGATTTTTTGGACTCTACCAAAAAAGATTCAAAATGTTTTTTGGATCGGGTCTCATGTTGAATAACCACTTTTTAAACCCTCACAGTGACCAAAATTGCCATTTTTACAGAGTTTTGCTTACTCAAAATCTTCAATTTTGACCAATTTCAGGCACAGAAATGACTTTAACCACACTTATTTTAGTTGAAAAAGTAATAATTCACATCCAACCGTTATTTAAAGTCAAAAGATTAAATGTTAAAATTTCATCAATATTGACCATTTTTTCAACGTTCGACTGGTCCGGGGTCATCGTTTTTCATCAGAAAATTGATTTTTTGGACTCTACCAAAAATGATTCAAAATGTCATTTGGATCGGGCCTCATGTTGAATAACCACTTTTTAAACCCTCACAGTGACCAAAATTGCCATTTTTACAGAGTTTTGCTTACTCAAAATCTTAAATTTTGACCAATTTCAGGCACAGAAATGACTTTAAACACACTTATTTTAGTTGAAAAAGTAATAATTCACATCCAACCGTCATTTAAAGTCAAAAGATTAAATGTTAAAATTTCATCAATATTGACCATTTTTACAACGTTCGACTGGTCCGGGGTCATCGTTTTTCATCAGAAAATTGATTTTTTGGACTCTACCAAAAATGATTCAAAATGTCATTTGGATCGGGCCTCATGTTGAATAACCACTTTTTAAACCCTCACAGTGACCAAAATTGCCATTTTTACAGAGTTTTGCTTACTCAAAATCTTCAATTTTGACCAATTTCAGGCACAGAAATGACTTTAAACACACTTATTTTAGTTGAAAAAGTAATAATTCACATCCAACCATCATTTAAAGTCAAAAGATTAAATGTTAAAATTTCATCAATATTGACCATTTTTTCAACGTTCGACTGGTCCGGGGTCATCGTTTTTCATCAGAAAATTGATTTTTTGGACTCTACCAAAAATGATTCAAAATGTCATTTGGATCGGGCCTCATGTTGAATAACCACTTTTTAAACCCTCACAGTGACCAAAATTGCCATTTTTACAGAGTTTTGCTTACTCAAAATCTTAAATTTTGACCAATTTCAGGCACAGAAATGACTTTAAACACACTTATTTTAGTTGAAAAAGTAATAATTCACATCCAACCGTCATTTAAAGTCAAAAGATTAAATGTAAAAATTTCATCAATATTGACCATTTTTTCAACGTTCGACTGGTCCGGGGTCATCGTTTTTCATCAGAAAATTGATTTTTTGGACTCTACCAAAAATGATTCAAAATGTCATTTGGATCGGGCCTCATGTTGAATAACCACTTTTTAAACCCTCACAGTGACCAAAATTGCCATTTTTACAGAGTTTTGCTTACTCAAAATCTTCAATTTTGACAAATTTCAGGCACAGAAATGACTTTAAACACACTTATTTTAGTTGAAAAAGTAAGAATTCACATCCAACCGTCATTTAAAGTCAAAAGATTAAATGTTAAAATTTCATCAATATTGACCATTTTTTCAACGTTCGACTGGTCCGGGGTCATCGTTTTTCATCAGAAAATTGATTTTTTGGACTCTACCAAAAATGATTCAAAATGTCATTTGGATCGGGCCTCATGTTGAATAACCACTTTTTAAACCCTCACAGTGACCAAAATTGCCATTTTTACAGAGTTTTGCTTACTCAAAATCTTAAATTTTGACCAATTTCAGGCACAGAAATGACTTTAAACACACTTATTTTAGTTGAAAAAGTAATAATTCACATCCAACCGTCATTTAAAGTCAAAAGATTAAATGTTAAAATTTCATCAATATTGACCATTTTTACAACGTTCGACTGGTCCGGGGTCATCGTTTTTCATCAGAAAATTGATTTTTTGGACTCTACCAAAAATGATTCAAAATGTCATTTGGATCGGGCCTCATGTTGAATAACCACTTTTTAAACCCTCACAGTGACCAAAATTGCCATTTTTACAGAGTTTTGCTTACTCAAAATCTTCAATTTTGACCAATTTCAGGCACAGAAATGACTTTAAACACACTTATTTTAGTTGAAAAAGTAATAATTCACATCCAACCGTCATTTAAAGTCAAAAGATTAAATGTTAAAATTTCATCAATATTGACCATTTTTTCAACGTTCGACTGGTCCGGGGTCATCGTTTTTCATCAGAAAATTGATTTTTTGGACTCTACCAAAAATGATTCAAAATGTCATTTGGATCGGGCCTCATGTTGAATAACCACTTTTTAAACCCTCACAGTGACCAAAATTGCCATTTTTACAGAGTTTATCTTACTCAGAATCTTCAATTTTGACCAATTTCAGGCACAGAAATGACTTTAAACACACTTATTTTAGTTGAAAAAGTAATAATTCACATCCAACCGTCATTTAAAGTCAAAAGATGAAATGTTAAAATTTCATCAATATTGACCATTTTTTCAACGTTCGACTGGTCCGGGGTCATCGTTTTTCATCAGAAAATTGATTTTTTGGACTCTACCAAAAATGATTCAAAATGTCATTTGGATCGGGCCTCATGTTGAATAACCACTTTTTAAACTCTCACAGTGACCAAAATTGCCATTTTTACAGAGTTTTGCTTACTCAAAATCTTACATTTTGACCAATTTCAGGCACAGAAATGACTTTAAACACACTTATTTTAGTTGAAAAAGTAATAATTCACATCCAACCGTCATTTAAAGTCAAAAGATTAAATGTTAAAATTTCATCAATATTGACCATTTTTTCAACGTTCGACTGGTCCGGGGTCATCGTTTTTCATCAGAAAATTGATTTTTTGGACTCTACCAAAAATGATTCAAAATGTCATTTGGATCGGGCCTCATGTTGAATAACCACTTTTTAAACCCTCACAGTGACCAAAATTGCCATTTTTACAGAGTTTTGCTTACTCAAAATCTTCAATTTTGACAAATTTCAGGCACAGAAATGACTTTAAACACACTTATTTTAGTTGAAAAAGTAAGAATTCACATCCAACCGTCATTTAAAGTCAAAAGATTAAATGTTAAAATTTCATCAATATTGACCATTTTTTTCAACGTTCGACTGGTCCGGGGTCATCGTTTTTCATCAGAAAATGGATTTTTTGGACTCTACCAAAAAAGATTCAAAATGTTTTTTGGATCGGGTCTCATGTTGAATAACCACTTTTTAAACCCTCACAGTGACCAAAATTGCCATTTTTACAGAGTTTTGCTTACTCAAAATCTTCAATTTTGACCAATTTCAGGCACAGAAATGACTTTAAACACACTTATTTTAGTTGAAAAAGTAATAATTCACATCCAACCGTTATTTAAAGTCAAAAGATTAAATGTTAAAATTTCATCAATATTGACCATTTTTTCAACGTTCGACTGGTCCGGGGTCATCGTTTTTCATCAGAAAATTGATTTTTTGGACTCTACCAAAAATGATTCAAAATGTCATTTGGATCGGGCCTCATGTTGAATAACCACTTTTTAAACCCTCACAGTGACCAAAATTGCCATTTTTACAGAGTTTTGCTTACTCAAAATCTTAAATTTTGACCAATTTCAGGCACAGAAATGACTTTAAACACACTTATTTTAGTTGAAAAAGTAATAATTCACATCCAACCGTCATTTAAAGTCAAAAGATTAAATGTTAAAATTTCATCAATATTGACCATTTTTTCAACGTTCGACTGGTCCGGGGTCATCGTTTTTCATCAGAAAATTGATTTTTTGGACTCTACCAAAAATGATTCAAAATGTCATTTGGATCGGGCCTCATGTTGAATAACCACTTTTTAAACCCTCACAGTGACCAAAATTGCCATTTTTACAGAGTTTTGCTTACTCAAAATCTTAAATTTTGACCAATTTCAGGCACAGAAATGACTTTAAACACACTTATTTTAGTTGAAAAAGTAATAATTCACATCCAACCGTCATTTAAAGTCAAAAGATTAAATGTAAAAATTTCATCAATATTGACCAGTTTTTTCAACGTTCGACTGGTCCGGGGTCATCGTTTTTCATCAGAAAATTGATTTTTTGGACTCTACCAAAAATGATTCAAAATGTCATTTGGATCGGGCCTCATGTTGAATAACCACTTTTTAAACCCTCACAGTGACCAAAATTGCCATTTTTACAGAGTTTTGCTTACTCAAAATCTTCAATTTTGACAAATTTCAGGCACAGAAATGACTTTAAACACACTTATTTTAGTTGAAAAAGTAAGAATTCACATCCAAACGTCATTTAAAGTCAAAAGATTAAATGTTAAAATTTCATCAATATTGACCATTTTTTCAACGTTCGACTGGTCCGGGGTCATCGTTTTTCATCAGAAAATGGATTTTTTGGACTCTACCAAAAAAGATTCAAAATGTTTTTTGGATCGGGTCTCATGTTGAATAACCACTTTTTAAACCCTCACAGTGACCAAAATTGCCATTTTTACAGAGTTTTGCTTACTCAAAATCTTCAATTTTGACCAATTTCAGGCACAGAAATGACTTTAAACACACTTATTTTAGTTGAAAAAGTAATAATTCACATCCAACCGTTATTTAAAGTCAAAAGATTAAATGTTAAAATTTCATCAATATTGACCATTTTTTCAACGTTCGACTGGTCCGGGGTCATCGTTTTTCATCAGAAAATTGATTTTTTGGACTCTACCAAAAATGATTCAAAATGTCATTTGGATCGGGCCTCATGTTGAATAACCACTTTTTAAACCCTCACAGTGACCAAAATTGCCATTTTTACAGAGTTTTGCTTACTCAAAATCTTAAATTTTGACCAATTTCAGGCACAGAAATGACTTTAAACACACTTATTTTAGTTGAAAAAGTAATAATTCACATCCAACCGTCATTTAAAGTCAAAAGATTAAATGTTAAAATTTCATCAATATTGACCATTTTTACAACGTTCGACTGGTCCGGGGTCATCGTTTTTCATCAGAAAATTGATTTTTTGGACTCTACCAAAAATGATTCAAAATGTCATTTGGATCGGGCCTCATGTTGAATAACCACTTTTTAAACCCTCACAGTGACCAAAATTGCCATTTTTACAGAGTTTATCTTACTCAGAATCTTCAATTTTGACCAATTTCAGGCACAGAAATGACTTTAAACACACTTATTTTAGTTGAAAAAGTAATAATTCACATCCAACCGTCATTTAAAGTCAAAAGATGAAATGTTAAAATTTCATCAATATTGACCATTTTTTCAACGTTCGACTGGTCCGGGGTCATCGTTTTTCATCAGAAAATTGATTTTTTGGACTCTACCAAAAATGATTCAAAATGTCATTTGGATCGGGCCTCATGTTGAATAACCACTTTTTAAACTCTCACAGTGACCAAAATTGCCATTTTTACAGAGTTTTGCTTACTCAAAATCTTAAATTTTGACCAATTTCAGGCACAGAAATGACTTTAAACACACTTATTTTAGTTGAAAAAGTAATAATTCACATCCAACCGTCATTTAAAGTCAAAAGATTAAATGTTAAAATTTCATCAATATTGACCATTTTTTCAACGTTCGACTGGTCTGGGGTCATCGTTTTTCATCAGAAAATTGATTTTTTGGACTCTACCAAAAATGATTCAAAATGTCATTTGGATCGGGCCTCATGTTGAATAACCACTTTTTAAACCCTCACAGTGACCAAAATTGCCATTTTTACAGAGTTTTGCTTACTCAAAATCTTCAATTTTGACAAATTTCAGGCACAGAAATGACTTTAAACACACTTATTTTAGTTGAAAAAGTAAGAATTCACATCCAACCGTCATTTAAAGTCAAAAGATTAAATGTTAAAATTTCATCAATATTGACCATTTTTTCAACGTTCGACTGGTCCGGGGTCATCGTTTTTCATCAGAAAATTGATTTTTTGGACTCTACCAAAAATGATTCAAAATGTCATTTGGATCGGGCCTCATGTTGAATAACCACTTTTTAAACCCTCACAGTGACCAAAATTGCCATTTTTACAGAGTTTTGCTTACTCAAAATCTTTAATTTTGACAAATTTCAGGCACAGAAATGACTTTAAACACACTTGTTTTAGTTGAAAAAGTAAGAATTCACATCCAACCGTCATTTAAAGTCAAAAGATTAAATGTTAAAATTTCATCAATATTGACCTTTTTTTCAACGTTCGACTGGTCCGGGGTCATCGTTTTTCATCAGAAAATGGATTTTTTGGACTCTACCAAAAAAGATTCAAAATGTTTTTTGGATCGGGTCTCATGTTGAATAACCACTTTTTAAACCCTCACAGTGACCAAAATTGCCATTTTTACAGAGTTTTGCTTACTCAAAATCTTCAATTTTGACCAATTTCAGGCACAGAAATGACTTTAACCACACTTATTTTAGTTGAAAAAGTAATAATTCACATCCAACCGTTATTTAAAGTCAAAAGATTAAATGTTAAAATTTCATCAATATTGACCATTTTTTCAACGTTCGACTGGTCCGGGGTCATCGTTTTTCATCAGAAAATTGATTTTTTGGACTCTACCAAAAATGATTCAAAATGTCATTTGGATCGGGCCTCATGTTGAATAACCACTTTTTAAACCCTCACAGTGACCAAAATTGCCATTTTTACAGAGTTTTGCTTACTCAAAATCTTCAATTTTGACCAATTTCAGGCACAGAAATGACTTTAAACACACTTATTTTAGTTGAAAAAGTAATAATTCACATCCAACCGTCATTTAAAGTCAAAAGATTAAATGTTAAAATTTCATCAATATTGACCATTTTTTCAACGTTCGACTGGTCCGGGGTCATCGTTTTTTATCAGAAAATTGATTTTTTGGACTCTACCAAAAATGATTCAAAATGTCATTTGGATCGGGCCTCATGTTGAATAACCACTTTTTAAACCCTCACAGTGACCAAAATTGCCATTTTTACAGAGTTTTGCTTACTCAAAATCTTAAATTTTGACCAATTTCAGGCACAGAAATGACTTTAAACACACTTATTTTAGTTGAAAAAGTAATAATTCACATCCAACCGTCATTTAAAGTCAAAAGATTAAATGTAAAAATTTCATCAATATTGACCATTTTTTCAACGTTCGACTGGTCCGGGGTCATCGTTTTTCATCAGAAAATTGATTTTTTGGACTCTACCAAAAATGATTCAAAATGTCATTTGGATCGGGCCTCATGTTGAATAACCACTTTTTAAACCCTCACAGTGACCAAAATTGCCATTTTTACAGAGTTTTGCTTACTCAAAATCTTCAATTTTGACAAATTTCAGGCACAGAAATGACTTTAAACACACTTATTTTAGTTGAAAAAGTAAGAATTCACATCCAACCGTCATTTAAAGTCAAAAGATTAAATGTTAAAATTTCATCAATATTGACCATTTTTTCAACGTTCGACTGGTCCGGGGTCATCGTTTTTCATCAGAAAATGGATTTTTTGGACTCTACCAAAAAAGATTCAAAATGTTTTTTGGATCGGGTCTCATGTTGAATAACCACTTTTTAAACCCTCACAGTGACCAAAATTGCCATTTTTACAGAGTTTTGCTTACTCAAAATCTTCAATTTTGACCAATTTCAGGCACAGAAATGACTTTAAACACACTTATTTTAGTTGAAAAAGTAATAATTCACATCCAACCGTTATTTAAAGTCAAAAGATTAAATGTTAAAATTTCATCAATATTGACCATTTTTTCAACGTTCGACTGGTCCGGGGTCATCGTTTTTCATCAGAAAATTGATTTTTTGGACTCTACCAAAAATGATTCAAAATGTCATTTGGATCGGGCCTCATGTTGAATAACCACTTTTTAAACCCTCACAGTGACCAAAATTGCCATTTTTACAGAGTTTTGCTTACTCAAAATCTTAAATTTTGACCAATTTCAGGCACAGAAATGACTTTAAACACACTTATTTTAGTTGAAAAAGTAATAATTCACATCCAACCGTCATTTAAAGTCAAAAGATTAAATGTTAAAATTTCATCAATATTGACCATTTTTACAACGTTCGACTGGTCCGGGGTCATCGTTTTTCATCAGAAAATTGATTTTTTGGACTCTACCAAAAATGATTCAAAATGTCATTTGGATGGGGCCTCATGTTGAATAACCACTTTTTAAACCCTCACAGTGACCAAAATTGCCATTTTTACAGAGTTTTGCTTACTCAAAATCTTCAATTTTGACCAATTTCAGGCACAGAAATGACTTTAAACACACTTATTTTAGTTGAAAAAGTAATAATTCACATCCAACCGTCATTTAAAGTCAAAAGATTAAATGTTAAAATTTCATCAATATTGACCATTTTTTCAACGTTCGACTGGTCCGGGGTCATCGTTTTTCATCAGAAAATTGATTTTTTGGACTCTACCAAAAATGATTCAAAATGTCATTTGGATCGGGCCTCATGTTGAATAACCACTTTTTAAACCCTCACAGTGACCAAAATTGCCATTTTTACAGAGTTTATCTTACTCAGAATCTTCAATTTTGACCAATTTCAGGCACAGAAATGACTTTAAACACACTTATTTTAGTTGAAAAAGTAATAATTCACTTCCAACCGTCATTTAAATTCAAAAGATGAAATGTTAAAATTTCATCAATATTGACCATTTTTTCAACGTTCGACTGGTCCGGGGTCATCGTTTTTCATCAGAAAATTGATTTTTTGGACTCTACCAAAAATGATTCAAAATGTCATTTGGATCGGGCCTCATGTTGAATAACCACTTTTTAAACTCTCACAGTGACCAAAATTGCCATTTTTACAGAGTTTTGCTTACTCAAAATCTTAAATTTTGACCAATTTCAGGCACAGAAATGACTTTAAACACACTTATTTTAGTTGAAAAAGTAATAATTCACATCCAACCGTCATTTAAAGTCAAAAGATTAAATGTTAAAATTTCATCAATATTGACCATTTTTTCAACGTTCGACTGGTCCGGGGTCATCGTTTTTCATCAGAAAATTGATTTTTTGGACTCTACCAAAAATGATTCAAAATGTCATTTGGATCGGGCCTCATGTTGAATAACCACTTTTTAAACCCTCACAGTGACCAAAATTGCCATTTTTACAGAGTTTTGCTTACTCAAAATCTTTAATTTTGACAAATTTCAGGCACAGAAATGACTTTAAACACACTTATTTTAGTTGAAAAAGTAAGAATTCACATCCAACCGTCATTTAAAGTCAAAAGATTAAATGTTAAAATTTCATCAATATTGACCATTTTTTTCAACGTTCGACTGGTCCGGGGTCATCGTTTTTCATCAGAAAATTGATTTTTTGGACTCTACCAAAAATGATTCAAAATGTCATTTGGATCGGGCCTCATGTTGAATAACCACTTTTTAAACCCTCACAGTGACCAAAATTGCCATTTTTACAGAGTTTTGCTTAGTCAAAATCTTAAATTTTGACCAATTTCAGGCACAGAAATGACTTTAAACACACTTATTTTAGTTGAAAAAGTAATAATTCACATCCAACCGTCATTTAAAGTCAAAAGATTAAATGTTAAAATTTCATCAATATTGACCATTTTTACAACGTTCGACTGGTCCGGGGTCATCGTTTTTCATCAGAAAATTGATTTTTTGGACTCTACCAAAAATGATTCAAAATGTCATTTGGATCAGGCCTCATGTTGAATAACCACTTTTTAAACCCTCACAGTGACCAAAATTGCCATTTTTACAGAGTTTATCTTACTCAGAATCTTCAATTTTGACCAATTTCAGGCACAGAAATGACTTTAAACACACTTATTTTAGTTGAAAAAGTAATAATTCACATCCAACCGTCATTTAAAGTCAAAAGATGAAATGTTAAAATTTCATCAATATTGACCATTTTTTCAACGTTCGACTGGTCCGGGGTCATCGTTTTTCATCAGAAAATTGATTTTTTGGACTCTACCAAAAATGATTCAAAATGTCATTTGGATCGGGCCTCATGTTGAATAACCACTTTTTAAACTCTCACAGTGACCAAAATTGCCATTTTTACAGAGTTTTGCTTACTCAAAATCTTAAATTTTGACCAATTTCAGGCACAGAAATGACTTTAAACACACTTATTTTAGTTGAAAAAGTAATAATTCACATCCAACCGTCATTTAAAGTCAAAAGATTAAATGTTAAAATTTCATCAATATTGACCATTTTTTCAACGTTCGACTGGTCCGGGGTCATCGTTTTTCATCAGAAAATTGATTTTTTGGACTCTACCAAAAATGATTCAAAATGTCATTTGGATCGGGCCTCATGTTGAATAACCACTTTTTAAACCCTCACAGTGACCAAAATTGCCATTTTTACAGAGTTTATCTTACTCAGAATCTTCAATTTTGACCAATTTCAGGCACAGAAATGACTTTAAACACACTTATTTTAGTTGAAAAAGTAATAATTCACATCCAACCGTCATTTAAAGTCAAAAGATGAAATGTTAAAATTTCATCAATATTGACCATTTTTTCAACGTTCGACTGGTCCGGGGTCATCGTTTTTCATCAGAAAATTGATTTTTTGGACTCTACCAAAAATGATTCAAAATGTCATTTGGATCGGGCCTCATGTTGAATAACCACTTTTTAAACTCTCACAGTGACCAAAATTGCCATTTTTACAGAGTTTTGCTTACTCAAAATCTTAAATTTTGACCAATTTCAGGCACAGAAATGACTTTAAACACACTTATTTTAGTTGAAAAAGTAATAATTCACATCCAACCGTCATTTAAAGTCAAAAGATTAAATGTTAAAATTTCATCAATATTGACCATTTTTTCAACGTTCGACTGGTCCGGGGTCATCGTTTTTCATCAGAAAATTGATTTTTTGGACTCTACCAAAAATGATTCAAAATGTCATTTGGATCGGGCCTCATGTTGAATAACCACTTTTTAAACCCTCACAGTGACCAAAATTGCCATTTTTACAGAGTTTTGCTTACTCAAAATCTTAAATTTTGACCAATTTCAGGCACAGAAATGACTTTAAACACACTTATTTTAGTTGAAAAAGTAATAATTCACATCCAACCGTCATTTAAAGTCAAAAGATTAAATGTAAAAATTTCATCAATATTGACCATTTTTTCAACGTTCGACTGGTCCGGGGTCATCGTTTTTCATCAGAAAATTGATTTTTTGGACTCTACCAAAAATGATTCAAAATGTCATTTGGATCGGGCCTCATGTTGAATAACCACTTTTTAAACCCTCACAGTGACCAAAATTGCCATTTTTACAGAGTTTTGCTTACTCAAAATCTTCAATTTTGACAAATTTCAGGCACAGAAATGACTTTAAACACACTTATTTTAGTTGAAAAAGTAAGAATTCACATCCAACCGTCATTTAAAGTCAAAAGATTAAATGTTAAAATTTCATCAATATTGACCATTTTTTCAACGTTCGACTGGTCCGGGGTCATCGTTTTTCATCAGAAAATGGATTTTTTGGACTCTACCAAAAAAGATTCAAAATGTTTTTTGGATCGGGTCTCATGTTGAATAACCACTTTTTAAACCCTCACAGTGACCAAAATTGCCATTTTTACAGAGTTTTGCTTACTCAAAATCTTCAATTTTGACCAATTTCAGGCACAGAAATGACTTTAAACACACTTATTTTAGTTGAAAAAGTAATAATTCACATCCAACCGTTATTTAAAGTCAAAAGATTAAATGTTAAAATTTCATCAATATTGACCATTTTTTCAACGTTCGACTGGTCCGGGGTCATCGTTTTTCATCAGAAAATTGATTTTTTGGACTCTACCAAAAATGATTCAAAATGTCATTTGGATCGGGCCTCATGTTGAATAACCACTTTTTAAACCCTCACAGTGACCAAAAT
Organism: Lissotriton vulgaris; assembly: GCF_964263255.1. Lineage (NCBI taxonomy): Eukaryota > Metazoa > Chordata > Amphibia > Caudata > Salamandridae > Lissotriton > Lissotriton vulgaris. Next base: position 344,182 of record NW_028247559.1, read on the forward strand.
TGCCATTTTTACAGAGTTTTGCTTACTCAAAATCTTAAATTTTGACCAATTTCAGGCACAGAAATGACTTTAAACACACTTATTTTAGTTGAAAAAGTAATAATTCACATCCAACCGTCATTTAAAGTCAGAAGATTAAATGTTAAAATTTCATCAATATTGACCATTTTTACAACGTTCGACTGGTCCGGGGTCATCGTTTTTCATCAGAAAATTGATTTTTTGGACTCTACCAAAAATGATTCAAAATGTCATTTGGATGGGGCCTCATGTTGAATAACCACTTTTTAAACCCTCACAGTGACCAAAATTGCCATTTTTACAGAGTTTTGCTTACTCAAAATCTTAAATTTTGACCAATTTCAGGCACAGAAATGACTTTAAACACACTTATTTTAGTTGAAAAAGTAATAATTCACATCCAACCGTCATTTAAAGTCAAAAGATTAAATGTTAAAATTTCATCAATATTGACCATTTTTTCAACGTTCGACTGGTCCGGGGTCATCGTTTTTCATCAGAAAATTGATTTTTTGGACTCTACCAAAAATGATTCAAAATGTCATTTGGATCGGGCCTCATGTTGAATAACCACTTTTTAAACCCTCACAGTGACCAAAATTGCCATTTTTACAGAGTTTTGCTTACTCAAAATCTTTAATTTTGACAAATTTCAGGCACAGAAATGACTTTAAACACACTTATTTTAGTTGAAAAAGTAAGAATTCACATCCAACCGTCATTTAAAGTCAAAAGATTAAATGTTAAAATTTCATCAATATTGACCATTTTTTTCAACGTTCGACTGGTCCGGGGTCATCGTTTTTCATCAGAAAATTGATTTTTTGGACTCTACCAAAAATGATTCAAAATGTCATTTGGATCGGGCCTCATGTTGAATAACCACTTTTTAAACCCTCACAGTGACCAAAATTGCCATTTTTACAGAGTTTTGCTTACTCAAAATCTTAAATTTTGACCAATTTCAGGCACAGAAATGACTTTAAACACACTTATTTTAGTTGAAAAAGTAATAATTCACATCCAACCGTCATTTAAAGTCAAAAGATTAAATGTTAAAATTTCATCAATATTGACCATTTTTACAACGTTCGACTGGTCCGGGGTCATCGTTTTTCATCAGAAAATTGATTTTTTGGACTCTACCAAAAATGATTCAAAATGTCATTTGGATCGGGCCTCATGTTGAATAACCACTTTTTAAACCCTCACAGTGACCAAAATTGCCATTTTTACAGAGTTTATCTTACTCAGAATCTTCAATTTTGACCAATTTCAGGCACAGAAATGACTTTAAACACACTTATTTTAGTTGAAAAAGTAATAATTCACATCCAACCGTCATTTAAAGTCAAAAGATGAAATGTTAAAATTTCATCAATATTGACCATTTTTTCAACGTTCGACTGGTCCGGGGTCATCGTTTTTCATCAGAAAATTGATTTTTTGGACTCTACCAAAAATGATTCAAAATGTCATTTGGATCGGGCCTCATGTTGAATAACCACTTTTTAAACTCTCACAGTGACCAAAATTGCCATTTTTACAGAGTTTTGCTTACTCAAAATCTTAAATTTTGACCAATTTCAGGCACAGAAATGACTTTAAACACACTTATTTTAGTTGAAAAAGTAATAATTCACATCCAACCGTCATTTAAAGTCAAAAGATTAAATGTTAAAATTTCATCAATATTGACCATTTTTTCAACGTTCGACTGGTCCGGGGTCATCGTTTTTCATCAGAAAATTGATTTTTTGGACTCTACCAAAAATGATTCAAAATGTCATTTGGATCGGGCCTCATGTTGAATAACCACTTTTTAAACCCTCACAGTGACCAAAATTGCCATTTTTACAGAGTTTTGCTTACTCAAAATCTTAAATTTTGACCAATTTCAGGCACAGAAATGACTTTAAACACACTTATTTTAGTTGAAAAAGTAATAATTCACATCCAACCGTCATTTAAAGTCAAAAGATTAAATGTAAAAATTTCATCAATATTGACCATTTTTTCAACGTTCGACTGGTCCGGGGTCATCGTTTTTCATCAGAAAATTGATTTTTTGGACTCTACCAAAAATGATTCAAAATGTCATTTGGATCGGGCCTCATGTTGAATAACCACTTTTTAAACCCTCACAGTGACCAAAATTGCCATTTTTACAGAGTTTTGCTTACTCAAAATCTTCAATTTTGACAAATTTCAGGCACAGAAATGACTTTAAACACACTTATTTTAGTTGAAAAAGTAAGAATTCACATCCAACCGTCATTTAAAGTCAAAAGATTAAATGTTAAAATTTCATCAATATTGACCATTTTTTCAACGTTCGACTGGTCCGGGGTCATCGTTTTTCATCAGAAAATGGATTTTTTGGACTCTACCAAAAAAGATTCAAAATGTTTTTTGGATCGGGTCTCATGTTGAATAACCACTTTTTAAACCCTCACAGTGACCAAAATTGCCATTTTTACAGAGTTTTGCTTACTCAAAATCTTCAATTTTGACCAATTTCAGGCACAGAAATGACTTTAAACACACTTATTTTAGTTGAAAAAGTAATAATTCACATCCAACCGTTATTTAAAGTCAAAAGATTAAATGTTAAAATTTCATCAATATTGACCATTTTTTCAACGTTCGACTGGTCCGGGGTCATCGTTTTTCATCAGAAAATTGATTTTTTGGACTCTACCAAAAATGATTCAAAATGTCATTTGGATCGGGCCTCATGTTGAATAACCACTTTTTAAACCCTCACAGTGACCAAAATTGCCATTTTTACAGAGTTTTGCTTACTCAAAATCTTAAATTTTGACCAATTTCAGGCACAGAAATGACTTTAAACACACTTATTTTAGTTGAAAAAGTAATAATTCACATCCAACCGTCATTTAAAGTCAGAAGATTAAATGTTAAAATTTCATCAATATTGACCATTTTTACAACGTTCGACTGGTCCGGGGTCATCGTTTTTCATCAGAAAATTGATTTTTTGGACTCTACCAAAAATGATTCAAAATGTCATTTGGATGGGGCCTCATGTTGAATAACCACTTTTTAAACCCTCACAGTGACCAAAATTGCCATTTTTACAGAGTTTTGCTTACTCAAAATCTTAAATTTTGACCAATTTCAGGCACAGAAATGACTTTAAACACACTTATTTTAGTTGAAAAAGTAATAATTCACATCCAACCGTCATTTAAAGTCAAAAGATTAAATGTTAAAATTTCATCAATATTGACCATTTTTTCAACGTTCGACTGGTCCGGGGTCATCGTTTTTCATCAGAAAATTGATTTTTTGGACTCTACCAAAAATGATTCAAAATGTCATTTGGATCGGGCCTCATGTTGAATAACCACTTTTTAAACCCTCACAGTGACCAAAATTGCCATTTTTACAGAGTTTTGCTTACTCAAAATCTTTAATTTTGACAAATTTCAGGCACAGAAATGACTTTAAACACACTTATTTTAGTTGAAAAAGTAAGAATTCACATCCAACCGTCATTTAAAGTCAAAAGATGAAATGTTAAAATTTCATCAATATTGACCATTTTTTTCAACGTTCGACTGGTCCGGGGTCATCGTTTTTCATCAGAAAATTGATTTTTTGGACTCTACCAAAAATGATTCAAAATGTCATTTGGATCGGGCCTCATGTTGAATAACCACTTTTTAAACTCTCACAGTGACCAAAATTGCCATTTTTACAGAGTTTTGCTTACTCAAAATCTTAAATTTTGACCAATTTCAGGCACAGAAATGACTTTAAACACACTTATTTTAGTTGAAAAAGTAATAATTCACATCCAACCGTCATTTAAAGTCAAAAGATTAAATGTTAAAATTTCATCAATATTGACCATTTTTACAACGTTCGACTGGTCCGGGGTCATCGTTTTTCATCAGAAAATTGATTTTTTGGACTCTACCAAAAATGATTCAAAATGTCATTTGGATCGGGCCTCATGTTGAATAACCACTTTTTAAACCCTCACAGTGACCAAAATTGCCATTTTTACAGAGTTTTGCTTACTCAAAATCTTTAATTTTGACAAATTTCAGGCACAGAAATGACTTTAAACACACTTATTTTAGTTGAAAAAGTAAGAATTCACATCCAACCGTCATTTAAAGTCAAAAGATTAAATGTTAAAATTTCATCAATATTGACCATTTTTTTCAACGTTCGACTGGTCCGGGGTCATCGTTTTTCATCAGAAAATGGATTTTTTGGACTCTACCAAAAAAGATTCAAAATGTTTTTTGGATCGGGTCTCATGTTGAATAACCACTTTTTAAACCCTCACAGTGACCAAAATTGCCATTTTTACAGAGTTTTGCTTACTCAAAATCTTCAATTTTGACCAATTTCAGGCACAGAAATGACTTTAAACACACTTATTTTAGTTGAAAAAGTAATAATTCACATCCAACCGTTATTTAAAGTCAAAAGATTAAATGTTAAAATTTCATCAATATTGACCATTTTTTCAACGTTCGACTGGTCCGGGGTCATCGTTTTTCATCAGAAAATTGATTTTTTGGACTCTACCAAAAATGATTCAAAATGTCATTTGGATCGGGCCTCATGTTGAATAACCACTTTTTAAACCCTCACAGTGACCAAAATTGCCATTTTTACAGAGTTTTGCTTACTCAAAATCTTAAATTTTGACCAATTTCAGGCACAGAAATGACTTTAAACACACTTATTTTAGTTGAAAAAGTAATAATTCACATCCAACCGTCATTTAAAGTCAAAAGATTAAATGTTAAAATTTCATCAATATTGACCATTTTTACAACGTTCGACTGGTCCGGGGTCATCGTTTTTCATCAGAAAATTGATTTTTTGGACTCTACCAAAAATGATTCAAAATGTCATTTGGATGGGGCCTCATGTTGAATAACCACTTTTTAAACCCTCACAGTGACCAAAATTGCCATTTTTACAGAGTTTTGCTTACTCAAAATCTTCAATTTTGACCAATTTCAGGCACAGAAATGACTTTAAACACACTTATTTTAGTTGAAAAAGTAATAATTCACATCCAACCGTCATTTGAAGTCAAAAGATTAAATGTTAAAATTTCATCAATATTGACCATTTTTTCAACGTTCGACTGGTCCGGGGTCATCGTTTTTCATCAGAAAATTGATTTTTTGGACTCTACCAAAAATGATTCAAAATGTCATTTGGATCGGGCCTCATGTTGAATAACCACTTTTTAAACCCTCACAGTGACCAAAATTGCCATTTTTACAGAGTTTATCTTACTCAGAATCTTCAATTTTGACCAATTTCAGGCACAGAAATGACTTTAAACACACTTATTTTAGTTGAAAAAGTAATAATTCACTTCCAACCGTCATTTAAAGTCAAAAGATGAAATGTTAAAATTTCATCAATATTGACCATTTTTTCAACGTTCGACTGGTCCGGGGTCATCGTTTTTCATCAGAAAATTGATTTTTTGGACTCTACCAAAAATGATTCAAAATGTCATTTGGATCGGGCCTCATGTTGAATAACCACTTTTTAAACTCTCACAGTGACCAAAATTGCCATTTTTACAGAGTTTTGCTTACTCAAAATCTTAAATTTTGACCAATTTCAGGCACAGAAATGACTTTAAACACACTTATTTTAGTTGAAAAAGTAATAATTCACATCCAACCGTCATTTAAAGTCAAAAGATTAAATGTTAAAATTTCATCAATATTGACCATTTTTTCAACGTTCGACTGGTCCGGGGTCATCGTTTTTCATCAGAAAATGGATTTTTTGGACTCTACCAAAAAAGATTCAAAATGTTTTTTGGATCGGGTCTCATGTTGAATAACCACTTTTTAAACCCTCACAGTGACCAAAATTGCCATTTTTACAGAGTTTTGCTTACTCAAAATCTTCAATTTTGACCAATTTCAGGCACAGAAATGACTTTAAACACACTTATTTTAGTTGAAAAAGTAATAATTCACATCCAACCGTTATTTAAAGTCAAAAGATTAAATGTTAAAATTTCATCAATATTGACCATTTTTTCAACGTTCGACTGGTCCGGGGTCATCGTTTTTCATCAGAAAATTGATTTTTTGGACTCTACCAAAAATGATTCAAAATGTCATTTGGATCGGGCCTCATGTTGAATAACCACTTTTTAAACCCTCACAGTGACCAAAATTGCCATTTTTACAGAGTTTTGCTTACTCAAAATCTTAAATTTTGACCAATTTCAGGCACAGAAATGACTTTAAACACACTTATTTTAGTTGAAAAAGTAATAATTCACATCCAACCGTCATTTAAAGTCAAAAGATTAAATGTTAAAATTTCATCAATATTGACCATTTTTACAACGTTCGACTGGTCCGGGGTCATCGTTTTTCATCAGAAAATTGATTTTTTGGACTCTACCAAAAATGATTCAAAATGTCATTTGGATCGGGCCTCATGTTGAATAACCACTTTTTAAACCCTCACAGTGACCAAAATTGCCATTTTTACAGAGTTTATCTTACTCAGAATCTTCAATTTTGACCAATTTCAGGCACAGAAATGACTTTAAACACACTTATTTTAGTTGAAAAAGTAATAATTCACATCCAACCGTCATTTAAAGTCAAAAGATGAAATGTTAAAATTTCATCAATATTGACCATTTTTTCAACGTTCGACTGGTCCGGGGTCATCGTTTTTCATCAGAAAATTGATTTTTTGGACTCTACCAAAAATGATTCAAAATGTCATTTGGATCGGGCCTCATGTTGAATAACCACTTTTTAAACCCTCACAGTGACCAAAATTGCCATTTTTACAGAGTTTTGCTTACTCAAAATCTTAAATTTTGACCAATTTCAGGCACAGAAATGACTTTAAACACACTTATTTTAGTTGAAAAAGTAATAATTCACATCCAACCGTCATTTAAAGTCAAAAGATTAAATGTTAAAATTTCATCAATATTGACCATTTTTACAACGTTCGACTGGTCCGGGGTCATCGTTTTTCATCAGAAAATTGATTTTTTGGACTCTACCAAAAATGATTCAAAATGTCATTTGGATCGGGCCTCATGTTGAATAACCACTTTTTAAACCCTCACAGTGACCAAAATTGCCATTTTTACAGAGTTTTGCTTACTCAAAATCTTCAATTTTGACCAATTTCAGGCACAGAAATGACTTTAAACACACTTATTTTAGTTGAAAAAGTAATAATTCACATCCAACCGTCATTTAAAGTCAAAAGATTAAATGTTAAAATTTCATCAATATTGACCATTTTTTCAACGTTCGACTGGTCCGGGGTCATCGTTTTTCATCAGAAAATTGATTTTTTGGACTCTACCAAGATCGGGCCTCATGTTGAATAAAACCCCACCCCAACCCCCCCTACCCCCTTTTAAACCCTCACAGTGACCAAAATTGCCATTTTTACAGAGTTTATCTTACTCAGAATCTTCAATTTTGACCAATTTCAGGCACAGAAATGACTTTAAACACACTTATTTTAGTTGAAAAAGTAATAATTCACATCCAACCGTCATTTAAAGTCAAAAGATTAAATGTTAAAATTTCATCAATATTGACCATTTTTTCAACGTTCGACTGGTCCGGGGTCATCGTTTTTCATCAGAAAATTGATTTTTTGGACTCTACCAAAAATGATTCAAAATGTCATTTGGATCGGGCCTCATGTTGAATAACCACTTTTTAAACCCTCACAGTGACCAAAATTGCCATTTTTACAGAGTTTTGCTTACTCAAAATCTTCAATTTTGACAAATTTCAGGCACAGAAATGACTTTAAACACACTTATTTTAGTTGAAAAAGTAAGAATTCACATCCAACCGTCATTTAAAGTCAAAAGATTAAATGTTAAAATTTCATCAATATTGACCAATTTTTTCAACGTTCGACTGGTCCGGGGTCATCGTTTTTCATCAGAAAATGGATTTTTTGGACTCTACCAAAAAAGATTCAAAATGTTTTTTGGATCGGGTCTCATGTTGAATAACCACTTTTTAAACCCTCACAGTGACCAAAATTGCCATTTTTACAGAGTTTTGCTTACTCAAAATCTTCAATTTTGACCAATTTCAGGCACAGAAATGACTTTAAACACACTTATTTTAGTTGAAAAAGTAATAATTCACATCCAACCGTTATTTAAAGTCAAAAGATTAAATGTTAAAATTTCATCAATATTGACCATTTTTTCAACGTTCGACTGGTCCGGGGTCATCGTTTTTCATCAGAAAATTGATTTTTTGGACTCTACCAAAAATGATTCAAAATGTCATTTGGATCGGGCCTCATGTTGAATAACCACTTTTTAAACCCTCACAGTGACCAAAATTGCCATTTTTACAGAGTTTTGCTTACTCAAAATCTTAAATTTTGACCAATTTCAGGCACAGAAATGACTTTAAACACACTTATTTTAGTTGAAAAAGTAATAATTCACATCCAACCGTCATTTAAAGTCAAAAGATTAAATGTTAAAATTTCATCAATATTGACCATTTTTTCAACGTTCGACTGGTCCGGGGTCATCGTTTTTCATCAGAAAATTGATTTTTTGGACTCTACCAAAAATGATTCAAAATGTCATTTGGATCGGGCCTCATGTTGAATAACCACTTTTTAAACCCTCACAGTGACCAAAATTGCCATTTTTACAGAGTTTTGCTTACTCAAAATCTTAAATTTTGACCAATTTCAGGCACAGAAATGACTTTAAACACACTTATTTTAGTTGAAAAAGTAATAATTCACATCCAACCGTCATTTAAAGTCAAAAGATTAAATGTAAAAATTTCATCAATATTGACCAGTTTTTTCAACGTTCGACTGGTCCGGGGTCATCGTTTTTCATCAGAAAATTGATTTTTTGGACTCTACCAAAAATGATTCAAAATGTCATTTGGATCGGGCCTCATGTTGAATAACCACTTTTTAAACCCTCACAGTGACCAAAATTGCCATTTTTACAGAGTTTTGCTTACTCAAAATCTTCAATTTTGACAAATTTCAGGCACAGAAATGACTTTAAACACACTTATTTTAGTTGAAAAAGTAAGAATTCACATCCAAACGTCATTTAAAGTCAAAAGATTAAATGTTAAAATTTCATCAATATTGACCATTTTTTCAACGTTCGACTGGTCCGGGGTCATCGTTTTTCATCAGAAAATGGATTTTTTGGACTCTACCAAAAAAGATTCAAAATGTTTTTTGGATCGGGTCTCATGTTGAATAACCACTTTTTAAACCCTCACAGTGACCAAAATTGCCATTTTTACAGAGTTTTGCTTACTCAAAATCTTCAATTTTGACCAATTTCAGGCACAGAAATGACTTTAAACACACTTATTTTAGTTGAAAAAGTAATAATTCACATCCAACCGTTATTTAAAGTCAAAAGATTAAATGTTAAAATTTCATCAATATTGACCATTTTTTCAACGTTCGACTGGTCCGGGGTCATCGTTTTTCATCAGAAAATTGATTTTTTGGACTCTACCAAAAATGATTCAAAATGTCATTTGGATCGGGCCTCATGTTGAATAACCACTTTTTAAACCCTCACAGTGACCAAAATTGCCATTTTTACAGAGTTTTGCTTACTCAAAATCTTAAATTTTGACCAATTTCAGGCACAGAAATGACTTTAAACACACTTATTTTAGTTGAAAAAGTAATAATTCACATCCAACCGTCATTTAAAGTCAAAAGATTAAATGTTAAAATTTCATCAATATTGACCATTTTTACAACGTTCGACTGGTCCGGGGTCATCGTTTTTCATCAGAAAATTGATTTTTTGGACTCTACCAAAAATGATTCAAAATGTCATTTGGATCGGGCCTCATGTTGAATAACCACTTTTTAAACCCTCACAGTGACCAAAATTGCCATTTTTACAGAGTTTATCTTACTCAGAATCTTCAATTTTGACCAATTTCAGGCACAGAAATGACTTTAAACACACTTATTTTAGTTGAAAAAGTAATAATTCACATCCAACCGTCATTTAAAGTCAAAAGATGAAATGTTAAAATTTCATCAATATTGACCATTTTTTCAACGTTCGACTGGTCCGGGGTCATCGTTTTTCATCAGAAAATTGATTTTTTGGACTCTACCAAAAATGATTCAAAATGTCATTTGGATCGGGCCTCATGTTGAATAACCACTTTTTAAACTCTCACAGTGACCAAAATTGCCATTTTTACAGAGTTTTGCTTACTCAAAATCTTAAATTTTGACCAATTTCAGGCACAGAAATGACTTTAAACACACTTATTTTAGTTGAAAAAGTAATAATTCACATCCAACCGTCATTTAAAGTCAAAAGATTAAATGTTAAAATTTCATCAATATTGACCATTTTTTCAACGTTCGACTGGTCTGGGGTCATCGTTTTTCATCAGAAAATTGATTTTTTGGACTCTACCAAAAATGATTCAAAATGTCATTTGGATCGGGCCTCATGTTGAATAACCACTTTTTAAACCCTCACAGTGACCAAAATTGCCATTTTTACAGAGTTTTGCTTACTCAAAATCTTCAATTTTGACAAATTTCAGGCACAGAAATGACTTTAAACACACTTATTTTAGTTGAAAAAGTAAGAATTCACATCCAACCGTCATTTAAAGTCAAAAGATTAAATGTTAAAATTTCATCAATATTGACCATTTTTTCAACGTTCGACTGGTCCGGGGTCATCGTTTTTCATCAGAAAATTGATTTTTTGGACTCTACCAAAAATGATTCAAAATGTCATTTGGATCGGGCCTCATGTTGAATAACCACTTTTTAAACCCTCACAGTGACCAAAATTGCCATTTTTACAGAGTTTTGCTTACTCAAAATCTTTAATTTTGACAAATTTCAGGCACAGAAATGACTTTAAACACACTTGTTTTAGTTGAAAAAGTAAGAATTCACATCCAACCGTCATTTAAAGTCAAAAGATTAAATGTTAAAATTTCATCAATATTGACCTTTTTTTCAACGTTCGACTGGTCCGGGGTCATCGTTTTTCATCAGAAAATGGATTTTTTGGACTCTACCAAAAAAGATTCAAAATGTTTTTTGGATCGGGTCTCATGTTGAATAACCACTTTTTAAACCCTCACAGTGACCAAAATTGCCATTTTTACAGAGTTTTGCTTACTCAAAATCTTCAATTTTGACCAATTTCAGGCACAGAAATGACTTTAACCACACTTATTTTAGTTGAAAAAGTAATAATTCACATCCAACCGTTATTTAAAGTCAAAAGATTAAATGTTAAAATTTCATCAATATTGACCATTTTTTCAACGTTCGACTGGTCCGGGGTCATCGTTTTTCATCAGAAAATTGATTTTTTGGACTCTACCAAAAATGATTCAAAATGTCATTTGGATCGGGCCTCATGTTGAATAACCACTTTTTAAACCCTCACAGTGACCAAAATTGCCATTTTTACAGAGTTTTGCTTACTCAAAATCTTCAATTTTGACCAATTTCAGGCACAGAAATGACTTTAAACACACTTATTTTAGTTGAAAAAGTAATAATTCACATCCAACCGTCATTTAAAGTCAAAAGATTAAATGTTAAAATTTCATCAATATTGACCATTTTTTCAACGTTCGACTGGTCCGGGGTCATCGTTTTTTATCAGAAAATTGATTTTTTGGACTCTACCAAAAATGATTCAAAATGTCATTTGGATCGGGCCTCATGTTGAATAACCACTTTTTAAACCCTCACAGTGACCAAAATTGCCATTTTTACAGAGTTTTGCTTACTCAAAATCTTAAATTTTGACCAATTTCAGGCACAGAAATGACTTTAAACACACTTATTTTAGTTGAAAAAGTAATAATTCACATCCAACCGTCATTTAAAGTCAAAAGATTAAATGTAAAAATTTCATCAATATTGACCATTTTTTCAACGTTCGACTGGTCCGGGGTCATCGTTTTTCATCAGAAAATTGATTTTTTGGACTCTACCAAAAATGATTCAAAATGTCATTTGGATCGGGCCTCATGTTGAATAACCACTTTTTAAACCCTCACAGTGACCAAAATTGCCATTTTTACAGAGTTTTGCTTACTCAAAATCTTCAATTTTGACAAATTTCAGGCACAGAAATGACTTTAAACACACTTATTTTAGTTGAAAAAGTAAGAATTCACATCCAACCGTCATTTAAAGTCAAAAGATTAAATGTTAAAATTTCATCAATATTGACCATTTTTTCAACGTTCGACTGGTCCGGGGTCATCGTTTTTCATCAGAAAATGGATTTTTTGGACTCTACCAAAAAAGATTCAAAATGTTTTTTGGATCGGGTCTCATGTTGAATAACCACTTTTTAAACCCTCACAGTGACCAAAATTGCCATTTTTACAGAGTTTTGCTTACTCAAAATCTTCAATTTTGACCAATTTCAGGCACAGAAATGACTTTAAACACACTTATTTTAGTTGAAAAAGTAATAATTCACATCCAACCGTTATTTAAAGTCAAAAGATTAAATGTTAAAATTTCATCAATATTGACCATTTTTTCAACGTTCGACTGGTCCGGGGTCATCGTTTTTCATCAGAAAATTGATTTTTTGGACTCTACCAAAAATGATTCAAAATGTCATTTGGATCGGGCCTCATGTTGAATAACCACTTTTTAAACCCTCACAGTGACCAAAATTGCCATTTTTACAGAGTTTTGCTTACTCAAAATCTTAAATTTTGACCAATTTCAGGCACAGAAATGACTTTAAACACACTTATTTTAGTTGAAAAAGTAATAATTCACATCCAACCGTCATTTAAAGTCAAAAGATTAAATGTTAAAATTTCATCAATATTGACCATTTTTACAACGTTCGACTGGTCCGGGGTCATCGTTTTTCATCAGAAAATTGATTTTTTGGACTCTACCAAAAATGATTCAAAATGTCATTTGGATGGGGCCTCATGTTGAATAACCACTTTTTAAACCCTCACAGTGACCAAAATTGCCATTTTTACAGAGTTTTGCTTACTCAAAATCTTCAATTTTGACCAATTTCAGGCACAGAAATGACTTTAAACACACTTATTTTAGTTGAAAAAGTAATAATTCACATCCAACCGTCATTTAAAGTCAAAAGATTAAATGTTAAAATTTCATCAATATTGACCATTTTTTCAACGTTCGACTGGTCCGGGGTCATCGTTTTTCATCAGAAAATTGATTTTTTGGACTCTACCAAAAATGATTCAAAATGTCATTTGGATCGGGCCTCATGTTGAATAACCACTTTTTAAACCCTCACAGTGACCAAAATTGCCATTTTTACAGAGTTTATCTTACTCAGAATCTTCAATTTTGACCAATTTCAGGCACAGAAATGACTTTAAACACACTTATTTTAGTTGAAAAAGTAATAATTCACTTCCAACCGTCATTTAAATTCAAAAGATGAAATGTTAAAATTTCATCAATATTGACCATTTTTTCAACGTTCGACTGGTCCGGGGTCATCGTTTTTCATCAGAAAATTGATTTTTTGGACTCTACCAAAAATGATTCAAAATGTCATTTGGATCGGGCCTCATGTTGAATAACCACTTTTTAAACTCTCACAGTGACCAAAATTGCCATTTTTACAGAGTTTTGCTTACTCAAAATCTTAAATTTTGACCAATTTCAGGCACAGAAATGACTTTAAACACACTTATTTTAGTTGAAAAAGTAATAATTCACATCCAACCGTCATTTAAAGTCAAAAGATTAAATGTTAAAATTTCATCAATATTGACCATTTTTTCAACGTTCGACTGGTCCGGGGTCATCGTTTTTCATCAGAAAATTGATTTTTTGGACTCTACCAAAAATGATTCAAAATGTCATTTGGATCGGGCCTCATGTTGAATAACCACTTTTTAAACCCTCACAGTGACCAAAATTGCCATTTTTACAGAGTTTTGCTTACTCAAAATCTTTAATTTTGACAAATTTCAGGCACAGAAATGACTTTAAACACACTTATTTTAGTTGAAAAAGTAAGAATTCACATCCAACCGTCATTTAAAGTCAAAAGATTAAATGTTAAAATTTCATCAATATTGACCATTTTTTTCAACGTTCGACTGGTCCGGGGTCATCGTTTTTCATCAGAAAATTGATTTTTTGGACTCTACCAAAAATGATTCAAAATGTCATTTGGATCGGGCCTCATGTTGAATAACCACTTTTTAAACCCTCACAGTGACCAAAATTGCCATTTTTACAGAGTTTTGCTTACTCAAAATCTTAAATTTTGACCAATTTCAGGCACAGAAATGACTTTAAACACACTTATTTTAGTTGAAAAAGTAATAATTCACATCCAACCGTCATTTAAAGTCAAAAGATTAAATGTTAAAATTTCATCAATATTGACCATTTTTACAACGTTCGACTGGTCCGGGGTCATCGTTTTTCATCAGAAAATTGATTTTTTGGACTCTACCAAAAATGATTCAAAATGTCATTTGGATCAGGCCTCATGTTGAATAACCACTTTTTAAACCCTCACAGTGACCAAAATTGCCATTTTTACAGAGTTTATCTTACTCAGAATCTTCAATTTTGACCAATTTCAGGCACAGAAATGACTTTAAACACACTTATTTTAGTTGAAAAAGTAATAATTCACATCCAACCGTCATTTAAAGTCAAAAGATGAAATGTTAAAATTTCATCAATATTGACCATTTTTTCAACGTTCGACTGGTCCGGGGTCATCGTTTTTCATCAGAAAATTGATTTTTTGGACTCTACCAAAAATGATTCAAAATGTCATTTGGATCGGGCCTCATGTTGAATAACCACTTTTTAAACTCTCACAGTGACCAAAATTGCCATTTTTACAGAGTTTTGCTTACTCAAAATCTTAAATTTTGACCAATTTCAGGCACAGAAATGACTTTAAACACACTTATTTTAGTTGAAAAAGTAATAATTCACATCCAACCGTCATTTAAAGTCAAAAGATTAAATGTTAAAATTTCATCAATATTGACCATTTTTTCAACGTTCGACTGGTCCGGGGTCATCGTTTTTCATCAGAAAATTGATTTTTTGGACTCTACCAAAAATGATTCAAAATGTCATTTGGATCGGGCCTCATGTTGAATAACCACTTTTTAAACCCTCACAGTGACCAAAATTGCCATTTTTACAGAGTTTATCTTACTCAGAATCTTCAATTTTGACCAATTTCAGGCACAGAAATGACTTTAAACACACTTATTTTAGTTGAAAAAGTAATAATTCACATCCAACCGTCATTTAAAGTCAAAAGATGAAATGTTAAAATTTCATCAATATTGACCATTTTTTCAACGTTCGACTGGTCCGGGGTCATCGTTTTTCATCAGAAAATTGATTTTTTGGACTCTACCAAAAATGATTCAAAATGTCATTTGGATCGGGCCTCATGTTGAATAACCACTTTTTAAACTCTCACAGTGACCAAAATTGCCATTTTTACAGAGTTTTGCTTACTCAAAATCTTAAATTTTGACCAATTTCAGGCACAGAAATGACTTTAAACACACTTATTTTAGTTGAAAAAGTAATAATTCACATCCAACCGTCATTTAAAGTCAAAAGATTAAATGTTAAAATTTCATCAATATTGACCATTTTTTCAACGTTCGACTGGTCCGGGGTCATCGTTTTTCATCAGAAAATTGATTTTTTGGACTCTACCAAAAATGATTCAAAATGTCATTTGGATCGGGCCTCATGTTGAATAACCACTTTTTAAACCCTCACAGTGACCAAAATTGCCATTTTTACAGAGTTTTGCTTACTCAAAATCTTAAATTTTGACCAATTTCAGGCACAGAAATGACTTTAAACACACTTATTTTAGTTGAAAAAGTAATAATTCACATCCAACCGTCATTTAAAGTCAAAAGATTAAATGTAAAAATTTCATCAATATTGACCATTTTTTCAACGTTCGACTGGTCCGGGGTCATCGTTTTTCATCAGAAAATTGATTTTTTGGACTCTACCAAAAATGATTCAAAATGTCATTTGGATCGGGCCTCATGTTGAATAACCACTTTTTAAACCCTCACAGTGACCAAAATTGCCATTTTTACAGAGTTTTGCTTACTCAAAATCTTCAATTTTGACAAATTTCAGGCACAGAAATGACTTTAAACACACTTATTTTAGTTGAAAAAGTAAGAATTCACATCCAACCGTCATTTAAAGTCAAAAGATTAAATGTTAAAATTTCATCAATATTGACCATTTTTTCAACGTTCGACTGGTCCGGGGTCATCGTTTTTCATCAGAAAATGGATTTTTTGGACTCTACCAAAAAAGATTCAAAATGTTTTTTGGATCGGGTCTCATGTTGAATAACCACTTTTTAAACCCTCACAGTGACCAAAATTGCCATTTTTACAGAGTTTTGCTTACTCAAAATCTTCAATTTTGACCAATTTCAGGCACAGAAATGACTTTAAACACACTTATTTTAGTTGAAAAAGTAATAATTCACATCCAACCGTTATTTAAAGTCAAAAGATTAAATGTTAAAATTTCATCAATATTGACCATTTTTTCAACGTTCGACTGGTCCGGGGTCATCGTTTTTCATCAGAAAATTGATTTTTTGGACTCTACCAAAAATGATTCAAAATGTCATTTGGATCGGGCCTCATGTTGAATAACCACTTTTTAAACCCTCACAGTGACCAAAATTGCCATTTTTACAGAGTTTTGCTTACTCAAAATCTTAAATTTTGACCAATTTCAGGCACAGAAATGACTTTAAACACACTTATTTTAGTTGAAAAAGTAATAATTCACATCCAACCGTCATTTAAAGTCAAAAGATTAAATGTTAAAATTTCATCAATATTGACCATTTTTACAACGTTCGACTGGTCCGGGGTCATCGTTTTTCATCAGAAAATTGATTTTTTGGACTCTACCAAAAATGATTCAAAATGTCATTTGGATGGGGCCTCATGTTGAATAACCACTTTTTAAACCCTCACAGTGACCAAAATTGCCATTTTTACAGAGTTTTGCTTACTCAAAATCTTAAATTTTGACCAATTTCAGGCACAGAAATGACTTTAAACACACTTATTTTAGTTGAAAAAGTAATAATTCACATCCAACCGTCATTTAAAGTCAAAAGATTAAATGTTAAAATTTCATCAATATTGACCATTTTTTCAACGTTCGACTGGTCCGGGGTCATCGTTTTTCATCAGAAAATTGATTTTTTGGACTCTACCAAAAATGATTCAAAATGTCATTTGGATCGGGCCTCATGTTGAATAACCACTTTTTAAACCCTCACAGTGACCAAAATTGCCATTTTTACAGAGTTTTGCTTACTCAAAATCTTTAATTTTGACAAATTTCAGGCACAGAAATGACTTTAAACACACTTATTTTAGTTGAAAAAGTAAGAATTCACATCCAACCGTCATTTAAAGTCAAAAGATTAAATGTTAAAATTTCATCAATATTGACCATTTTTTTCAACGTTCGACTGGTCCGGGGTCATCGTTTTTCATCAGAAAATTGATTTTTTGGACTCTACCAAAAATGATTCAAAATGTCATTTGGATCGGGCCTCATGTTGAATAACCACTTTTTAAACCCTCACAGTGACCAAAATTGCCATTTTTACAGAGTTTTGCTTACTCAAAATCTTAAATTTTGACCAATTTCAGGCACAGAAATGACTTTAAACACACTTATTTTAGTTGAAAAAGTAATAATTCACATCCAACCGTCATTTAAAGTCAAAAGATTAAATGTTAAAATTTCATCAATATTGACCATTTTTACAACGTTCGACTGGTCCGGGGTCATCGTTTTTCATCAGAAAATTGATTTTTTGGACTCTACCAAAAATGATTCAAAATGTCATTTGGATCAGGCCTCATGTTGAATAACCACTTTTTAAACCCTCACAGTGACCAAAATTGCCATTTTTACAGAGTTTATCTTACTCAGAATCTTCAATTTTGACCAATTTCAGGCACAGAAATGACTTTAAACACACTTATTTTAGTTGAAAAAGTAATAATTCACATCCAACCGTCATTTAAAGTCAAAAGATGAAATGTTAAAATTTCATCAATATTGACCATTTTTTCAACGTTCGACTGGTCCGGGGTCATCGTTTTTCATCAGAAAATTGATTTTTTGGACTCTACCAAAAATGATTCAAAATGTCATTTGGATCGGGCCTCATGTTGAATAACCACTTTTTAAACTCTCACAGTGACCAAAATTGCCATTTTTACAGAGTTTTGCTTACTCAAAATCTTAAATTTTGACCAATTTCAGGCACAGAAATGACTTTAAACACACTTATTTTAGTTGAAAAAGTAATAATTCACATCCAACCGTCATTTAAAGTCAAAAGATTAAATGTTAAAATTTCATCAATATTGACCATTTTTTCAACGTTCGACTGGTCCGGGGTCATCGTTTTTCATCAGAAAATTGATTTTTTGGACTCTACCAAAAATGATTCAAAATGTCATTTGGATCGGGCCTCATGTTGAATAACCACTTTTTAAACCCTCACAGTGACCAAAATTGCCATTTTTACAGAGTTTATCTTACTCAGAATCTTCAATTTTGACCAATTTCAGGCACAGAAATGACTTTAAACACACTTATTTTAGTTGAAAAAGTAATAATTCACATCCAACCGTCATTTAAAGTCAAAAGATGAAATGTTAAAATTTCATCAATATTGACCATTTTTTCAACGTTCGACTGGTCCGGGGTCATCGTTTTTCATCAGAAAATTGATTTTTTGGACTCTACCAAAAATGATTCAAAATGTCATTTGGATCGGGCCTCATGTTGAATAACCACTTTTTAAACTCTCACAGTGACCAAAATTGCCATTTTTACAGAGTTTTGCTTACTCAAAATCTTAAATTTTGACCAATTTCAGGCACAGAAATGACTTTAAACACACTTATTTTAGTTGAAAAAGTAATAATTCACATCCAACCGTCATTTAAAGTCAAAAGATTAAATGTTAAAATTTCATCAATATTGACCATTTTTTCAACGTTCGACTGGTCCGGGGTCATCGTTTTTCATCAGAAAATTGATTTTTTGGACTCTACCAAAAATGATTCAAAATGTCATTTGGATCGGGCCTCATGTTGAATAACCACTTTTTAAACCCTCACAGTGACCAAAATTGCCATTTTTACAGAGTTTTGCTTACTCAAAATCTTAAATTTTGACCAATTTCAGGCACAGAAATGACTTTAAACACACTTATTTTAGTTGAAAAAGTAATAATTCACATCCAACCGTCATTTAAAGTCAAAAGATTAAATGTAAAAATTTCATCAATATTGACCATTTTTTCAACGTTCGACTGGTCCGGGGTCATCGTTTTTCATCAGAAAATTGATTTTTTGGACTCTACCAAAAATGATTCAAAATGTCATTTGGATCGGGCCTCATGTTGAATAACCACTTTTTAAACCCTCACAGTGACCAAAATTGCCATTTTTACAGAGTTTTGCTTACTCAAAATCTTCAATTTTGACAAATTTCAGGCACAGAAATGACTTTAAACACACTTATTTTAGTTGAAAAAGTAAGAATTCACATCCAACCGTCATTTAAAGTCAAAAGATTAAATGTTAAAATTTCATCAATATTGACCATTTTTTCAACGTTCGACTGGTCCGGGGTCATCGTTTTTCATCAGAAAATGGATTTTTTGGACTCTACCAAAAAAGATTCAAAATGTTTTTTGGATCGGGTCTCATGTTGAATAACCACTTTTTAAACCCTCACAGTGACCAAAATTGCCATTTTTACAGAGTTTTGCTTACTCAAAATCTTCAATTTTGACCAATTTCAGGCACAGAAATGACTTTAAACACACTTATTTTAGTTGAAAAAGTAATAATTCACATCCAACCGTTATTTAAAGTCAAAAGATTAAATGTTAAAATTTCATCAATATTGACCATTTTTTCAACGTTCGACTGGTCCGGGGTCATCGTTTTTCATCAGAAAATTGATTTTTTGGACTCTACCAAAAATGATTCAAAATGTCATTTGGATCGGGCCTCATGTTGAATAACCACTTTTTAAACCCTCACAGTGACCAAAATTGCCATTTTTACAGAGTTTTGCTTACTCAAAATCTTAAATTTTGACCAATTTCAGGCACAGAAATGACTTTAAACACACTTATTTTAGTTGAAAAAGTAATAATTCACATCCAACCGTCATTTAAAGTCAAAAGATTAAATGTTAAAATTTCATCAATATTGACCATTTTTACAACGTTCGACTGGTCCGGGGTCATCGTTTTTCATCAGAAAATTGATTTTTTGGACTCTACCAAAAATGATTCAAAATGTCATTTGGATGGGGCCTCATGTTGAATAACCACTTTTTAAACCCTCACAGTGACCAAAATTGCCATTTTTACAGAGTTTTGCTTACTCAAAATCTTCAATTTTGACCAATTTCAGGCACAGAAATGACTTTAAACACACTTATTTTAGTTGAAAAAGTAATAATTCACATCCAACCGTCATTTAAAGTCAAAAGATTAAATGTTAAAATTTCATCAATATTGACCATTTTTTCAACGTTCGACTGGTCCGGGGTCATCGTTTTTCATCAGAAAATTGATTTTTTGGACTCTACCAAAAATGATTCAAAATGTCATTTGGATCGGGCCTCATGTTGAATAACCACTTTTTAAACCCTCACAGTGACCAAAATTGCCATTTTTACAGAGTTTATCTTACTCAGAATCTTCAATTTTGACCAATTTCACGCACAGAAATGACTTTAAACACACTTATTTTAGTTGAAAAAGTAATAATTCACTTCCAACCGTCATTTAAAGTCAAAAGATGAAATGTTAAAATTTCATCAATATTGACCATTTTTTCAACGTTCGACTGGTCCGGGGTCATCGTTTTTCATCAGAAAATTGATTTTTTGGACTCTACCAAAAATGATTCAAAATGTCATTTGGATCGGGCCTCATGTTGAATAACCACTTTTTAAACTCTCACAGTGACCAAAATTGCCATTTTTACAGAGTTTTGCTTACTCAAAATCTTAAATTTTGACCAATTTCAGGCACAGAAATGACTTTAAACACACTTATTTTAGTTGAAAAAGTAATAATTCACATCCAACCGTCATTTAAAGTCAAAAGATTAAATGTTAAAATTTCATCAATATTGACCATTTTTTCAACGTTCGACTGGTCCGGGGTCATCGTTTTTCATCAGAAAATTGATTTTTTGGACTCTACCAAAAATGATTCAAAATGTCATTTGGATCGGGCCTCATGTTGAATAACCACTTTTTAAACCCTCACAGTGACCAAAATTGCCATTTTTACAGAGTTTTGCTTACTCAAAATCTTTAATTTTGACAAATTTCAGGCACAGAAATGACTTTAAACACACTTATTTTAGTTGAAAAAGTAAGAATTCACATCCAACCGTCATTTAAAGTCAAAAGATTAAATGTTAAAATTTCATCAATATTGACCATTTTTTTCAACGTTCGACTGGTCCGGGGTCATCGTTTTTCATCAGAAAATGGATTTTTTGGACTCTACCAAAAAAGATTCAAAATGTTTTTTGGATCGGGTCTCATGTTGAATAACCACTTTTTAAACCCTCACAGTGACCAAAATTGCCATTTTTACAGAGTTTTGCTTACTCAAAATCTTCAATTTTGACCAATTTCAGGCACAGAAATGACTTTAAACACACTTATTTTAGTTGAAAAAGTAATAATTCACATCCAACCGTTATTTAAAGTCAAAAGATTAAATGTTAAAATTTCATCAATATTGACCATTTTTTCAACGTTCGACTGGTCCGGGGTCATCGTTTTTCATCAGAAAATTGATTTTTTGGACTCTACCAAAAATGATTCAAAATGTCATTTGGATCGGGCCTCATGTTGAATAACCACTTTTTAAACCCTCACAGTGACCAAAATTGCCATTTTTACAGAGTTTTGCTTACTCAAAATCTTAAATTTTGACCAATTTCAGGCACAGAAATGACTTTAAACACACTTATTTTAGTTGAAAAAGTAATAATTCACATCCAACCGTCATTTAAAGTCAAAAGATTAAATGTTAAAATTTCATCAATATTGACCATTTTTACAACGTTCGACTGGTCCGGGGTCATCGTTTTTCATCAGAAAATTGATTTTTTGGACTCTACCAAAAATGATTCAAAATGTCATTTGGATGGGGCCTCATGTTGAATAACCACTTTTTAAACCCTCACAGTGACCAAAATTGCCATTTTTACAGAGTTTTGCTTACTCAAAATCTTCAATTTTGACCAATTTCAGGCACAGAAATGACTTTAAACACACTTATTTTAGTTGAAAAAGTAATAATTCACATCCAACCGTCATTTGAAGTCAAAAGATTAAATGTTAAAATTTCATCAATATTGACCATTTTTTCAACGTTCGACTGGTCCGGGGTCATCGTTTTTCATCAGAAAATTGATTTTTTGGACTCTACCAAAAATGATTCAAAATGTCATTTGGATCGGGCCTCATGTTGAATAACCACTTTTTAAACCCTCACAGTGACCAAAATTGCCATTTTTACAGAGTTTATCTTACTCAGAATCTTCAATTTTGACCAATTTCAGGCACAGAAATGACTTTAAACACACTTATTTTAGTTGAAAAAGTAATAATTCACTTCCAACCGTCATTTAAAGTCAAAAGATGAAATGTTAAAATTTCATCAATATTGACCATTTTTTCAACGTTCGACTGGTCCGGGGTCATCGTTTTTCATCAGAAAATTGATTTTTTGGACTCTACCAAAAATGATTCAAAATGTCATTTGAATCGGGCCTCATGTTGAATAACCACTTTTTAAACTCTCACAGTGACCAAAATTGCCATTTTTACAGAGTTTTGCTTACTCAAAATCTTAAATTTTGACCAATTTCAGGCACAGAAATGACTTTAAACACACTTATTTTAGTTGAAAAAGTAATAATTCACATCCAACCGTCATTTAAAGTCAAAAGATTAAATGTTAAAATTTCATCAATATTGACCATTTTTTCAACGTTCGACTGGTCCGGGGTCATCGTTTTTCATCAGAAAATGGATTTTTTGGACTCTACCAAAAAAGATTCAAAATGTTTTTTGGATCGGGTCTCATGTTGAATAACCACTTTTTAAACCCTCACAGTGACCAAAATTGCCATTTTTACAGAGTTTTGCTTACTCAAAATCTTCAATTTTGACCAATTTCAGGCACAGAAATGACTTTAAACACACTTATTTTAGTTGAAAAAGTAATAATTCACATCCAACCGTTATTTAAAGTCAAAAGATTAAATGTTAAAATTTCATCAATATTGACCATTTTTTCAACGTTCGACTGGTCCGGGGTCATCGTTTTTCATCAGAAAATTGATTTTTTGGACTCTACCAAAAATGATTCAAAATGTCATTTGGATCGGGCCTCATGTTGAATAACCACTTTTTAAACCCTCACAGTGACCAAAATTGCCATTTTTACAGAGTTTTGCTTACTCAAAATCTTAAATTTTGACCAATTTCAGGCACAGAAATGACTTTAAACACACTTATTTTAGTTGAAAAAGTAATAATTCACATCCAACCGTCATTTAAAGTCAAAAGATTAAATGTTAAAATTTCATCAATATTGACCATTTTTACAACGTTCGACTGGTCCGGGGTCATCGTTTTTCATCAGAAAATTGATTTTTTGGACTCTACCAAAAATGATTCAAAATGTCATTTGGATCGGGCCTCATGTTGAATAACCACTTTTTAAACCCTCACAGTGACCAAAATTGCCATTTTTACAGAGTTTATCTTACTCAGAATCTTCAATTTTGACCAATTTCAGGCACAGAAATGACTTTAAACACACTTATTTTAGTTGAAAAAGTAATAATTCACATCCAACCGTCATTTAAAGTCAAAAGATGAAATGTTAAAATTTCATCAATATTGACCATTTTTTCAACGTTCGACTGGTCCGGGGTCATCGTTTTTCATCAGAAAATTGATTTTTTGGACTCTACCAAAAATGATTCAAAATGTCATTTGGATCGGGCCTCATGTTGAATAACCACTTTTTAAACTCTCACAGTGACCAAAATTGCCATTTTTACAGAGTTTTGCTTACTCAAAATCTTAAATTTTGACCAATTTCAGGCACAGAAATGACTTTAAACACACTTATTTTAGTTGAAAAAGTAATAATTCACATCCAACCGTCATTTAAAGTCAAAAGATTAAATGTTAAAATTTCATCAATATTGACCATTTTTTCAACGTTCGACTGGTCCGGGGTCATCGTTTTTCATCAGAAAATTGATTTTTTGGACTCTACCAAAAATGATTCAAAATGTCATTTGGATCGGGCCTCATGTTGAATAACCACTTTTTAAACCCTCACAGTGACCAAAATTGCCATTTTTACAGAGTTTTGCTTACTCAAAATCTTCAATTTTGACAAATTTCAGGCACAGAAATGACTTTAAACACACTTATTTTAGTTGAAAAAGTAATAATTCACATCCAACCGTCATTTAAAGTCAAAAGATTAAATGTTAAAATTTCATCAATATTGACCATTTTTTCAACGTTCGACTGGTCCGGGGTCATCGTTTTTCATCAGAAAATGGATTTTTTGGACTCTACCAAAAAAGATTCAAAATGTTTTTTGGATCGGGTCTCATGTTGAATAACCACTTTTTAAACCCTCACAGTGACCAAAATTGCCATTTTTACAGAGTTTTGCTTACTCAAAATCTTCAATTTTGACCAATTTCAGGCACAGAAATGACTTTAAATACACTTATTTTAGTTGAAAAAGTAATAATTCACATCCAACCGTTATTTAAAGTCAAAAGATTAAATGTTAAAATTTCATCAATATTGACCATTTTTTCAACGTTCGACTGGTCCGGGGTCATCGTTTTTCATCAGAAAATTGATTTTTTGGACTCTACCAAAAATGATTCAAAATGTCATTTGGATCGGGCCTCATGTTGAATAACCACTTTTTAAACCCTCACAGTGACCAAAATTGCCATTTTTACAGAGTTTTGCTTACTCAAAATCTTCAATTTTGACAAATTTCAGGCACAGAAATGACTTTAAACACACTTGTTTTAGTTGAAAAAGTAAGAATT
This sequence comes from Lissotriton vulgaris, assembly GCF_964263255.1. Taxonomy (NCBI): domain Eukaryota; kingdom Metazoa; phylum Chordata; class Amphibia; order Caudata; family Salamandridae; genus Lissotriton; species Lissotriton vulgaris. The sequence goes on from NW_028247559.1 coordinate 369,486, forward strand.
CAAAGTAAGAATTCACATCCAACCGTCATTTAAAGTCAAAAGATTAAATGTTAAAATTTCATCAATATTGACCTTTTTTTCAACGTTCGACTGGTCCGGGGTCATCGTTTTTCATCAGAAAATGGATTTTTTGGACTCTACCAAAAAAGATTCAAAATGTTTTTTGGATCGGGTCTCATGTTGAATAACCACTTTTTAAACCCTCACAGTGACCAAAATTGCCATTTTTACAGAGTTTTGCTTACTCAAAATCTTCAATTTTGACCAATTTCAGGCACAGAAATGACTTTAACCACACTTATTTTAGTTGAAAAAGTAATAATTCACATCCAACCGTTATTTAAAGTCAAAAGATTAAATGTTAAAATTTCATCAATATTGACCATTTTTTCAACGTTCGACTGGTCCGGGGTCATCGTTTTTCATCAGAAAATTGATTTTTTGGACTCTACCAAAAATGATTCAAAATGTCATTTGGATCGGGCCTCATGTTGAATAACCACTTTTTAAACCCTCACAGTGACCAAAATTGCCATTTTTACAGAGTTTTGCTTACTCAAAATCTTCAATTTTGACCAATTTCAGGCACAGAAATGACTTTAAACACACTTATTTTAGTTGAAAAAGTAATAATTCACATCCAACCGTCATTTAAAGTCAAAAGATTAAATGTTAAAATTTCATCAATATTGACCATTTTTTCAACGTTCGACTGGTCCGGGGTCATCGTTTTTTATCAGAAAATTGATTTTTTGGACTCTACCAAAAATGATTCAAAATGTCATTTGGATCGGGCCTCATGTTGAATAACCACTTTTTAAACCCTCACAGTGACCAAAATTGCCATTTTTACAGAGTTTTGCTTACTCAAAATCTTAAATTTTGACCAATTTCAGGCACAGAAATGACTTTAAACACACTTATTTTAGTTGAAAAAGTAATAATTCACATCCAACCGTCATTTAAAGTCAAAAGATTAAATGTAAAAATTTCATCAATATTGACCATTTTTTCAACGTTCGACTGGTCCGGGGTCATCGTTTTTCATCAGAAAATTGATTTTTTGGACTCTACCAAAAATGATTCAAAATGTCATTTGGATCGGGCCTCATGTTGAATAACCACTTTTTAAACCCTCACAGTGACCAAAATTGCCATTTTTACAGAGTTTTGCTTACTCAAAATCTTCAATTTTGACAAATTTCAGGCACAGAAATGACTTTAAACACACTTATTTTAGTTGAAAAAGTAAGAATTCACATCCAACCGTCATTTAAAGTCAAAAGATTAAATGTTAAAATTTCATCAATATTGACCATTTTTTCAACGTTCGACTGGTCCGGGGTCATCGTTTTTCATCAGAAAATGGATTTTTTGGACTCTACCAAAAAAGATTCAAAATGTTTTTTGGATCGGGTCTCATGTTGAATAACCACTTTTTAAACCCTCACAGTGACCAAAATTGCCATTTTTACAGAGTTTTGCTTACTCAAAATCTTCAATTTTGACCAATTTCAGGCACAGAAATGACTTTAAACACACTTATTTTAGTTGAAAAAGTAATAATTCACATCCAACCGTTATTTAAAGTCAAAAGATTAAATGTTAAAATTTCATCAATATTGACCATTTTTTCAACGTTCGACTGGTCCGGGGTCATCGTTTTTCATCAGAAAATTGATTTTTTGGACTCTACCAAAAATGATTCAAAATGTCATTTGGATCGGGCCTCATGTTGAATAACCACTTTTTAAACCCTCACAGTGACCAAAATTGCCATTTTTACAGAGTTTTGCTTACTCAAAATCTTAAATTTTGACCAATTTCAGGCACAGAAATGACTTTAAACACACTTATTTTAGTTGAAAAAGTAATAATTCACATCCAACCGTCATTTAAAGTCAAAAGATTAAATGTTAAAATTTCATCAATATTGACCATTTTTACAACGTTCGACTGGTCCGGGGTCATCGTTTTTCATCAGAAAATTGATTTTTTGGACTCTACCAAAAATGATTCAAAATGTCATTTGGATGGGGCCTCATGTTGAATAACCACTTTTTAAACCCTCACAGTGACCAAAATTGCCATTTTTACAGAGTTTTGCTTACTCAAAATCTTCAATTTTGACCAATTTCAGGCACAGAAATGACTTTAAACACACTTATTTTAGTTGAAAAAGTAATAATTCACTTCCAACCGTCATTTAAAGTCAAAAGATGAAATGTTAAAATTTCATCAATATTGACCATTTTTTCAACGTTCGACTGGTCCGGGGTCATCGTTTTTCATCAGAAAATTGATTTTTTGGACTCTACCAAAAATGATTCAAAATGTCATTTGGATCGGGCCTCATGTTGAATAACCACTTTTTAAACTCTCACAGTGACCAAAATTGCCATTTTTACAGAGTTTTGCTTACTCAAAATCTTAAATTTTGACCAATTTCAGGCACAGAAATGACTTTAAACACACTTATTTTAGTTGAAAAAGTAATAATTCACATCCAACCGTCATTTAAAGTCAAAAGATTAAATGTTAAAATTTCATCAATATTGACCATTTTTTCAACGTTCGACTGGTCCGGGGTCATCGTTTTTCATCAGAAAATTGATTTTTTGGACTCTACCAAAAATGATTCAAAATGTCATTTGGATCGGGCCTCATGTTGAATAACCACTTTTTTAAACCCTCACAGTGACCAAAATTGCCATTTTTACAGAGTTTTGCTTACTCAAAATCTTTAATTTTGACAAATTTCAGGCACAGAAATGACTTTAAACACACTTATTTTAGTTGAAAAAGTAAGAATTCACATCCAACCGTCATTTAAAGTCAAAAGATTAAATGTTAAAATTTCATCAATATTGACCATTTTTTTCAACGTTCGACTGGTCCGGGGTCATCGTTTTTCATCAGAAAATGGATTTTTTGGACTCTACCAAAAAAGATTCAAAATGTTTTTTGGATCGGGTCTCATGTTGAATAACCACTTTTTAAACCCTCACAGTGACCAAAATTGCCATTTTTACAGAGTTTTGCTTACTCAAAATCTTAAATTTTGACCAATTTCAGGCACAGAAATGACTTTAAACACACTTATTTTAGTTGAAAAAGTAATAATTCACATCCAACCGTCATTTAAAGTCAAAAGATTAAATGTTAAAATTTCATCAATATTGACCATTTTTTCAACGTTCGACTGGTCCGGGGTCATCGTTTTTCATCAGAAAATTGATTTTTTGGACTCTACCAAAAATGATTCAAAATGTCATTTGGATCGGGCCTCATGTTGAATAACCACTTTTTAAACCCTCACAGTGACCAAAATTGCCATTTTTACAGAGTTGTGCTTACTCAAAATCTTAAATTTTGACCAATTTCAGGCACAGAAATGACTTTAAACACACTTATTTTAGTTGAAAAAGTAATAATTCACATCCAACCGTCATTTAAAATCAAAAGATTAAATGTAAAAATTTCATCAATATTGACCAGTTTTTTTCAACGTTCGACTGGTCCGGGGTCATCGTTTTTCATCAGAAAATTGATTTTTTGGACTCTACCAAAAATGATTCAAAATGTCATTTGGATCGGGCCTCATGTTGAATAACCACTTTTTAAACCCTCACAGTGACCAAAATTGCCATTTTTACAGAGTTTTGCTTACTCAAAATCTTCAATTTTGACAAATTTCAGGCACAGAAATGACTTTAAACACACTTATTTTAGTTGAAAAAGTAAGAATTCACATCCAACCGTCATTTAAAGTCAAAAGATTAAATGTTAAAATTTCATCAATATTGACCATTTTTTCAACGTTCGACTGGTCCGGGGTCATCGTTTTTCATCAGAAAATGGATTTTTTGGACTCTACCAAAAAAGATTCAAAATGTTTTTTGGATCGGGTCTCATGTTGAATAACCACTTTTTAAACCCTCACAGTGACCAAAATTGCCATTTTTACAGAGTTTTGCTTACTCAAAATCTTCAATTTTGACCAATTTCAGGCACAGAAATGACTTTAAACACACTTATTTTAGTTGAAAAAGTAATAATTCACATCCAACCGTTATTTAAAGTCAAAAGATTAAATGTTAAAATTTCATCAATATTGACCATTTTTTCAACGTTCGACTGGTCCGGGGTCATCGTTTTTTATCAGAAAATTGATTTTTTGGACTCTACCAAAAATGATTCAAAATGTCATTTGGATCGGGCCTCATGTTGAATAACCACTTTAAAATGCCATTTTTACAGAGTTTTGCTTACTCAAAATCTTAAATTTTGACCAATTTCAGGCACAGAAATTACTTTAAACACACTTATTTTAGTTGAAAAAGTAATAATTCACATCCAACCGTCATTTAAAGTCAAAAGATTAAATGTTAAAATTTCATCAATATTGACCATTTTTACAACGTTCGACTGGTCCGGGGTCATCGTTTTTCATCAGAAAATTGATTTTTTGGACTCTACCAAAAATGATTCAAAATGTCATTTGGATCGGGCCTCATGTTGAATAACCACTTTTTAAACCCTCACAGTGACCAAAATTGCCATTTTTACAGAGTTTTGCTTACTCAAAATCTTCAATTTTGACCAATTTCAGGCACAGAAATGACTTTAAACACACTTATTTTAGTTGAAAAAGTAATAATTCACATCCAACCGTCATTTAAAGTCAAAAGATTAAATGTTAAAATTTCATCAATATTGACCATTTTTTCAACGTTCGACTGGTCCGGGGTCATCGTTTTTCATCAGAAAATTGATTTTTTGGACTCTACCAAAAATGATTCAAAATGTCATTTGGATCGGGCCTCATGTTGAATAACCACTTTTTAAACCCTCACAGTGACCAAAATTGCCATTTTTACAGAGTTTATCTTACTCAGAAGCTTCAATTTTGACCAATTTCAGGCACAGAAATGACTTTAAACACACTTATTTTAGTTGAAAAAGTAATAATTCACATCCAACCGTCATTTAAAGTCAAAAGATTAAATGTTAAAATTTCATCAATATTGACCATTTTTACAACGTTCGACTGGTCCGGGGTCATCGTTTTTCATCAGAAAATTGATTTTTTGGACTCTACCAAAAATGATTCAAAATGTCATTTGGATGGGGCCTCATGTTGAATAACCACTTTTTAAACCCTCACAGTGACCAAAATTGCCATTTTTACAGAGTTTTGCTTACTCAAAATCTTCAATTTTGACCAATTTCAGGCACAGAAATGACTTTAAACACACTTATTTTAGTTGAAAAAGTAATAATTCACATCCAACCGTCATTTAAAGTCAAAAGATTAAATGTTAAAATTTCATCAATATTGACCATGTTTTCAACGTTCGACTGGTCCGGGGTCATCGTTTTTCATCAGAAAATTGATTTTTTGGACTCTACCAAAAATGATTCAAAATGTCATTTGGATCGGGCCTCATGTTGAATAACCACTTTTTAAACCCTCACAGTGACCAAAATTGCCATTTTTACAGAGTTTATCTTACTCAGAATCTTCAATTTTGACCAATTTCAGGCACAGAAATGACTTTAAACACACTTATTTTAGTTGAAAAAGTAATAATTCACTTCCAACCGTCATTTAAAGTCAAAAGATGAAATGTTAAAATTTCATCAATATTGACCATTTTTTCAACGTTCGACTGGTCCGGGGTCATCGTTTTTCATCAGAAAATTGATTTTTTGGACTCTACCAAAAATGATTCAAAATGTCATTTGGATCGGGCCTCATGTTGAATAACCACTTTTTAAACTCTCACAGTGACCAAAATTGCCATTTTTACAGAGTTTTGCTTACTCAAAATCTTAAATTTTGACCAATTTCAGGCACAGAAATGACTTTAAACACACTTATTTTAGTTGAAAAAGTAATAATTCACATCCAACCGTCATTTAAAGTCAAAAGATTAAATGTTAAAATTTCATCAATATTGACCATTTTTTCAACGTTCGACTGGTCCGGGGTCATCGTTTTTCATCAGAAAATTGATTTTTTGGACTCTACCAAAAATGATTCAAAATGTCATTTGGATCGGGCCTCATGTTGAATAACCACTTTTTAAACCCTCACAGTGACCAAAATTGCCATTTTTACAGAGTTTTGCTTACTCAAAATCTTTAATTTTGACAAATTTCAGGCACAGAAATGACTTTAAACACACTTATTTTAGTTGAAAAAGTAAGAATTCACATCCAACCGTCATTTAAAGTCAAAAGATTAAATGTTAAAATTTCATCAATATTGACCATTTTTTTCAACGTTCGACTGGTCCGGGGTCATCGTTTTTCATCAGAAAATGGATTTTTTGGACTCTACCAAAAAAGATTCAAAATGTTTTTTGGATCGGGTCTCATGTTGAATAACCACTTTTTAAACCCTCACAGTGACCAAAATTGCCATTTTTACAGAGTTTTGCTTACTCAAAATCTTCAATTTTGACCAATTTCAGGCACAGAAATGACTTTAAACACACTTATTTTAGTTGAAAAAGTAATAATTCACATCCAACCGTTATTTAAAGTCAAAAGATTAAATGTTAAAATTTCATCAATATTGACCATTTTTTCAACGTTCGACTGGTCCGGGGTCATCGTTTTTCATCAGAAAATTGATTTTTTGGACTCTACCAAAAATGATTCAAAATGTCATTTGGATCGGGCCTCATGTTGAATACCCACTTTTTAAACCCTCACAGTGACCAAAATTGCCATTTTTACAGAGTTTTGCTTACTCAAAATCTTAAATTTTGACCAATTTCAGGCACAGAAATGACTTTAAACACACTTATTTTAGTTGAAAAAGTAATAATTCACATCCAACCGTCATTTAAAGTCAAAAGATTAAATGTTAAAATTTCATCAATATTGACCATTTTTTCAACGTTCGACTGGTCCGGGGTCATCGTTTTTCATCAGAAAATTGATTTTTTGGACTCTACCAAAAATGATTCAAAATGTCATTTGGATCGGGCCTCATGTTGAATAACCACTTTTTAAACCCTCACAGTGACCAAAATTGCCATTTTTACAGAGTTTTGCTTACTCAAAATCTTAAATTTTGACCAATTTCAGGCACAGAAATGACTTTAAACACACTTATTTTAGTTGAAAAAGTAATAATTCACATCCAACCGTCATTTAAAATCAAAAGATTAAATGTAAAAATTTCATCAATATTGACCAGTTTTTTCAACGTTCGACTGGTCCGGGGTCATCGTTTTTCATCAGAAAATTGATTTTTTGGACTCTACCAAAAATGATTCAAAATGTCATTTGGATCGGGCCTCATGTTGAATAACCACTTTTTAAACCCTCACAGTGACCAAAATTGCCATTTTTACAGAGTTTTGCTTACTCAAAATCTTCAATTTTGACAAATTTCAGGCACAGAAATGACTTTAAACACACTTATTTTAGTTGAAAAAGTAAGAATTCACATCCAACCGTCATTTAAAGTCAAAAGATTAAATGTTAAAATTTCATCAATATTGACCATTTTTTCAACGTTCGACTGGTCCGGGGTCATCGTTTTTCATCAGAAAATGGATTTTTTGGACTCTACCAAAAAAGATTCAAAATGTTTTTTGGATCGGGTCTCATGTTGAATAACCACTTTTTAAACCCTCACAGTGACCAAAATTGCCATTTTTACAGAGTTTTGCTTACTCAAAATCTTCAATTTTGACCAATTTCAGGCACAGAAATGACTTTAAACACACTTATTTTAGTTGAAAAAGTAATAATTCACATCCAACCGTTATTTAAAGTCAAAAGATTAAATGTTAAAATTTCATCAATATTGACCATTTTTTCAACGTTCGACTGGTCCGGGGTCATCGTTTTTCATCAGAAAATTGATTTTTTGGACTCTACCAAAAATGATTCAAAATGTCATTTGGATCGGGCCTCATGTTGAATAACCACTTTTTAAACCCTCACAGTGACCAAAATTGCCATTTTTACAGAGTTTTGCTTACTCAAAATCTTAAATTTTGACCAATTTCAGGCACAGAAATTACTTTAAACACACTTATTTTAGTTGAAAAAGTAATAATTCACATCCAACCGTCATTTAAAGTCAAAAGATTAAATGTTAAAATTTCATCAATATTGACCATTTTTACAACGTTCGACTGGTCCGGGGTCATCGTTTTTCATCAGAAAATTGATTTTTTGGACTCTACCAAAAATGATTCAAAATGTCATTTGGATCGGGCCTCATGTTGAATAACCACTTTTTAAACCCTCACAGTGACCAAAATTGCCATTTTTACAGAGTTTTGCTTACTCAAAATCTTCAATTTTGACCAATTTCAGGCACAGAAATGACTTTAAACACACTTATTTTAGTTGAAAAAGTAATAATTCACATCCAACCGTCATTTAAAGTCAAAAGATTAAATGTTAAAATTTCATCAATATTGACCATTTTTTCAACGTTCGACTGGTCCGGGGTCATCGTTTTTCATCAGAAAATTGATTTTTTGGACTCTACCAAAAATGATTCAAAATGTCATTTGGATCGGGCCTCATGTTGAATAACCACTTTTTAAACCCTCACAGTGACCAAAATTGCCATTTTTACAGAGTTTATCTTACTCAGAATCTTCAATTTTGACCAATTTCAGGCACAGAAATGACTTTAAACACACTTATTTTAGTTGAAAAAGTAATAATTCACATCCAACCGTCATTTAAAGTCAAAAGATGAAATGTTAAAATTTCATCAATATTGACCATTTTTTCAACGTTCGACTGGTCCGGGGTCATCGTTTTTCATCAGAAAATTGATTTTTTTGACTCTACCAAAAATGATTCAAAATGTCATTTGGATCGGGCCTCATGTTGAATAACCACTTTTTAAACCCTCACAGTGACCAAAATTGCCATTTTTACAGAGTTTTGCTTACTCAAAATCTTCAATTTTGACAAATTTCAGGCACAGAAATGACTTTAAACACACTTATTTTAGTTGAAAAAGTAAGAATTCACATCCAACCGTCATTTAAAGTCAAAAGATTAAATGTTAAAATTTCATCAATATTGACCATTTTTTCAACGTTCGACTGGTCCGGGGTCATCGTTTTTCATCAGAAAATGGATTTTTGGACTCTACCAAAAAAGATTCAAAATGTTTTTTGGATCGGGTCTCATGTTGAATAACCACTTTTTAAACCCTCACAGTGACCAAAATTGCCATTTTTACAGAGTTTTGCTTACTCAAAATCTTCAATTTTGACCAATTTCAGGCACAGAAATGACTTTAAACACACTTATTTTAGTTGAAAAAGTAATAATTCACATCCAACCGTTATTTAAAGTCAAAAGATTAAATGTTAAAATTTCATCAATATTGACCATTTTTTCAACGTTCGACTGGTCCGGGGTCATCGTTTTTCATCAGAAAATTGATTTTTTGGACTCTACCAAAAATGATTCAAAATGTCATTTGGATCGGGCCTCATGTTGAATAACCACTTTTTAAACCCTCACAGTGACCAAAATTGCCATTTTTACAGAGTTTTGCTTACTCAAAATCTTAAATTTTGACCAATTTCAGGCACAGAAATGACTTTAAACACACTTATTTTAGTTGAAAAAGTAATAATTCACATCCAACCGTCATTTAAAGTCAAAAGATTAAATGTTAAAATTTCATCAATATTGACCATTTTTACAACGTTCGACTGGTCCGGGGTCATCGTTTTTCATCAGAAAATTGATTTTTTGGACTCTACCAAAAATGATTCAAAATGTCATTTAGATCGGGCCTCATGTTGAATAACCACTTTTTAAACCCTCACAGTGACCAAAATTGCCATTTTTACAGAGTTTTGCTTACTCAAAATCTTCAATTTTGACCAATTTCAGGCACAGAAATGACTTTAAACACACTTATTTTAGTTGAAAAAGTAATAATTCACATCCAACTGTCATTTAAAGTCAAAAGATTAAATGTTAAAATTTCATCAATATTGACCATTTTTTCAACGTTCGACTGGTCCGGGGTCATCGTTTTTCATCAGAAAATTGATTTTTTGGACTCTACCAAAAATGATTCAAAATGTCATTTGGATCGGGCCTCATGTTGAATAACCACTTTTTAAACCCTCACAGTGACCAAAATTGCCATTTTTACAGAGTTTTGCTTACTCAAAATCTTAAATTTTGACCAATTTCAGGCACAGAAATGACTTTAAACACACTTATTTTAGTTGAAAAAGTAATAATTCACATCCAACCGTCATTTAAAGTCAAAAGATTAAATGTAAAAATTTCATCAATATTGACCATTTTTTCAACGTTCGACTGGTCCGGGGTCATCGTTTTTCATCAGAAAATTGATTTTTTGGACTCTACCAAAAATGATTCAAAATGTCATTTGGATCGGGCCTCATGTTGAATAACCACTTTTTAAACCCTCACAGTGACCAAAATTGCCATTTTTACAGAGTTTTGCTTACTCAAAATCTTCAATTTTGACAAATTTCAGGCACAGAAATGACTTTAAACACACTTATTTTAGTTGAAAAAGTAAGAATTCACATCCAACCGTCATTTAAAGTCAAAAGATTAAATGTTAAAATTTCATCAATATTGACCATTTTTTCAACGTTCGACTGGTCCGGGGTCATCGTTTTTCATCAGAAAATTGATTTTTTGGACTCTACCAAAAATGATTCAAAATGTCATTTGGATCGGGCCTCATGTTGAATAACCACTTTTTAAACTCTCACAGTGACCAAAATTGCCATTTTTACAGAGTTTTGCTTACTCAAAATCTTAAATTTTGACCAATTTCAGGCACAGAAATGACTTTAAACACACTTATTTTAGTTGAAAAAGTAATAATTCACATCCAACCGTCATTTAAAGTCAAAAGATTAAATGTTAAAATTTCATCAATATTGACCATTTTTTCAACGTTCGACTGGTCCGGGGTCATCGTTTTTCATCAGAAAATTGATTTTTTGGACTCTACCAAAAATGATTCAAAATGTCATTTGGATCGGGCCTCATGTTGAATAACCACTTTTTAAACCCTCACAGTGACCAAAATTGCCATTTTTACAGAGTTTTGCTTACTCAAAATCTTTAATTTTGACAAATTTCAGGCACAGAAATGACTTTAAACACACTTATTTTAGTTGAAAAAGTAAGAATTCACATCCAACCGTCATTTAAAGTCAAAAGATTAAATGTTAAAATTTCATCAATATTGACCATTTTTTTCAACGTTCGACTGGTCCGGGGTCATCGTTTTTCATCAGAAAATGGATTTTTTGGACTCTACCAAAAAAGATTCAAAATGTTTTTTGGATCGGGTCTCATGTTGAATAACCACTTTTTAAACCCTCACAGTGACCAAAATTGCCATTTTTACAGAGTTTTGCTTACTCAAAATCTTCAATTTTGACCAATTTCAGGCACAGAAATGACTTTAAACACACTTATTTTAGTTGAAAAAGTAATAATTCACATCCAACCGTTATTTAAAGTCAAAAGATTAAATGTTAAAATTTCATCAATATTGACCATTTTTTCAACGTTCGACTGGTCCGGGGTCATCGTTTTTCATCAGAAAATTGATTTTTTGGACTCTACCAAAAATGATTCAAAATGTCATTTGGATCGGGCCTCATGTTGAATACCCACTTTTTAAACCCTCACAGTGACCAAAATTGCCATTTTTACAGAGTTTTGCTTACTCAAAATCTTAAATTTTGACCAATTTCAGGCACAGAAATGACTTTAAACACACTTATTTTAGTTGAAAAAGTAATAATTCACATCCAACCGTCATTTAAAGTCAAAAGATTAAATGTTAAAATTTCATCAATATTGACCATTTTTTCAACGTTCGACTGGTCCGGGGTCATCGTTTTTCATCAGAAAATTGATTTTTTGGACTCTACCAAAAATGATTCAAAATGTCATTTGGATCGGGCCTCATGTTGAATAACCACTTTTTAAACCCTCACAGTGACCAAAATTGCCATTTTTACAGAGTTTTGCTTACTCAAAATCTTAAATTTTGACCAATTTCAGGCACAGAAATGACTTTAAACACACTTATTTTAGTTGAAAAAGTAATAATTCACATCCAACCGTCATTTAAAATCAAAAGATTAAATGTAAAAATTTCATCAATATTGACCAGTTTTTTCAACGTTCGACTGGTCCGGGGTCATCGTTTTTCATCAGAAAATTGATTTTTTGGACTCTACCAAAAATGATTCAAAATGTCATTTGGATCGGGCCTCATGTTGAATAACCACTTTTTAAACCCTCACAGTGACCAAAATTGCCATTTTTACAGAGTTTTGCTTACTCAAAATCTTCAATTTTGACAAATTTCAGGCACAGAAATGACTTTAAACACACTTATTTTAGTTGAAAAAGTAAGAATTCACATCCAACCGTCATTTAAAGTCAAAAGATTAAATGTTAAAATTTCATCAATATTGACCATTTTTTCAACGTTCGACTGGTCCGGGGTCATCGTTTTTCATCAGAAAATGGATTTTTTGGACTCTACCAAAAAAGATTCAAAATGTTTTTTGGATCGGGTCTCATGTTGAATAACCACTTTTTAAACCCTCACAGTGACCAAAATTGCCATTTTTACAGAGTTTTGCTTACTCAAAATCTTCAATTTTGACCAATTTCAGGCACAGAAATGACTTTAAACACACTTATTTTAGTTGAAAAAGTAATAATTCACATCCAACCGTTATTTAAAGTCAAAAGATTAAATGTTAAAATTTCATCAATATTGACCATTTTTTCAACGTTCGACTGGTCCGGGGTCATCGTTTTTCATCAGAAAATTGATTTTTTGGACTCTACCAAAAATGATTCAAAATGTCATTTGGATCGGGCCTCATGTTGAATAACCACTTTTTAAACCCTCACAGTGACCAAAATTGCCATTTTTACAGAGTTTTGCTTACTCAAAATCTTAAATTTTGACCAATTTCAGGCACAGAAATTACTTTAAACACACTTATTTTAGTTGAAAAAGTAATAATTCACATCCAACCGTCATTTAAAGTCAAAAGATTAAATGTTAAAATTTCATCAATATTGACCATTTTTACAACGTTCGACTGGTCCGGGGTCATCGTTTTTCATCAGAAAATTGATTTTTTGGACTCTACCAAAAATGATTCAAAATGTCATTTGGATCGGGCCTCATGTTGAATAACCACTTTTTAAACCCTCACAGTGACCAAAATTGCCATTTTTACAGAGTTTTGCTTACTCAAAATCTTCAATTTTGACCAATTTCAGGCACAGAAATGACTTTAAACACACTTATTTTAGTTGAAAAAGTAATAATTCACATCCAACCGTCATTTAAAGTCAAAAGATTAAATGTTAAAATTTCATCAATATTGACCATTTTTTCAACGTTCGACTGGTCCGGGGTCATCGTTTTTCATCAGAAAATTGATTTTTTGGACTCTACCAAAAATGATTCAAAATGTCATTTGGATCGGGCCTCATGTTGAATAACCACTTTTTAAACCCTCACAGTGACCAAAATTGCCATTTTTACAGAGTTTATCTTACTCAGAATCTTCAATTTTGACCAATTTCAGGCACAGAAATGACTTTAAACACACTTATTTTAGTTGAAAAAGTAATAATTCACATCCAACCGTCATTTAAAGTCAAAAGATGAAATGTTAAAATTTCATCAATATTGACCATTTTTTCAACGTTCGACTGGTCCGGGGTCATCGTTTTTCATCAGAAAATTGATTTTTTGGACTCTACCAAAAATGATTCAAAATGTCATTTGGATCGGGCTTCATGTTGAATAACCACTTTTTAAACCCTCACAGTGACCAAAATTGCCATTTTTACAGAGTTTTGCTTACTCAAAATCTTCAATTTTGACAAATTTCAGGCACAGAAATGACTTTAAACACACTTATTTTAGTTGAAAAAGTAAGAATTCACATCCAACCGTCATTTAAAGTCAAAAGATTAAATGTTAAAATTTCATCAATATTGACCATTTTTTCAACGTTCGACTGGTCCGGGGTCATCGTTTTTCATCAGAAAATGGATTTTTGGACTCTACCAAAAAAGATTCAAAATGTTTTTTGGATCGGGTCTCATGTTGAATAACCACTTTTTAAACCCTCACAGTGACCAAAATTGCCATTTTTACAGAGTTTTGCTTACTCAAAATCTTCAATTTTGACCAATTTCAGGCACAGAAATGACTTTAAACACACTTATTTTAGTTGAAAAAGTAATAATTCACATCCAACCGTTATTTAAAGTCAAAAGATTAAATGTTAAAATTTCATCAATATTGACCATTTTTTCAACGTTCGACTGGTCCGGGGTCATCGTTTTTCATCAGAAAATTGATTTTTTGGACTCTACCAAAAATGATTCAAAATGTCATTTGGATCGGGCCTCATGTTGAATAACCACTTTTTAAACCCTCACAGTGACCAAAATTGCCATTTTTACAGAGTTTTGCTTACTCAAAATCTTAAATTTTGACCAATTTCAGGCACAGAAATGACTTTAAACACACTTATTTTAGTTGAAAAAGTAATAATTCACATCCAACCGTCATTTAAAGTCAAAAGATTAAATGTTAAAATTTCATCAATATTGACCATTTTTACAACGTTCGACTGGTCCGGGGTCATCGTTTTTCATCAGAAAATTGATTTTTTGGACTCTACCAAAAATGATTCAAAATGTCATTTGGATCGGGCCTCATGTTGAATAACCACTTTTTAAACCCTCACAGTGACCAAAATTGCCATTTTTACAGAGTTTTGCTTACTCAAAATCTTCAATTTTGACCAATTTCAGGCACAGAAATGACTTTAAACACACTTATTTTAGTTGAAAAAGTAATAATTCACATCCAACCGTCATTTAAAGTCAAAAGATTAAATGTTAAAATTTCATCAATATTGACCATTTTTTCAACGTTCGACTGGTCCGGGGTCATCGTTTTTCATCAGAAAATTGATTTTTTGGACTCTACCAAAAATGATTCAAAATGTCATTTGGATCGGGCCTCATGTTGAATAACCACTTTTTAAACCCTCACAGTGACCAAAATTGCCATTTTTACAGAGTTTTGCTTACTCAAAATCTTAAATTTTGACCAATTTCAGGCACAGAAATGACTTTAAACACACTTATTTTAGTTGAAAAAGTAATAATTCACATCCAACTGTCATTTAAAGTCAAAAGATTAAATGTAAAAATTTCATCAATATTGACCATTTTTTCAACGTTCGACTGGTCCGGGGTCATCGTTTTTCATCAGAAAATTGATTTTTTGGACTCTACCAAAAATGATTCAAAATGTCATTTGGATCGGGCCTCATGTTGAATAACCACTTTTTAAACCCTCACAGTGACCAAAATTGCCATTTTTACAGAGTTTTGCTTACTCAAAATCTTCAATTTTGACCAATTTCAGGCACAGAAATGACTTTAAACACACTTATTTTAGTTGAAAAAGTAAGAATTCACATCCAACCGTCATTTAAAGTCAAAAGATTAAATGTTAAAATTTCATCAATATTGACCATTTTTACAACGTTCGACTGGTCCGGGGTCATCGTTTTTCATCAGAAAATTGATTTTTTGGACTCTACCAAAAATGATTCAAAATGTCATTTGGATCGGGCCTCATGTTGAATAACCACTTTTTAAACTCTCACAGTGACCAAAATTGCCATTTTTACAGAGTTTTGCTTACTCAAAATCTTAAATTTTGACCAATTTCAGGCACAGAAATGACTTTAAACACACTTATTTTAGTTGAAAAAGTAATAATTCACATCCAACCGTCATTTAAAGTCAAAAGATTAAATGTTAAAATTTCATCAATATTGACCATTTTTTTAACGTTCGACTGGTCCGGGGTCATCGTTTTTCATCAGAAAATTGATTTTTTGGACTCTACCAAAAATGATTCAAAATGTCATTTGGATCGGGCCTCATGTTGAATAACCACTTTTTAAACCCTCACAGTGACCAAAATTGCCATTTTTACAGAGTTTTGCTTACTCAAAATCTTCAATTTTGACAAATTTCAGGCACAGAAATGACTTTTGTGGAGAGGTGTGGCTCACTGGTTAGAGGCGGCAGACCCGAGTGCAGAGAACGGCCCGGCCCGGGACCAGGGTTCGATTCCCGACGCGGCAGGGTCTTGGACCAGGATCAGCGGACTGATAATTCTCGCATCGGTGCCTACTCCGACCAGGGAGCACACTCGGCAACTCTGGGCATTAGCTTGCCTCATCTCCACAACGGCCCCACACAAACGCCGGGGATGCCTGGTTTCACCTTGGAGACCCCCAGGAGGGACTATCTCACAGGGAAAGCCAGGACGGGTTCCCCAGCGGTCTATAGCGCTACGAGGCCTCCGGGTAGCAGTGCGCTTTACAAGACACAACAATTTACAATTTACTTTAAACACACTTATTTTAGTTGAAAAAGTAAGAATTCACATCCAACCGTCATTTAAAGTCAAAAGATTAAATGTTAAAATTTCATCAATATTGACCATTTTTTCAACGTTCGACTGGTCCGGGGTCATCGTTTTTCATCAGAAAATGGATTTTTTGGACTCTACCAAAAAAGATTCAAAATGTTTTTTGGATCGGGTCTCATGTTGAATAACCACTTTTTAAACCCTCACAGTGACCAAAATTGCCATTTTTACAGAGTTTTGCTTACTCAAAATCTTCAATTTTGACCAATTTCAGGCACAGAAATGACTTTAAATACACTTATTTTAGTTGAAAAAGTAATAATTCACATCCAACCGTTATTTAAAGTCAAAAGATTAAATGTTAAAATTTCATCAATATTGACCATTTTTTCAACGTTCGACTGGTCCGGGGTCATCGTTTTTCATCAGAAAATTGATTTTTTGGACTCTACCAAAAATGATTCAAAATGTCATTTGGATCGGGCCTCATGTTGAATAACCACTTTTTAAACCCTCACAGTGACCAAAATTGCCATTTTTACAGAGTTTTGCTTACTCAAAATCTTCAATTTTGACAAATTTCAGGCACAGAAATGACTTTAAACACACTTGTTTTAGTTGAAAAAGTAAGAATTCACATCCAACCGTCATTTAAAGTCAAAAGATTAAATGTTAAAATTTCATCAATATTGACCTTTTTTTCAACGTTCGACTGGTCCGGGGTCATCGTTTTTCATCAGAAAATGGATTTTTTGGACTCTACCAAAAAAGATTCAAAATGTTTTTTGGATCGGGTCTCATGTTGAATAACCACTTTTTAAACCCTCACAGTGACCAAAATTGCCATTTTTACAGAGTTTTGCTTACTCAAAATCTTCAATTTTGACCAATTTCAGGCACAGAAATGACTTTAACCACACTTATTTTAGTTGAAAAAGTAATAATTCACATCCAACCGTTATTTAAAGTCAAAAGATTAAATGTTAAAATTTCATCAATATTGACCATTTTTTCAACGTTCGACTGGTCCGGGGTCATCGTTTTTCATCAGAAAATTGATTTTTTGGACTCTACCAAAAATGATTCAAAATGTCATTTGGATCGGGCCTCATGTTGAATAACCACTTTTTAAACCCTCACAGTGACCAAAATTGCCATTTTTACAGAGTTTTGCTTACTCAAAATCTTCAATTTTGACAAATTTCAGGCACAGAAATGACTTTTGTGGAGAGGTGTGGCTCACTGGTTAGAGGCGGCAGACCCGAGTGCAGAGAACGGCCCGGCCCGGGACCAGGGTTCGATTCCCGACGCGGCAGGGTCTTGGACCAGGATCAGCGGACTGATAATTCTCGCATCGGTGCCTACTCCGACCAGGGAGCACACTCGGCAACTCTGGGCATTAGCTTGCCTCATCTCCACAACGGCCCCACACAAACGCCGGGGATGCCTGGTTTCACCTTGGAGACCCCCAGGAGGGACTATCTCACAGGGAAAGCCAGGACGGGTTCCCCAGCGGTCTATAGCGCTACGAGGCCTCCGGGTAGCAGTGCGCTTTACAAGACACAACAATTTACAATTTACTTTAAACACACTTATTTTAGTTGAAAAAGTAAGAATTCACATCCAACCGTCATTTAAAGTCAAAAGATTAAATGTTAAAATTTCATCAATATTGACCATTTTTTCAACGTTCGACTGGTCCGGGGTCATCGTTTTTCATCAGAAAATTGATTTTTTGGACTCTACCAAAAATGATTCAAAATGTCATTTGGATCGGGCCTCATGTTGAATAACCACTTTTTAAACTCTCACAGTGACCAAAATTGCCATTTTTACAGAGTTTTGCTTACTCAAAATCTTAAATTTTGACCAATTTCAGGCACAGAAATGACTTTAAACACACTTATTTTAGTTGAAAAAGTAATAATTCACATCCAACCGTCATTTAAAGTCAAAAGATTAAATGTTAAAATTTCATCAATATTGACCATTTTTTCAACGTTCGACTGGTCCGGGGTCATCGTTTTTCATCAGAAAATTGATTTTTTGGACTCTACCAAAAATGATTCAAAATGTCATTTGGATCGGGCCTCATGTTGAATAACCACTTTTTAAACCCTCACAGTGACCAAAATTGCCATTTTTACAGAGTTTTGCTTACTCAAAATCTTCAATTTTGACAAATTTCAGGCACAGAAATGACTTTAAACACACTTATTTTAGTTGAAAAAGTAATAATTCACATCCAACCGTCATTTAAAGTCAAAAGATTAAATGTTAAAATTTCATCAATATTGACCATTTTTTCAACGTTCGACTGGTCCGGGGTCATCGTTTTTCATCAGAAAATTGATTTTTTGGACTCTACCAAAAATGATTCAAAATGTCATTTGGATCGGGCCTCATGTTGAATAACCACTTTTTAAACCCTCACAGTGACCAAAATTGCCATTTTTACAGAGTTTTGCTTACTCAAAATCTTTAATTTTGACAAATTTCAGGCACAGAAATGACTTTAAACACACTTATTTTAGTTGAAAAAGTAAGAATTCACATCCAACCGTCATTTAAAGTCAAAAGATTAAATGTTAAAATTTCATCAATATTGACCATTTTTTTCAACGTTCGACTGGTCCGGGGTCATCGTTTTTCATCAGAAAATGGATTTTTTGGACTCTACCAAAAAAGATTCAAAATGTTTTTTGGATCGGGTCTCATGTTGAATAACCACTTTTTAAACCCTCACAGTGACCAAAATTGCCATTTTTACAGAGTTTTGCTTACTCAAAATCTTCAATTTTGACCAATTTCAGGCACAGAAATGACTTTAAACACACTTATTTTAGTTGAAAAAGTAATAATTCACATCCAACCGTTATTTAAAGTCAAAAGATTAAATGTTAAAATTTCATCAATATTGACCATTTTTTCAACGTTCGACTGGTCCGGGGTCATCGTTTTTCATCAGAAAATTGATTTTTTGGACTCTACCAAAAATGATTCAAAATGTCATTTGGATCGGGCCTCATGTTGAATACCCACTTTTTAAACCCTCACAGTGACCAAAATTGCCATTTTTACAGAGTTTTGCTTACTCAAAATCTTAAATTTTGACCAATTTCAGGCACAGAAATGACTTTAAACACACTTATTTTAGTTGAAAAAGTAATAATTCACATCCAACCGTCATTTAAAGTCAAAAGATTAAATGTTAAAATTTCATCAATATTGACCATTTTTTCAACGTTCGACTGGTCCGGGGTCATCGTTTTTCATCAGAAAATTGATTTTTTGGACTCTACCAAAAATGATTCAAAATGTCATTTGGATCGGGCCTCATGTTGAATAACCACTTTTTAAACCCTCACAGTGACCAAAATTGCCATTTTTACAGAGTTTTGCTTACTCAAAATCTTAAATTTTGACCAATTTCAGGCACAGAAATGACTTTAAACACACTTATTTTAGTTGAAAAAGTAATAATTCACATCCAACCGTCATTTAAAATCAAAAGATTAAATGTAAAAATTTCATCAATATTGACCAGTTTTTTCAACGTTCGACTGGTCCGGGGTCATCGTTTTTCATCAGAAAATTGATTTTTTGGACTCTACCAAAAATGATTCAAAATGTCATTTGGATCGGGCCTCATGTTGAATAACCACTTTTTAAACCCTCACAGTGACCAAAATTGCCATTTTTACAGAGTTTTGCTTACTCAAAATCTTCAATTTTGACAAATTTCAGGCACAGAAATGACTTTAAACACACTTATTTTAGTTGAAAAAGTAAGAATTCACATCCAACCGTCATTTAAAGTCAAAAGATTAAATGTTAAAATTTCATCAATATTGACCATTTTTTCAACGTTCGACTGGTCCGGGGTCATCGTTTTTCATCAGAAAATGGATTTTTTGGACTCTACCAAAAAAGATTCAAAATGTTTTTTGGATCGGGTCTCATGTTGAATAACCACTTTTTAAACCCTCACAGTGACCAAAATTGCCATTTTTACAGAGTTTTGCTTACTCAAAATCTTCAATTTTGACCAATTTCAGGCACAGAAATGACTTTAAACACACTTATTTTAGTTGAAAAAGTAATAATTCACATCCAACCGTTATTTAAAGTCAAAAGATTAAATGTTAAAATTTCATCAATATTGACCATTTTTTCAACGTTCGACTGGTCCGGGGTCATCGTTTTTCATCAGAAAATTGATTTTTTGGACTCTACCAAAAATGATTCAAAATGTCATTTGGATCGGGCCTCATGTTGAATAACCACTTTTTAAACCCTCACAGTGACCAAAATTGCCATTTTTACAGAGTTTTGCTTACTCAAAATCTTAAATTTTGACCAATTTCAGGCACAGAAATTACTTTAAACACACTTATTTTAGTTGAAAAAGTAATAATTCACATCCAACCGTCATTTAAAGTCAAAAGATTAAATGTTAAAATTTCATCAATATTGACCATTTTTACAACGTTCGACTGGTCCGGGGTCATCGTTTTTCATCAGAAAATTGATTTTTTGGACTCTACCAAAAATGATTCAAAATGTCATTTGGATCGGGCCTCATGTTGAATAACCACTTTTTAAACCCTCACAGTGACCAAAATTGCCATTTTTACAGAGTTTTGCTTACTCAAAATCTTCAATTTTGACCAATTTCAGGCACAGAAATGACTTTAAACACACTTATTTTAGTTGAAAAAGTAATAATTCACATCCAACCGTCATTTAAAGTCAAAAGATTAAATGTTAAAATTTCATCAATATTGACCATTTTTTCAACGTTCGACTGGTCCGGGGTCATCGTTTTTCATCAGAAAATTGATTTTTTGGACTCTACCAAAAATGATTCAAAATGTCATTTGGATCGGGCCTCATGTTGAATAACCACTTTTTAAACCCTCACAGTGACCAAAATTGCCATTTTTACAGAGTTTATCTTACTCAGAATCTTCAATTTTGACCAATTTCAGGCACAGAAATGACTTTAAACACACTTATTTTAGTTGAAAAAGTAATAATTCACATCCAACCGTCATTTAAAGTCAAAAGATGAAATGTTAAAATTTCATCAATATTGACCATTTTTTCAACGTTCGACTGGTCCGGGGTCATCGTTTTTCATCAGAAAATTGATTTTTTGGACTCTACCAAAAATGATTCAAAATGTCATTTGGATCGGGCTTCATGTTGAATAACCACTTTTTAAACCCTCACAGTGACCAAAATTGCCATTTTTACAGAGTTTTGCTTACTCAAAATCTTCAATTTTGACAAATTTCAGGCACAGAAATGACTTTAAACACACTTATTTTAGTTGAAAAAGTAAGAATTCACATCCAACCGTCATTTAAAGTCAAAAGATTAAATGTTAAAATTTCATCAATATTGACCATTTTTTCAACGTTCGACTGGTCCGGGGTCATCGTTTTTCATCAGAAAATGGATTTTTGGACTCTACCAAAAAAGATTCAAAATGTTTTTTGGATCGGGTCTCATGTTGAATAACCACTTTTTAAACCCTCACAGTGACCAAAATTGCCATTTTTACAGAGTTTTGCTTACTCAAAATCTTCAATTTTGACCAATTTCAGGCACAGAAATGACTTTAAACACACTTATTTTAGTTGAAAAAGTAATAATTCACATCCAACCGTTATTTAAAGTCAAAAGATTAAATGTTAAAATTTCATCAATATTGACCATTTTTTCAACGTTCGACTGGTCCGGGGTCATCGTTTTTCATCAGAAAATTGATTTTTTGGACTCTACCAAAAATGATTCAAAATGTCATTTGGATCGGGCCTCATGTTGAATAACCACTTTTTAAACCCTCACAGTGACCAAAATTGCCATTTTTACAGAGTTTTGCTTACTCAAAATCTTAAATTTTGACCAATTTCAGGCACAGAAATGACTTTAAACACACTTATTTTAGTTGAAAAAGTAATAATTCACATCCAACCGTCATTTAAAGTCAAAAGATTAAATGTTAAAATTTCATCAATATTGACCATTTTTACAACGTTCGACTGGTCCGGGGTCATCGTTTTTCATCAGAAAATTGATTTTTTGGACTCTACCAAAAATGATTCAAAATGTCATTTGGATCGGGCCTCATGTTGAATAACCACTTTTTAAACCCTCACAGTGACCAAAATTGCCATTTTTACAGAGTTTTGCTTACTCAAAATCTTCAATTTTGACCAATTTCAGGCACAGAAATGACTTTAAACACACTTATTTTAGTTGAAAAAGTAATAATTCACATCCAACCGTCATTTAAAGTCAAAAGATTAAATGTTAAAATTTCATCAATATTGACCATTTTTTCAACGTTCGACTGGTCCGGGGTCATCGTTTTTCATCAGAAAATTGATTTTTTGGACTCTACCAAAAATGATTCAAAATGTCATTTGGATCGGGCCTCATGTTGAATAACCACTTTTTAAACCCTCACAGTGACCAAAATTGCCATTTTTACAGAGTTTTGCTTACTCAAAATCTTAAATTTTGACCAATTTCAGGCACAGAAATGACTTTAAACACACTTATTTTAGTTGAAAAAGTAATAATTCACATCCAACTGTCATTTAAAGTCAAAAGATTAAATGTAAAAATTTCATCAATATTGACCATTTTTTCAACGTTCGACTGGTCCGGGGTCATCGTTTTTCATCAGAAAATTGATTTTTTGGACTCTACCAAAAATGATTCAAAATGTCATTTGGATCGGGCCTCATGTTGAATAACCACTTTTTAAACCCTCACAGTGACCAAAATTGCCATTTTTACAGAGTTTTGCTTACTCAAAATCTTCAATTTTGACCAATTTCAGGCACAGAAATGACTTTAAACACACTTATTTTAGTTGAAAAAGTAAGAATTCACATCCAACCGTCATTTAAAGTCAAAAGATTAAATGTTAAAATTTCATCAATATTGACCATTTTTACAACGTTCGACTGGTCCGGGGTCATCGTTTTTCATCAGAAAATTGATTTTTTGGACTCTACCAAAAATGATTCAAAATGTCATTTGGATCGGGCCTCATGTTGAATAACCACTTTTTAAACTCTCACAGTGACCAAAATTGCCATTTTTACAGAGTTTTGCTTACTCAAAATCTTAAATTTTGACCAATTTCAGGCACAGAAATGACTTTAAACACACTTATTTTAGTTGAAAAAGTAATAATTCACATCCAACCGTCATTTAAAGTCAAAAGATTAAATGTTAAAATTTCATCAATATTGACCATTTTTTTAACGTTCGACTGGTCCGGGGTCATCGTTTTTCATCAGAAAATTGATTTTTTGGACTCTACCAAAAATGATTCAAAATGTCATTTGGATCGGGCCTCATGTTGAATAACCACTTTTTAAACCCTCACAGTGACCAAAATTGCCATTTTTACAGA
The DNA here is from genome assembly GCF_964263255.1 of Lissotriton vulgaris. Classification (NCBI taxonomy): domain Eukaryota; kingdom Metazoa; phylum Chordata; class Amphibia; order Caudata; family Salamandridae; genus Lissotriton; species Lissotriton vulgaris. Next base: position 393,443 of record NW_028247559.1, read on the forward strand.
GTTTTGCTTACTCAAAATCTTCAATTTTGACAAATTTCAGGCACAGAAATGACTTTTGTGGAGAGGTGTGGCTCACTGGTTAGAGGCGGCAGACCCGAGTGCAGAGAACGGCCCGGCCCGGGACCAGGGTTCGATTCCCGACGCGGCAGGGTCTTGGACCAGGATCAGCGGACTGATAATTCTCGCATCGGTGCCTACTCCGACCAGGGAGCACACTCGGCAACTCTGGGCATTAGCTTGCCTCATCTCCACAACGGCCCCACACAAACGCCGGGGATGCCTGGTTTCACCTTGGAGACCCCCAGGAGGGACTATCTCACAGGGAAAGCCAGGACGGGTTCCCCAGCGGTCTATAGCGCTACGAGGCCTCCGGGTAGCAGTGCGCTTTACAAGACACAACAATTTACAATTTACTTTAAACACACTTATTTTAGTTGAAAAAGTAAGAATTCACATCCAACCGTCATTTAAAGTCAAAAGATTAAATGTTAAAATTTCATCAATATTGACCATTTTTTCAACGTTCGACTGGTCCGGGGTCATCGTTTTTCATCAGAAAATGGATTTTTTGGACTCTACCAAAAAAGATTCAAAATGTTTTTTGGATCGGGTCTCATGTTGAATAACCACTTTTTAAACCCTCACAGTGACCAAAATTGCCATTTTTACAGAGTTTTGCTTACTCAAAATCTTCAATTTTGACCAATTTCAGGCACAGAAATGACTTTAAATACACTTATTTTAGTTGAAAAAGTAATAATTCACATCCAACCGTTATTTAAAGTCAAAAGATTAAATGTTAAAATTTCATCAATATTGACCATTTTTTCAACGTTCGACTGGTCCGGGGTCATCGTTTTTCATCAGAAAATTGATTTTTTGGACTCTACCAAAAATGATTCAAAATGTCATTTGGATCGGGCCTCATGTTGAATAACCACTTTTTAAACCCTCACAGTGACCAAAATTGCCATTTTTACAGAGTTTTGCTTACTCAAAATCTTCAATTTTGACAAATTTCAGGCACAGAAATGACTTTAAACACACTTGTTTTAGTTGAAAAAGTAAGAATTCACATCCAACCGTCATTTAAAGTCAAAAGATTAAATGTTAAAATTTCATCAATATTGACCTTTTTTTCAACGTTCGACTGGTCCGGGGTCATCGTTTTTCATCAGAAAATGGATTTTTTGGACTCTACCAAAAAAGATTCAAAATGTTTTTTGGATCGGGTCTCATGTTGAATAACCACTTTTTAAACCCTCACAGTGACCAAAATTGCCATTTTTACAGAGTTTTGCTTACTCAAAATCTTCAATTTTGACCAATTTCAGGCACAGAAATGACTTTAACCACACTTATTTTAGTTGAAAAAGTAATAATTCACATCCAACCGTTATTTAAAGTCAAAAGATTAAATGTTAAAATTTCATCAATATTGACCATTTTTTCAACGTTCGACTGGTCCGGGGTCATCGTTTTTCATCAGAAAATTGATTTTTTGGACTCTACCAAAAATGATTCAAAATGTCATTTGGATCGGGCCTCATGTTGAATAACCACTTTTTAAACCCTCACAGTGACCAAAATTGCCATTTTTACAGAGTTTTGCTTACTCAAAATCTTCAATTTTGACAAATTTCAGGCACAGAAATGACTTTTGTGGAGAGGTGTGGCTCACTGGTTAGAGGCGGCAGACCCGAGTGCAGAGAACGGCCCGGCCCGGGACCAGGGTTCGATTCCCGACGCGGCAGGGTCTTGGACCAGGATCAGCGGACTGATAATTCTCGCATCGGTGCCTACTCCGACCAGGGAGCACACTCGGCAACTCTGGGCATTAGCTTGCCTCATCTCCACAACGGCCCCACACAAACGCCGGGGATGCCTGGTTTCACCTTGGAGACCCCCAGGAGGGACTATCTCACAGGGAAAGCCAGGACGGGTTCCCCAGCGGTCTATAGCGCTACGAGGCCTCCGGGTAGCAGTGCGCTTTACAAGACACAACAATTTACAATTTACTTTAAACACACTTATTTTAGTTGAAAAAGTAAGAATTCACATCCAACCGTCATTTAAAGTCAAAAGATTAAATGTTAAAATTTCATCAATATTGACCATTTTTTCAACGTTCGACTGGTCCGGGGTCATCGTTTTTCATCAGAAAATTGATTTTTTGGACTCTACCAAAAATGATTCAAAATGTCATTTGGATCGGGCCTCATGTTGAATAACCACTTTTTAAACTCTCACAGTGACCAAAATTGCCATTTTTACAGAGTTTTGCTTACTCAAAATCTTAAATTTTGACCAATTTCAGGCACAGAAATGACTTTAAACACACTTATTTTAGTTGAAAAAGTAATAATTCACATCCAACCGTCATTTAAAGTCAAAAGATTAAATGTTAAAATTTCATCAATATTGACCATTTTTTCAACGTTCGACTGGTCCGGGGTCATCGTTTTTCATCAGAAAATTGATTTTTTGGACTCTACCAAAAATGATTCAAAATGTCATTTGGATCGGGCCTCATGTTGAATAACCACTTTTTAAACTCTCACAGTGACCAAAATTGCCATTTTTACAGAGTTTTGCTTACTCAAAATCTTAAATTTTGACCAATTTCAGGCACAGAAATGACTTTAAACACACTTATTTTAGTTGAAAAAGTAATAATTCACATCCAACCGTCATTTAAAGTCAAAAGATTAAATGTTAAAATTTCATCAATATTGACCATTTTTTCAACGTTCGACTGGTCCGGGGTCATCGTTTTTCATCAGAAAATTGATTTTTTGGACTCTACCAAAAATGATTCAAAATGTCATTTGGATCGGGCCTCATGTTGAATAACCACTTTTTAAACCCTCACAGTGACCAAAATTGCCATTTTTACAGAGTTTTGCTTACTCAAAATCTTCAATTTTGACAAATTTCAGGCACAGAAATGACTTTAAACACACTTATTTTAGTTGAAAAAGTAAGAATTCACATCCAACCGTCATTTAAAGTCAAAAGATAAATGTTAAAATTTCATCAATATTGACCATTTTTTCAACGTTCGACTGGTCCGGGGTCATCGTTTTTCATCAGAAAATGGATTTTTGGACTCTACCAAAAAAGATTCAAAATGTTTTTTGGATCGGGTCTCATGTTGAATAACCACTTTTTAAACCCTCACAGTGACCAAAATTGCCATTTTTACAGAGTTTTGCTTACTCAAAATCTTCAATTTTGACCAATTTCAGGCACAGAAATGACTTTAAACACACTTATTTTAGTTGAAAAAGTAATAATTCACATCCAACCGTTATTTAAAGTCAAAAGATTAAATGTTAAAATTTCATCAATATTGACCATTTTTTCAACGTTCGACTGGTCCGGGGTCATCGTTTTTCATCAGAAAATTGATTTTTTGGACTCTACCAAAAATGATTCAAAATGTCATTTGGATCGGGCCTCATGTTGAATAACCACTTTTTAAACCCTCACAGTGACCAAAATTGCCATTTTTACAGAGTTTTGCTTACTCAAAATCTTAAATTTTGACCAATTTCAGGCACAGAAATGACTTTAAACACACTTATTTTAGTTGAAAAAGTAATAATTCACATCCAACCGTCATTTAAAGTCAAAAGATTAAATGTTAAAATTTCATCAATATTGACCATTTTTACAACGTTCGACTGGTCCGGGGTCATCGTTTTTCATCAGAAAATTGATTTTTTGGACTCTACCAAAAATGATTCAAAATGTCATTTGGATCGGGCCTCATGTTGAATAACCACTTTTTAAACCCTCACAGTGACCAAAATTGCCATTTTTACAGAGTTTTGCTTACTCAAAATCTTCAATTTTGACCAATTTCAGGCACAGAAATGACTTTAAACACACTTATTTTAGTTGAAAAAGTAATAATTCACATCCAACCGTCATTTAAAGTCAAAAGATTAAATGTTAAAATTTCATCAATATTGACCATTTTTTCAACGTTCGACTGGTCCGGGGTCATCATTTTTCATCAGAAAATTGATTTTTTGGACTCTACCAAAAATGATTCAAAATGTCATTTGGATCGGGCCTCATGTTGAATAACCACTTTTTAAACCCTCACAGTGACCAAAATTGCCATTTTTACAGAATTTTGCTTACTCAAAATCTTAAATTTTGACCAATTTCAGGCACAGAAATGACTTTAAACACACTTATTTTAGTTGAAAAAGTAATAATTCACATCCAACTGTCATTTAAAGTCAAAAGATTAAATGTAAAAATGTCATCAATATTGACCATTTTTTCAACGTTCGACTGGTCCGGGGTCATCGTTTTTCATCAGAAAATTGATTTTTTGGACTCTACCAAAAATGATTCAAAATGTCATTTGGATCGGGCCTCATGTTGAATAACCACTTTTTAAACCCTCACAGTGACCAAAATTGCCATTTTTACAGAGTTTTGCTTACTCAAAATCTTAAATTTTGACCAATTTCAGGCACAGAAATGACTTTAAACACACTTATTTTAGTTGAAAAAGTAATAATTCACATCCAACCGTCATTTAAAGTCAAAAGATTAAATGTTAAAATTTCATCAATATTGACCATTTTTACAACGTTCGACTGGTCCGGGGTCATCGTTTTTCATCAGAAAATTGATTTTTTGGACTCTACCAAAAATGATTCAAAATGTCATTTGGATCGGGCCTCATGTTGAATAACCACTTTTTAAACCCTCACAGTGACCAAAATTGCCATTTTTACAGAGTTTTGCTTACTCAAAATCTTAAATTTTGACCAATTTCAGGCACAGAAATGACTTTAAACACACTTATTTTAGTTGAAAAAGTAATAATTCACATCCAACCGTTATTTAAAGTCAAAAGATTAAATGTTAAAATTTCATCAATATTGACCATTTTTTCAACGTTCGACTGGTCCGGGGTCATCGTTTTTCATCAGAAAATTGATTTTTTGGACTCTACCAAAAATGATTCAAAATGTCATTTGGATCGGGCCTCATGTTGAATAACCACTTTTTAAACCCTCACAGTGACCAAAATTGCCATTTTTACAGAGTTTTGCTTACTCAAAATCTTAAATTTTGACCAATTTCAGGCACAGAAATGACTTTAAACACACTTATTTTAGTTGAAAAAGTAAGAATTCACATCCAACCGTCATTTAAAGTCAAAAGATTAAATGTTAAAATTTCATCAATATTGACCATTTTTTCAACGTTCGACTGGTCCGGGGTCATCGTTTTTCATCAGAAAATTGATTTTTTGGACTCTACCAAAAATGATTCAAAATGTCATTTGGATCGGGCCTCATGTTGAATAACCACTTTTTAAACCCTCACAGTGACCAAAATTGCCATTTTTACAGAGTTTTGCTTACTCAAAATCTTCAATTTTGACAAATTTCAGGCACAGAAATGACTTTTGTGGAGAGGTGTGGCTCACTGGTTAGAGGCGGCAGACCCGAGTGCAGAGAACGGCCCGGCCCGGGACCAGGGTTCGATTCCCGACGCGGCAGGGTCTTGGACCAGGATCAGCGGACTGATAATTCTCGCATCGGTGCCTACTCCGACCAGGGAGCACACTCGGCAACTCTGGGCATTAGCTTGCCTCATCTCCACAACGGCCCCACACAAACGCCGGGGATGCCTGGTTTCACCTTGGAGACCCCCAGGAGGGACTATCTCACAGGGAAAGCCAGGACGGGTTCCCCAGCGGTCTATAGCGCTACGAGGCCTCCGGGTAGCAGTGCGCTTTACAAGACACAACAATTTACAATTTACTTTAAACACACTTATTTTAGTTGAAAAAGTAAGAATTCACATCCAACCGTCATTTAAAGTCAAAAGATTAAATGTTAAAATTTCATCAATATTGACCATTTTTTCAACGTTCGACTGGTCCGGGGTCATCGTTTTTCATCAGAAAATTGATTTTTTGGACTCTACCAAAAATGATTCAAAATGTCATTTGGATCGGGCCTCATGTTGAATAACCACTTTTTAAACTCTCACAGTGACCAAAATTGCCATTTTTACAGAGTTTTGCTTACTCAAAATCTTAAATTTTGACCAATTTCAGGCACAGAAATGACTTTAAACACACTTATTTTAGTTGAAAAAGTAATAATTCACATCCAACCGTCATTTAAAGTCAAAAGATTAAATGTTAAAATTTCATCAATATTGACCATTTTTTCAACGTTCGACTGGTCCGGGGTCATCGTTTTTCATCAGAAAATTGATTTTTTGGACTCTACCAAAAATGATTCAAAATGTCATTTGGATCGGGCCTCATGTTGAATAACCACTTTTTAAACTCTCACAGTGACCAAAATTGCCATTTTTACAGAGTTTTGCTTACTCAAAATCTTAAATTTTGACCAATTTCAGGCACAGAAATGACTTTAAACACACTTATTTTAGTTGAAAAAGTAATAATTCACATCCAACCGTCATTTAAAGTCAAAAGATTAAATGTTAAAATTTCATCAATATTGACCATTTTTTCAACGTTCGACTGGTCCGGGGTCATCGTTTTTCATCAGAAAATTGATTTTTTGGACTCTACCAAAAATGATTCAAAATGTCATTTGGATCGGGCCTCATGTTGAATAACCACTTTTTAAACCCTCACAGTGACCAAAATTGCCATTTTTACAGAGTTTTGCTTACTCAAAATCTTCAATTTTGACAAATTTCAGGCACAGAAATGACTTTAAACACACTTATTTTAGTTGAAAAAGTAAGAATTCACATCCAACCGTCATTTAAAGTCAAAAGATAAATGTTAAAATTTCATCAATATTGACCATTTTTTCAACGTTCGACTGGTCCGGGGTCATCGTTTTTCATCAGAAAATGGATTTTTGGACTCTACCAAAAAAGATTCAAAATGTTTTTTGGATCGGGTCTCATGTTGAATAACCACTTTTTAAACCCTCACAGTGACCAAAATTGCCATTTTTACAGAGTTTTGCTTACTCAAAATCTTCAATTTTGACCAATTTCAGGCACAGAAATGACTTTAAACACACTTATTTTAGTTGAAAAAGTAATAATTCACATCCAACCGTTATTTAAAGTCAAAAGATTAAATGTTAAAATTTCATCAATATTGACCATTTTTTCAACGTTCGACTGGTCCGGGGTCATCGTTTTTCATCAGAAAATTGATTTTTTGGACTCTACCAAAAATGATTCAAAATGTCATTTGGATTGGGCCTCATGTTGAATAACCACTTTTTAAACCCTTCACAGTGACCAAAATTGCCATTTTTACAGAGTTTTGCTTACTCAAAATCTTAAATTTTGACCAATTTCAGGCACAGAAATGACTTTAAACACACTTATTTTAGTTGAAAAAGTAATAATTCACATCCAACCGTCATTTAAAGTCAAAAGATTAAATGTTAAAATTTCATCAATATTGACCATTTTTACAACGTTCGACTGGTCCGGGGTCATCGTTTTTCATCAGAAAATTGATTTTTTGGACTCTACCAAAAATGATTCAAAATGTCATTTGGATCGGGCCTCATGTTGAATAACCACTTTTTAAACCCTCACAGTGACCAAAATTGCCATTTTTACAGAGTTTTGCTTACTCAAAATCTTCAATTTTGACCAATTTCAGGCACAGAAATGACTTTAAACACACTTGTTTTAGTTGAAAAAGTAATAATTCACATCCAACCGTCATTTAAAGTCAAAAGATTAAATGTTAAAATTTCATCAATATTGACCATTTTTTCAACGTTCGACTGGTCCGGGGTCATCGTTTTTCATCAGAAAATTGATTTTTTGGACTCTACCAAAAATGATTCAAAATGTCATTTGGATCGGGCCTCATGTTGAATAACCACTTTTTAAACCCTCACAGTGACCAAAATTGCCATTTTTACAGAATTTTGCTTACTCAAAATCTTAAATTTTGACCAATTTCAGGCACAGAAATGACTTTAAACACACTTATTTTAGTTGAAAAAGTAATAATTCACATCCAACTGTCATTTAAAGTCAAAAGATTAAATGTAAAAATGTCATCAATATTGACCATTTTTTCAACGTTCGACTGGTCCGGGGTCATCGTTTTTCATCAGAAAATTGATTTTTTGGACTCTACCAAAAATGATTCAAAATGTCATTTGGATCGGGCCTCATGTTGAATAACCACTTTTTAAACCCTCACAGTGACCAAAATTGCCATTTTTACAGAGTTTTGCTTACTCAAAATCTTAAATTTTGACCAATTTCAGGCACAGAAATGACTTTAAACACACTTATTTTAGTTGAAAAAGTAATAATTCACATCCAACCGTCATTTAAAGTCAAAAGATTAAATGTTAAAATTTCATCAATATTGACCATTTTTACAACGTTCGACTGGTCCGGGGTCATCGTTTTTCATCAGAAAATTGATTTTTTGGACTCTACCAAAAATGATTCAAAATGTCATTTGGATCGGGCCTCATGTTGAATAACCACTTTTTAAACCCTCACAGTGACCAAAATTGCCATTTTTACAGAGTTTTGCTTACTCAAAATCTTCAATTTTGACCAATTTCAGGCACAGAAATGACTTTAAACACACTTATTTTAGTTGAAAAAGTAATAATTCACATCCAACCGTCATTTAAAGTCAAAAGATTAAATGTTAAAATTTCATCAATATTGACCATTTTTTCAACGTTCGACTGGTCCGGGGTCATCGTTTTTCATCAGAAAATTGATTTTTTGGACTCTACCAAAAATGATTCAAAATGTCATTTGGATCGGGCCTCATGTTGAATAACCACTTTTTAAACCCTCACAGTGACCAAAATTGCCATTTTTACAGAGTTTATCTTACTCAGAATCTTCAATTTTGACCAATTTCAGGCACAGAAATGACTTTAAACACACTTATTTTAGTTGAAAAAGTAATAATTCACATCCAACCGTCATTTAAAGTCAAAAGATGAAATGTTAAAATTTCATCAATATTGACCATTTTTTCAACGTTCGACTGGTCCGGGGTCATCGTTTTTCATCAGAAAATTGATTTTTTGGACTCTACCAAAAATGATTCAAAATGTCATTTGGATCGGGCCTCATGTTGAATAACCACTTTTTAAACTCTCACAGTGACCAAAATTGCCATTTTTACAGAGTTTTGCTTACTCAAAATCTTAAATTTTGACCAATTTCAGGCACAGAAATGACTTTAAACACACTTATTTTAGTTGAAAAAGTAATAATTCACATCCAACCGTCATTTAAAGTCAAAAGATGAAATGTTAAAATTTCATCAATATTGACCATTTTTTCAACGTTCGACTGGTCCGGGGTCATCGTTTTTCATCAGAAAATTGATTTTTTGGACTCTACCAAAAATGATTCAAAATGTCATTTGGATCGGGCCTCATGTTGAATAACCACTTTTTAAACTCTCACAGTGACCAAAATTGCCATTTTTACAGAGTTTTGCTTACTCAAAATCTTAAATTTTGACCAATTTCAGGCACAGAAATGACTTTAAACACACTTATTTTAGTTGAAAAAGTAATAATTCACATCCAACCGTCATTTAAAGTCAAAAGATTAAATGTTAAAATTTCATCAATATTGACCATTTTTTCAACGTTCGACTGGTCCGGGGTCATCGTTTTTCATCAGAAAATTGATTTTTGGACTCTACCAAAAATGATTCAAAATGTCATTTGGATCGGGCCTCATGTTGAATAACCACTTTTTAAACCCTCACAGTGACCAAAATTGCCATTTTTACAGAGTTTTGCTTACTCAAAATCTTCAATTTTGACAAATTTCAGGCACAGAAATGACTTTAAACACACTTATTTTAGTTGAAAAAGTAAGAATTCACATCCAACCGTCATTTAAAGTCAAAAGATTAAATGTTAAAATTTCATCAATATTGACCATTTTTTCAACGTTCGACTGGTCCGGGGTCATCGTTTTTCATCAGAAAATGGATTTTTTGGACTCTACCAAAAAAGATTCAAAATGTTTTTTGGATCGGTTCTCATGTTGAATAACCACTTTTTAAACCCTCACAGTGACCAAAATTGCCATTTTTACAGAGTTTTGCTTACTCAAAATCTTCAATTTTGACCAATTTCAGGCACAGAAATGACTTTAAATACACTTATTTTAGTTGAAAAAGTAATAATTCACATCCAACCGTTATTTAAAGTCAAAAGATTAAATGTTAAAATTTCATCAATATTGACCATTTTTTCAACGTTCGACTGGTCCGGGGTCATCGTTTTTCATCAGAAAATTGATTTTTTGGACTCTACCAAAAATGATTCAAAATGTCATTTGGATCGGGCCTCATGTTGAATAACCACTTTTTAAACCCTCACAGTGACCAAAATTGCCATTTTTACAGAGTTTTGCTTACTCAAAATCTTCAATTTTGACAAATTTCAGGCACAGAAATGACTTTAAACACACTTGTTTTAGTTGAAAAAGTAATAATTCACATCCAACCGTCATTTAAAGTCAAAAGATTAAATGTAAAAATTTCATCAATATTGACCTTTTTTTCAACGTTCGACTGGTCCGGGGTCATCGTTTTTCATCAGAAAATGGATTTTTTGGACTCTACCAAAAAAGATTCAAAATGTTTTTTGGATCGGGTCTCATGTTGAATAACCACTTTTTAAACCCTCACAGTGACCAAAATTGCCATTTTTACAGAGCTTATCTTACTCAGAATCTTCAATTTTGACCAATTTCAGGCACAGAAATGACTTTAAACACACTTATTTTAGTTGAAAAAGTAATAATTCACATCCAACCGTCATTTAAAGTCAAAAGATGAAATGTTAAAATTTCATCAATATTGACCATTTTTTCAACGTTCGACTGGTCCGGGGTCATCGTTTTTCATCAGAAAATTGATTTTTTGGACTCTACCAAAAATGATTCAAAATGTCATTTGGATCGGGCCTCATGTTGAATAACCACTTTTTAAACCCTCACAGTGACCAAAATTGCCATTTTTACAGAGTTTTGCTTACTCAAAATCTTCAATTTTGACAAATTTCAGGCACAGAAATGACTTTTGTGGAGAGGTGTGGCTCACTGGTTAGAGGCGGCAGACCCGAGTGCAGAGAACGGCCCGGCCCGGGACCAGGGTTCGATTCCCGACGCGGCAGGGTCTTGGACCAGGATCAGCGGACTGATAATTCTCGCATCGGTGCCTACTCCGACCAGGGAGCACACTCGGCAACTCTGGGCATTAGCTTGCCTCATCTCCACAACGGCCCCACACAAACGCCGGGGATGCCTGGTTTCACCTTGGAGACCCCCAGGAGGGACTATCTCACAGGGAAAGCCAGGACGGGTTCCCCAGCGGTCTATAGCGCTACGAGGCCTCCGGGTAGCAGTGCGCTTTACAAGACACAACAATTTACAATTTACTTTAAACACACTTATTTTAGTTGAAAAAGTAAGAATTCACATCCAACCGTCATTTAAAGTCAAAAGATTAAATGTTAAAATTTCATCAATATTGACCATTTTTTCAACGTTCGACTGGTCCGGGGTCATCGTTTTTCATCAGAAAATGGATTTTTTGGACTCTACCAAAAAAGATTCAAAATGTTTTTTGGATCGGGTCTCATGTTGAATAACCACTTTTTAAACCCTCACAGTGACCAAAATTGCCATTTTTACAGAGTTTTGCTTACTCAAAATCTTCAATTTTGACCAATTTCAGGCACAGAAATGACTTTAAATACACTTATTTTAGTTGAAAAAGTAATAATTCACATCCAACCGTTATTTAAAGTCAAAAGATTAAATGTTAAAATTTCATCAATATTGACCATTTTTTCAACGTTCGACTGGTCCGGGGTCATCGTTTTTCATCAGAAAATTGATTTTTTGGACTCTACCAAAAATGATTCAAAATGTCATTTGGATCGGGCCTCATGTTGAATAACCACTTTTTAAACCCTCACAGTGACCAAAATTGCCATTTTTACAGAGTTTTGCTTACTCAAAATCTTCAATTTTGACAAATTTCAGGCACAGAAATGACTTTAAACACACTTGTTTTAGTTGAAAAAGTAAGAATTCACATCCAACCGTTATTTAAAGTCAAAAGATTAAATGTTAAAATTTCATCAATATTGACCTTTTTTTCAACGTTCGACTGGTCCGGGGTCATCGTTTTTCATCAGAAAATGGATTTTTTGGACTCTACCAAAAAAGATTCAAAATGTTTTTTGGATCGGGTCTCATGTTGAATAACCACTTTTTAAACCCTCACAGTGACCAAAATTGCCATTTTTACAGAGTTTTGCTTACTCAAAATCTTCAATTTTGACCAATTTCAGGCACAGAAATGACTTTAACCACACTTATTTTAGTTGAAAAAGTAATAATTCACATCCAACCGTTATTTAAAGTCAAAAGATTAAATGTTAAAATTTCATCAATATTGACCATTTTTTCAACGTTCGACTGGTCCGGGGTCATCGTTTTTCATCAGAAAATTGATTTTTTGGACTCTACCAAAAATGATTCAAAATGTCATTTGGATCGGGCCTCATGTTGAATAACCACTTTTTAAACCCTCACAGTGACCAAAATTGCCATTTTTACAGAGTTTTGCTTACTCAAAATCTTAAATTTTGACCAATTTCAGGCACAGAAATGACTTTAAACACACTTATTTTAGTTGAAAAAGTAATAATTCACATCCAACCGTCATTTAAAGTCAAAAGATTAAATGTTAAAATTTCATCAATATTGACCATTTTTACAACGTTCGACTGGTCCGGGGTCATCGTTTTTCATCAGAAAATTGATTTTTTGGACTCTACCAAAAATGATTCAAAATGTCATTTGGATCGGGCCTCATGTTGAATAACCACTTTTTAAACCCTCACAGTGACCAAAATTGCCATTTTTACAGAGTTTTGCTTACTCAAAATCTTCAATTTTGACCAATTTCAGGCACAGAAATGACTTTAAACACACTTATTTTAGTTGAAAAAGTAATAATTCACATCCAACCGTCATTTACAATCAAAAGATTAAATGTAAAAATTTCATCAATATTGACCAGTTTTTTCAACGTTCGACTGGTCCGGGGTCATCGTTTTTCATCAGAAAATTGATTTTTTGGACTCTACCAAAAATGATTCAAAATGTCATTTGGATCGGGCCTCATGTTGAATAACCACTTTTTAAACCCTCACAGTGACCAAAATTGCAATTTTTACAGAGTTTTGCTTACTCAAAATCTTCAATTTTGACAAATTTCAGGCACAGAAATGACTTTAAACACACTTATTTTAGTTGAAAAAGTAAGAATTCACATCCAACCGTCATTTAAAGTCAAAAGATTAAATGTTAAAATTTCATCAATATTGACCATTTTTTCAACGTTCGACTGGTCCGGGGTCATCGTTTTTCATCAGAAAATGGATTTTTTGGACTCTACCAAAAAAGATTCAAAATGTTTTTTGGATCGGGTCTCATGTTGAATAACCACTTTTTAAACCCTCACAGTGACCAAAATTGCCATTTTTACAGAGTTTTGCTTACTCAAAATCTTCAATTTTGACCAATTTCAGGCACAGAAATGACTTTAAACACACTTATTTTAGTTGAAAAAGTAATAATTCACATCCAACCGTTATTTAAAGTCAAAAGATTAAATGTTAAAATTTCATCAATATTGACCATTTTTTCAACGTTCGACTGGTCCGGGGTCATCGTTTTTCATCAGAAAATTGATTTTTTGGACTCTACCAAAAATGATTCAAAATGTCATTTGGATCGGGCCTCATGTTGAATAACCACTTTTTAAACCCTCACAGTGACCAAAATTGCCATTTTTACAGAGTTTTGCTTACTCAAAATCTTAAATTTTGACCAATTTCAGGCACAGAAATTACTTTAAACACACTTATTTTAGTTGAAAAAGTAATAATTCACATCCAACCGTCATTTAAAGTCAAAAGATTAAATGTTAAAATTTCATCAATATTGACCATTTTTACAACGTTCGACTGGTCCGGGGTCATCGTTTTTCATCAGAAAATTGATTTTTTGGACTCTACCAAAAATGATTCAAAATGTCATTTGGATCGGGCCTCATGTTGAATAACCACTTTTTAAACCCTCACAGTGACCAAAATTGCCATTTTTACAGAGTTTTGCTTACTCAAAATCTTCAATTTTGACCAATTTCAGGCACAGAAATGACTTTAAACACACTTATTTTAGTTGAAAAAGTAATAATTCACATCCAACCGTCATTTAAAGTCAAAAGATTAAATGTTAAAATTTCATCAATATTGACCATTTTTACAACGTTCGACTGGTCCGGGGTCATCGTTTTTCATCAGAAAATTGATTTTTTGGACTCTACCAAAAATGATTCAAAATGTCATTTGGATCGGGCCTCATGTTGAATAACCACTTTTTAAACCCTCACAGTGACCAAAATTGCCATTTTTACAGAGTTTTGCTTACTCAAAATCTTCAATTTTGACCAATTTCAGGCACAGAAATGACTTTAAACACACTTATTTTAGTTGAAAAAGTAATAATTCACATCCAACCGTCATTTAAAGTCAAAAGATTAAATGTTAAAATTTCATCAATATTGACCATTTTTTCAACGTTCGACTGGTCCGGGGTCATCGTTTTTCATCAGAAAATTGATTTTTTGGACTCTACCAAAAATGATTCAAAATGTCATTTGGATCGGGCCTCATGTTGAATAACCACTTTTTAAACCCTCACAGTGACCAAAATTGCCATTTTTACAGAGTTTATCTTACTCAGAATCTTCAATTTTGACCAATTTCAGGCACAGAAATGACTTTAAACACACTTATTTTAGTTGAAAAAGTAATAATTCACATCCAACCGTCATTTAAAGTCAAAAGATGAAATGTTAAAATTTCATCAATATTGACCATTTTTTCAACGTTCGACTGGTCCGGGGTCATCGTTTTTCATCAGAAAATTGATTTTTTGGACTCTACCAAAAATGATTCAAAATGTCATTTGGATCGGGCCTCATGTTGAATAACCACTTTTTAAACTCTCACAGTGACCAAAATTGCCATTTTTACAGAGTTTTGCTTACTCAAAATCTTAAATTTTGACCAATTTCAGGCACAGAAATGACTTTAAACACACTTATTTTAGTTGAAAAAGTAATAATTCACATCCAACCGTCATTTAAAGTCAAAAGATTAAATGTTAAAATTTCATCAATATTGACCATTTTTTCAACGTTCGACTGGTCCGGGGTCATCGTTTTTCATCAGAAAATTGATTTTTTGGACTCTACCATAAATGATTCAAAATGTCATTTGGATCGGGCCTCATGTTGAATAACCACTTTTTAAACCCTCACAGTGACCAAAATTGCCATTTTTACAGAGTTTTGCTTACTCAAAATCTTCAATTTTGACAAATTTCAGGCACAGAAATGACTTTAAACACACTTATTTTAGTTGAAAAAGTAAGAATTCACATCCAACCGTCATTTAAAGTCAAAAGATTAAATGTTAAAATTTCATCAATATTGACCATTTTTTCAACGTTCGACTGGTCCGGGGTCATCGTTTTTCATCAGAAAATGGATTTTTTGGACTCTACCAAAAAAGATTCAAAATGTTTTTTGGATCGGGTCTCATGTTGAATAACCACTTTTTAAACCCTCACAGTGACCAAAATTGCCATTTTTACAGAGTTTTGCTTACTCAAAATCTTCAATTTTGACCAATTTCAGGCACAGAAATGACTTTAAACACACTTATTTTAGTTGAAAAAGTAATAATTCACATCCAACCGTTATTTAAAGTCAAAAGATTAAATGTTAAAATTTCATCAATATTGACCATTTTTTCAACGTTCGACTGGTCCGGGGTCATCGTTTTTCATCAGAAAATTGATTTTTTGGACTCTACCAAAAATGATTCAAAATGTCATTTGGATCGGGCCTCATGTTGAATAACCACTTTTTAAACCCTCACAGTGACCAAAATTGCCATTTTTACAGAGTTTTGCTTACTCAAAATCTTAAATTTTGACCAATTTCAGGCACAGAAATTACTTTAAACACACTTATTTTAGTTGAAAAAGTAATAATTCACATCCAACCGTCATTTAAAGTCAAAAGATTAAATGTTAAAATTTCATCAATATTGACCATTTTTACAACGTTCGACTGGTCCGGGGTCATCGTTTTTCATCAGAAAATTGATTTTTTGGACTCTACCAAAAATGATTCAAAATGTCATTTGGATCGGGCCTCATGTTGAATAACCACTTTTTAAACCCTCACAGTGACCAAAATTGCCATTTTTACAGAGTTTTGCTTACTCAAAATCTTCAATTTTGACCAATTTCAGGCACAGAAATGACTTTAAACACACTTATTTTAGTTGAAAAAGTAATAATTCACATCCAACCGTCATTTAAAGTCAAAAGATTAAATGTTAAAATTTCATCAATATTGACCATTTTTACAACGTTCGACTGGTCCGGGGTCATCGTTTTTCATCAGAAAATTGATTTTTTGGACTCTACCAAAAATGATTCAAAATGTCATTTGGATCGGGCCTCATGTTGAATAACCACTTTTTAAACCCTCACAGTGACCAAAATTGCCATTTTTACAGAGTTTTGCTTACTCAAAATCTTCAATTTTGACCAATTTCAGGCACAGAAATGACTTTAAACACACTTATTTTAGTTGAAAAAGTAATAATTCACATCCAACCGTCATTTAAAGTCAAAAGATTAAATGTTAAAATTTCATCAATATTGACCATTTTTTCAACGTTCGACTGGTCCGGGGTCATCGTTTTTCATCAGAAAATTGATTTTTTGGACTCTACCAAAAATGATTCAAAATGTCATTTGGATCGGGCCTCATGTTGAATAACCACTTTTTAAACCCTCACAGTGACCAAAATTGCCATTTTTACAGAGTTTATCTTACTCAGAATCTTCAATTTTGACCAATTTCAGGCACAGAAATGACTTTAAACACACTTATTTTAGTTGAAAAAGTAATAATTCACATCCAACCGTCATTTAAAGTCAAAAGATGAAATGTTAAAATTTCATCAATATTGACCATTTTTTCAACGTTCGACTGGTCCGGGGTCATCGTTTTTCATCAGAAAATTGATTTTTTGGACTCTACCAAAAATGATTCAAAATGTCATTTGGATCGGGCCTCATGTTGAATAACCACTTTTTAAACTCTCACAGTGACCAAAATTGCCATTTTTACAGAGTTTTGCTTACTCAAAATCTTAAATTTTGACCAATTTCAGGCACAGAAATGACTTTAAACACACTTATTTTAGTTGAAAAAGTAATAATTCACATCCAACCGTCATTTAAAGTCAAAAGATTAAATGTTAAAATTTCATCAATATTGACCATTTTTTCAACGTTCGACTGGTCCGGGGTCATCGTTTTTCATCAGAAAATTGATTTTTTGGACTCTACCATAAATGATTCAAAATGTCATTTGGATCGGGCCTCATGTTGAATAACCACTTTTTAAACCCTCACAGTGACCAAAATTGCCATTTTTACAGAGTTTTGCTTACTCAAAATCTTCAATTTTGACAAATTTCAGGCACAGAAATGACTTTAAACACACTTATTTTAGTTGAAAAAGTAAGAATTCACATCCAACCGTCATTTAAAGTCAAAAGATTAAATGTTAAAATTTCATCAATATTGACCATTTTTTCAACGTTCGACTGGTCCGGGGTCATCGTTTTTCATCAGAAAATGGATTTTTGGACTCTACCAAAAAAGATTCAAAATGTTTTTTGGATCGGGTCTCATGTTGAATAACCACTTTTTAAACCCTCACAGTGACCAAAATTGCCATTTTTACAGAGTTTTGCTTACTCAAAATCTTCAATTTTGACCAATTTCAGGCACAGAAATGACTTTAAACACACTTATTTTAGTTGAAAAAGTAATAATTCACATCCAACCGTTATTTAAAGTCAAAAGATTAAATGTTAAAATTTCATCAATATTGACCATTTTTTCAACATTCGACTGGTCCGGGGTCATCGTTTTTCATCAGAAAATTGATTTTTTGGACTCTACCAAAAATGATTCAAAATGTCATTTGGATCGGGCCTCATGTTGAATAACCACTTTTTAAACCCTCACAGTGACCAAAATTGCCATTTTTACAGAGTTTTGCTTACTCAAAATCTTAAATTTTGACCAATTTCAGGCACAGAAATGACTTTAAACACACTTATTTTAGTTGAAAAAGTAATAATTCACATCCAACCGTCATTTAAAGTCAAAAGATTAAATGTTAAAATTTCATCAATATTGACCATTTTTACAACGTTCGACTGGTCCGGGGTCATCGTTTTTCATCAGAAAATTGATTTTTTGGACTCTACCAAAAATGATTCAAAATGTCATTTGGATCGGGCCTCATGTTGAATAACCACTTTTTAAACCCTCACAGTGACCAAAATTGCCATTTTTACAGAGTTTTGCTTACTCAAAATCTTACATTTTGACCAATTTCAGGCACAGAAATGACTTTAAACACACTTATTTTAGTTGAAAAAGTAATAATTCACATCCAACCGTCATTTAAAGTCAAAAGATTAAATGTTAAAATTTCATCAATATTGACCATTTTTTCAACGTTCGACTGGTCCGGGGTCATCGTTTTTCATCAGAAAATTGATTTTTTGGACTCTACCAAAAATGATTCAAAATGTCATTTGGATCGGGCCTCATGTTGAATAACCACTTTTTAAACCCTCACAGTGACCAAAATTGCCATTTTTACAGAATTTTGCTTACTCAAAATCTTAAATTTTGACCAATTTCAGGCACAGAAATGACTTTAAACACACTTATTTTAGTTGAAAAAGTAATAATTCACATCCAACTGTCATTTAAAGTCAAAAGATTAAATGTAAAAATTTCATCAATATTGACCATTTTTTCAACGTTCGACTGGTCCGGGGTCATCGTTTTTCATCAGAAAATTGATTTTTTGGACTCTACCAAAAATGATTCAAAATGTCATTTGGATCGGGCCTCATGTTGAATAACCACTTTTTAAACCCTCACAGTGACCAAAATTGCCATTTTTACAGAGTTTTGCTTACTCAAAATCTTAAATTTTGACCAATTTCAGGCACAGAAATGACTTTAAACACACTTATTTTAGTTGAAAAAGTAATAATTCACATCCAACCGTCATTTAAAGTCAAAAGATTAAATGTTAAAATTTCATCAATATTGACCATTTTTACAACGTTCGACTGGTCCGGGGTCATCGTTTTTCATCAGAAAATTGATTTTTTGGACTCTACCAAAAATGATTCAAAATGTCATTTGGATCGGGCCTCATGTTGAATAACCACTTTTTAAACCCTCACAGTGACCAAAATTGCCATTTTTACAGAGTTTTGCTTACTCAAAATCTTCAATTTTGACCAATTTCAGGCACAGAAATGACTTTAAACACACTTATTTTAGTTGAAAAAGTAATAATTCACATCCAACCGTCATTTAAAGTCAAAAGATTAAATGTTAAAATTTCATCAATATTGACCATTTTTTCAACGTTCGACTGGTCCGGGGTCATCGTTTTTCATCAGAAAATTGATTTTTTGGACTCTACCAAAAATGATTCAAAATGTCATTTGGATCGGGCCTCATGTTGAATAACCACTTTTTAAACCCTCACAGTGACCAAAATTGCCATTTTTACAGAGTTTATCTTACTCAGAATCTTCAATTTTGACCAATTTCAGGCACAGAAATGACTTTAAACACACTTATTTTAGTTGAAAAAGTAATAATTCACATCCAACCGTCATTTAAAGTCAAAAGATGAAATGTTAAAATTTCATCAATATTGACCATTTTTTCAACGTTCGACTGGTCCGGGGTCATCGTTTTTCATCAGAAAATTGATTTTTTGGACTCTACCAAAAATGATTCAAAATGTCATTTGGATCGGGCCTCATGTTGAATAACCACTTTTTAAACTCTCACAGTGACCAAAATTGCCATTTTTACAGAGTTTTGCTTACTCAAAATCTTAAATTTTGACCAATTTCAGGCACAGAAATGACTTTAAACACACTTATTTTAGTTGAAAAAGTAATAATTCACATCCAACCGTCATTTAAAGTCAAAAGATTAAATGTTAAAATTTCATCAATATTGACCATTTTTTCAACGTTCGACTGGTCCGGGGTCATCGTTTTTCATCAGAAAATTGATTTTTGGACTCTACCAAAAATGATTCAAAATGTCATTTGGATCGGGCCTCATGTTGAATAACCACTTTTTAAACCCTCACAGTGACCAAAATTGCCATTTTTACAGAGTTTTGCTTACTCAAAATCTTCAATTTTGACAAATTTCAGGCACAGAAATGACTTTAAACACACTTATTTTAGTTGAAAAAGTAAGAATTCACATCCAACCGTCATTTAAAGTCAAAAGATTAAATGTTAAAATTTCATCAATATTGACCATTTTTTCAACGTTCGACTGGTCCGGGGTCATCGTTTTTCATCAGAAAATGGATTTTTTGGACTCTACCAAAAAAGATTCAAAATGTTTTTTGGATCGGGTCTCATGTTGAATAACCACTTTTTAAACCCTCACAGTGACCAAAATTGCCATTTTTACAGAGTTTTGCTTACTCAAAATCTTCAATTTTGACCAATTTCAGGCACAGAAATGACTTTAAATACACTTATTTTAGTTGAAAAAGTAATAATTCACATCCAACCGTTATTTAAAGTCAAAAGATTAAATGTTAAAATTTCATCAATATTGACCATTTTTTCAACGTTCGACTGGTCCGGGGTCATCGTTTTTCATCAGAAAATTGATTTTTTGGACTCTACCAAAAATGATTCAAAATGTCATTTGGATCGGGCCTCATGTTGAATAACCACTTTTTAAACCCTCACAGTGACCAAAATTGCCATTTTTACAGAGTTTTGCTTACTCAAAATCTTCAATTTTGACAAATTTCAGGCACAGAAATGACTTTAAACACACTTGTTTTAGTTGAAAAAGTAAGAATTCACATCCAACCGTCATTTAAAGTCAAAAGATTAAATGTTAAAATTTCATCAATATTGACCTTTTTTTCAACGTTCGACTGGTCCGGGGTCATCGTTTTTCATCAGAAAATGGATTTTTTGGACTCTACCAAAAAAGATTCAAAATGTTTTTTGGATCGGGTCTCATGTTGAATAACCACTTTTTAAACCCTCACAGTGACCAAAATTGCCATTTTTACAGAGTTTTGCTTACTCAAAATCTTCAATTTTGACCAATTTCAGGCACAGAAATGACTTTAACCACACTTATTTTAGTTGAAAAAGTAATAATTCACATCCAACCGTTATTTAAAGTCAAAAGATTAAATGTTAAAATTTCATCAATATTGACCATTTTTTTCAACGTTCGACTGGTCCGGGGTCATCGTTTTTCATCAGAAAATTGATTTTTTGGACTCTACCAAAAATGATTCAAAATGTCATTTGGATCGGGCCTCATGTTGAATAACCACTTTTTAAACCCTCACAGTGACCAAAATTGCCATTTTTACAGAGTTTTGCTTACTCAAAATCTTAAATTTTGACCAATTTCAGGCACAGAAATGACTTTAAACACACTTATTTTAGTTGAAAAAGTAATAATTCACATCCAACCGTCATTTAAAGTCAAAAGATTAAATGTTAAAATTTCATCAATATTGACCATTTTTACAACGTTCGACTGGTCCGGGGTCATCGTTTTTCATCAGAAAATTGATTTTTTGGACTCTACCAAAAATGATTCAAAATGTCATTTGGATCGGGCCTCATGTTGAATAACCACTTTTTAAACCCTCACAGTGACCAAAATTGCCATTTTTACAGAGTTTTGCTTACTCAAAATCTTAAATTTTGACCAATTTCAGGCACAGAAATGACTTTAAACACACTTATTTTAGTTGAAAAAGTAATAATTCACATCCAACCGTTATTTAAAGTCAAAAGATTAAATGTTAAAATTTCATCAATATTGACCATTTTTTCAACGTTCGACTGGTCCGGGGTCATCGTTTTTCATCAGAAAATTGATTTTTTGGACTCTACCAAAAATGATTCAAAATGTCATTTGGATCGGGCCTCATGTTGAATAACCACTTTTTAAACCCTCACAGTGACCAAAATTGCCATTTTTACAGAGTTTTGCTTACTCAAAATCTTAAATTTTGACCAATTTCAGGCACAGAAATTACTTTAAACACACTTATTTTAGTTGAAAAAGTAATAATTCACATCCAACCGTCATTTAAAGTCAAAAGATTAAATGTTAAAATTTCATCAATATTGACCATTTTTTCAACGTTCGACTGGTCCGGGGTCATCGTTTTTCATCAGAAAATTGATTTTTTGGACTCTACCAAAAAAGATTCAAAATGTTTTTTGGATCGGGTCTCATGTTGAATAACCACTTTTTAAACCCTCACAGTGACCAAAATTGCCATTTTTACAGAGTTTATCTTACTCAGAATCTTCAATTTTGACCAATTTCAGGCACAGAAATGACTTTAAACACACTTATTTTAGTTGAAAATGTAATAATTCACATCCAACCGTCATTTAAAGTCAAAAGATGAAATGTTAAAATTTCATCAATATTGACCATTTTTTCAACGTTCGACTGGTCCGGGGTCATCGTTTTTCATCAGAAAATTGATTTTTTGGACTCTACCAAAAATGATTCAAAATGTCATTTGGATCGGGCCTCATGTTGAATAACCACTTTTTAAACTCTCACAGTGACCAAAATTGCCATTTTTACAGAGTTTTGCTTACTCAAAATCTTAAATTTTGACCAATTTCAGGCACAGAAATGACTTTAAACACACTTATTTTAGTTGAAAAAGTAATAATTCACATCCAACCGTCATTTAAAGTCAAAAGATTAAATGTTAAAATTTCATCAATATTGACCATTTTTTCAACGTTCGACTGGTCCGGGGTCATCGTTTTTCATCAGAAAATTGATTTTTGGACTCTACCAAAAATGATTCAAAATGTCATTTGGATCGGGCCTCATGTTGAATAACCACTTTTTAAACCCTCACAGTGACCAAAATTGCCATTTTTACAGAGTTTTGCTTACTCAAAATCTTCAATTTTGACAAATTTCAGGCACAGAAATGACTTTAAACACACTTATTTTAGTTGAAAAAGTAAGAATTCACATCCAACCGTCATTTAAAGTCAAAAGATTAAATGTTAAAATTTCATCAATATTGACCATTTTTTCAACGTTCGACTGGTCCGGGGTCATCGTTTTTCATCAGAAAATGGATTTTTTGGACTCTACCAAAAAAGATTCAAAATGTTTTTTGGATCGGGTCTCATGTTGAATAACCACTTTTTAAACCCTCACAGTGACCAAAATTGCCATTTTTACAGAGTTTTGCTTACTCAAAATCTTCAATTTTGACCAATTTCAGGCACAGAAATGACTTTAAATACACTTATTTTAGTTGAAAAAGTAATAATTCACATCCAACCGTTATTTAAAGTCAAAAGATTAAATGTTAAAATTTCATCAATATTGACCATTTTTTCAACGTTCGACTGGTCCGGGGTCATCGTTTTTCATCAGAAAATTGATTTTTTGGACTCTACCAAAAATGATTCAAAATGTCATTTGGATCGGGCCTCATGTTGAATAACCACTTTTTAAACCCTCACAGTGACCAAAATTGCCATTTTTACAGAGTTTTGCTTACTCAAAATCTTCAATTTTGACAAATTTCAGGCACAGAAATGACTTTAAACACACTTGTTTTAGTTGAAAAAGTAAGAATTCACATCCAACCGTCATTTAAAGTCAAAAGATTAAATGTTAAAATTTCATCAATATTGACCATTTTTTCAACGTTCGACTGGTCCGGGGTCATCGTTTTTCATCAGAAAATTGATTTTTTGGACTCTACCAAAAATGATTCAAAATGTCATTTGGATCGGGCCTCATGTTGAATAACCACTTTTTAAACTCTCACAGTGACCAAAATTGCCATTTTTACAGAGTTTTGCTTACTCAAAATCTTAAATTTTGACCAATTTCAGGCACAGAAATGACTTTAAACACACTTATTTTAGTTGAAAAAGTAAGAATTCACATCCAACCGTCAT
Source organism: Lissotriton vulgaris (assembly GCF_964263255.1). NCBI lineage: Eukaryota > Metazoa > Chordata > Amphibia > Caudata > Salamandridae > Lissotriton > Lissotriton vulgaris. Next base: position 417,691 of record NW_028247559.1, read on the forward strand.
TTAAAGTCAAAAGATTAAATGTTAAAATTTCATCAATATTGACCATTTTTTCAACGTTCGACTGGTCCGGGGTCATCGTTTTTCATCAGAAAATGGATTTTTTGGACTCTACCAAAAAAGATTCAAAATGTTTTTTGGATCGGGTCTCATGTTGAATAACCACTTTTTAAACTCTCACAGTGACCAAAATTGCCATTTTTACAGAGTTTTGCTTACTCAAAATCTTCAATTTTGACAAATTTCAGGCACAGAAATGACTTTAAACACACTTATTTTAGTTGAAAAAGTAAGAATTCACATCCAACCGTCATTTAAAGTCAAAAGATTAAATGTTAAAATTTCATCAATATTGACCATTTTTTCAACGTTCGACTGGTCCGGGGTCATCGTTTTTCATCAGAAAATGGATTTTTTGGACTCTACCAAAAAAGATTCAAAATGTTTTTTGGATCGGGTCTCATGTTGAATAACCACTTTTTAAACCCTCACAGTGACCAAAATTGCCATTTTTACAGAGTTTTGCTTACTCAAAATCTTCAATTTTGACCAATTTCAGGCACAGAAATGACTTTAAACACACTTATTTTAGTTGAAAAAGTAATAATTCACATCCAACCGTCATTTAAAGTCAAAAGATTAAATGTTAAAATTTCATCAATATTGACCATTTTTTCAACGTTCGACTGGTCCGGGGTCATCGTTTTTCATCAGAAAATTGATTTTTTGGACTCTACCAAAAATGATTCAAAATGTCATTTGGATCGGGCCTCATGTTGAATAACCACTTTTTAAACCCTCACAGTGACCAAAATTGCCATTTTTACAGAGTTTATCTTACTCAGAATCTTCAATTTTGACCAATTTCAGGCACAGAAATGACTTTAAACACACTTATTTTAGTTGAAAAAGTAATAATTCACATCCAACCGTCATTTAAAGTCAAAAGATGAAATGTTAAAATTTCATCAATATTGACCATTTTTTCAACGTTCGACTGGTCCGGGGTCATCGTTTTTCATCAGAAAATTGATTTTTTGGACTCTACCAAAAATGATTCAAAATGTCATTTGGATCGGGCCTCATGTTGAATAACCACTTTTTAAACTCTCACAGTGACCAAAATTGCCATTTTTACAGAGTTTTGCTTACTCAAAATCTTAAATTTTGACCAATTTCAGGCACAGAAATGACTTTAAACACACTTATTTTAGTTGAAAAAGTAATAATTCACATCCAACCGTCATTTAAAGTCAAAAGATTAAATGTTAAAATTTTATCAATATTGACCATTTTTTCAACGTTCGACTGGTCCGGGGTCATCGTTTTTCATCAGAAAATTGATTTTTTGGACTCTACCAAAAATGATTCAAAATGTCATTTGGATCGGGCCTCATGTTGAATAACCACTTTTTAAACCCTCACAGTGACCAAAATTGCCATTTTTACAGAGTTTTGCTTACTCAAAATCTTCAATTTTGACAAATTTCAGGCAAAGAAATGACTTTAAACACACTTATTTTAGTTGAAAAAGTAAGAATTCACATCCAACCGTCATTTAAAGTCAAAAGATTAAATGTTAAAATTTCATCAATATTGACCATTTTTTCAACGTTCGACTGGTCCGGGGTCATCGTTTTTCATCAGAAAATGGATTTTTGGACTCTACCAAAAAAGATTCAAAATGTTTTTTGGATCGGGTCTCATGTTGAATAACCACTTTTTAAACCCTCACAGTGACCAAAATTGCCATTTTTACAGAGTTTTGCTTACTCAAAATCTTCAATTTTGACCAATTTCAGGCACAGAAATGACTTTAAACACACTTATTTTAGTTGAAAAAGTAATAATTCACATCCAACCGTTATTTAAAGTCAAAAGATTAAATGTTAAAATTTCATCAATATTGACCATTTTTTCAACGTTCGACTGGTCCGGGGTCATCGTTTTTCATCAGAAAATTGATTTTTTGGACTCTACCAAAAATGATTCAAAATGTCATTTGGATCGGGCCTCATGTTGAATAACCACTTTTTAAACCCTCACAGTGACCAAAATTGCCATTTTTACAGAGTTTTGCTTACTCAGAATCTTCAATTTTGACCAATTTCAGGCACAGAAATGACTTTAAACACACTTATTTTAGTTGAAAAAGTAATAATTCACATCCAACCGTCATTTGAAGTCAAAAGATTAAATGTTAAAATTTCATCAATATTGACCATTTTTTCAACGTTCGACTGGTCCGGGGTCATCGTTTTTCATCAGAAAATTGATTTTTTGGACTCTACCAAAAATGATTCAAAATGTCATTTGGATCGGGCCTCATGTTGAATAACTACTTTTTAAACCCTCACAGTGACCAAAATTGCCATTTTTACAGAGTTTATCCTACTCAGAATCTTCAATTTTGACCAATTTCAGGCACAGAAATGACTTTAAACACACTTATTTTAGTTGAAAAAGTAATAATTCACATCCAACCGTCATTTAAAGTCAAAAGATGAAATGTTAAAATTTCATCAATATTGACCATTTTTTCAACGTTCGACTGGTCCGGGGTCATCGTTCTTCATCAGAAAATTGATTTTTTGGACTATACCAAAAATGATTCAAAATGTCATTTGGATCGGGCCTCATGTTGAATAACCACTTTTTAAACTCTCACAGTGACCAAAATTGCCATTTTTACAGAGTTTTGCTTACTCAAAATCTTAAATTTTGACCAATTTCAGGCACAGAAATGACTTTAAACACACTTATTTTAGTTGAAAAAGTAATAATTCACATCCAACCGTCATTTAAAGTCAAAAGATTAAATGTTAAAATTTCATCAATATTGACCATTCTTTCAACGTTCGACTGGTCCGGGGTCATCGTTTTTCATCAGAAAAATGATTTTTTGGACTCTACCAAAAAAGATTCAAAATGTTTTTTGGATCGGGTCTCATGTTGAATAACCACTTTTTAAACCCTCACAGTGACCAAAATTGCCATTTTTACAGAGTTTTGCTTACTCAAAATCTTCAATTTTGACCAATTTCAGGCACAGAAATGACTTTAAACACACTTATTTTAGTTGAAAAAGTAATAATTCACATCCAACCGTCATTTAAAGTCAAAAGATTAAATGTTAAAATTTCATCAATATTGACCATTTTTTCAACGTTCGACTGGTCCGGGGTCATCGTTTTTCATCAGAAAATGGATTTTTTGGACTCTACCAAAAAAGATTCAAAATGTTTTTTGGATCGGGTCTCATGTTGAATAACCACTTTTTAAACCCTCACAGTGACCAAAATTGCCATTTTTACAGAGTTTTGCTTACTCAAAATCTTCAATTTTGACCAATTTCAGGCACAGAAATGACTTTAAACACACTTATTTTAGTTGAAAAAGTAATAATTCACATCCAACCGTCATTTGAAGTCAAAAGATTAAATGTTAAAATTTCATCAATATTGACCATTTTTTCAACGTTCGACTGGTCCGGGGTCATCGTTTTTCATCAGAAAATTGATTTTTTGGACTCTACCAAAAATGATTCAAAATGTCATTTGGATCGGGCCTCATGTTGAATAACCACTTTTTAAACCCTCACAGTGACCAAAATTGCCATTTTTACAGAGTTTATCTTACTCAGAATCTTCAATTTTGACCAATTTCAGGCACAGAAATGACTTTAAACACACTTATTTTAGTTGAAAAAGTAATAATTCACATCCAACCGTCATTTAAAGTCAAAAGATGAAATGTTAAAATTTCATCAATATTGACCATTTTTTCAACGTTCGACTGGTCCGGGGTCATCGTTTTTCATCAGAAAATGGATTTTTGGACTCTACCAAAAAAGATTCAAAATGTTTTTTGGATCGGGTCTCATGTTGAATAACCACTTTTTAAACCCTCACAGTGACCAAAATTGCCATTTTTACAGAGTTTTGCTTACTCAAAATCTTCAATTTTGACCAATTTCAGGCACAGAAATGACTTTAAACACACTTATTTTAGTTGAAAAAGTAATAATTCACATCCAACCGTTATTTAAAGTCAAAAGATTAAATGTTAAAATTTCATCAATATTGACCATTTTTTCAACGTTCGACTGGTCCGGGGTCATCGTTTTTCATCAGAAAATTGATTTTTTGGACTCTACCAAAAATGATTCAAAATGTCATTTGGATCGGGCCTCATGTTGAATAACCACTTTTTAAACCCTCACAGTGACCAAAATTGCCATTTTTACAGAGTTTTGCTTACTCAGAATCTTCAATTTTGACCAATTTCAGGCACAGAAATGACTTTAAACACACTTATTTTAGTTGAAAAAGTAATAATTCACATCCAACCGTCATTTGAAGTCAAAAGATTAAATGTTAAAATTTCATCAATATTGACCATTTTTTCAACGTTCGACTGGTCCGGGGTCATCGTTTTTCATCAGAAAATTGATTTTTTGGACTCTACCAAAAATGATTCAAAATGTCATTTGGATCGGGCCTCATGTTGAATAACTACTTTTTAAACCCTCACAGTGACCAAAATTGCCATTTTTACAGAGTTTATCCTACTCAGAATCTTCAATTTTGACCAATTTCAGGCACAGAAACGACTTTAAACACACTTATTTTAGTTGAAAAAGTAATAATTCACATCCAACCGTCATTTAAAGTCAAAAGATGAAATGTTAAAATTTCATCAATATTGACCATTTTTTCAACGTTCGACTGGTCCGGGGTCATCGTTCTTCATCAGAAAATTGATTTTTTGGACTATACCAAAAATGATTCAAAATGTCATTTGGATCGGGCCTCATGTTGAATAACCACTTTTTAAACTCTCACAGTGACCAAAATTGCCATTTTTACAGAGTTTTGCTTACTCAAAATCTTAAATTTTGACCAATTTCAGGCACAGAAATGACTTTAAACACACTTATTTTAGTTGAAAAAGTAATAATTCACATCCAACCGTCATTTAAAGTCAAAAGATTAAATGTTAAAATTTCATCAATATTGACCATTCTTTCAACGTTCGACTGGTCCGGGGTCATCGTTTTTCATCAGAAAAATGATTTTTTGGACTCTACCAAAAATGATTCAAAATGTCATTTGGATCGGGCCTCATGTTGAATAACCACTTTTTAAACCCTCACAGTGACCAAAATTGCCATTTTTACAGAGTTTTGCTTACTCAAAATCTTCAATTTTGACAAATTTCAGGCACAGAAATGACTTTAAACACACTTATTTTAGTTGAAAAAGTAAGAATTCACATCCAACCGTCATTTAAAATCAAAAGATTAAATGTTAAAATTTCATCAATATTGACCATTTTTTCAACGTTCGACTGGTCCGGGGTCATCGTTTTTCATCAGAAAATGGATTTTTTGGACTCTACCAAAAAAGATTCAAAATGTTTTTTGGATCGGGTCTCATGTTGAATAACCACTTTTTAAACCCTCACAGTGACCGAAATTGCCATTTTTACAGAGTTTTGCTTACTCAAAATCTTCAATTTTGACCAATTTCAGGCACAGAAATGACTTTAAACACACTTATTTTAGTTGAAAAAGTAATAATTCACATCCAACCGTCATTTAAAGTCAAAAGATTAAATGTTAAAATGTCATCAATATTGACCATTTTTACAACGTTCGACTGGTCCGGGGTCATCGTTTTTCATCAGAAAATTGATTTTTTGGACTCTACCAAAAATGATTCAAAATGTCATTTGGATCGGGCCTCATGTTGAATAACCACTTTTTAAACCCTCACAGTGACCAAAATTGCCATTTTTACAGAGTTTTGCTTACTCAAAATCTTAAATTTTGACAAATTTCAGGCACAGAAATGACTTTAAACACACTTATTTTAGTTGAAAAAGTAAGAATTCACATCCAACCGTCATTTAAAATCAAAAGATTAAATGTTAAAATTTCATCAATATTGACCATTTTTTCAACGTTCGACTGGTCCGGGGTCATCGTTTTTCATCAGAAAATGGATTTTTTGGACTCTACCAAAAAAGATTCAAAATGTTTTTTGGATCGGGTCTCATGTTGAATAACCACTTTTTAAACCCTCACAGTGACCGAAATTGCCATTTTTACAGAGTTTTGCTTACTCAAAATCTTCAATTTTGACCAATTTCAGGCACAGAAATGACTTTAAACACACTTATTTTAGTTGAAAAAGTAATAATTCACATCCAACCGTCATTTAAAGTCAAAAGATTAAATGTTAAAATGTCATCAATATTGACCATTTTTACAACGTTCGACTGGTCCGGGGTCATCGTTTTTCATCAGAAAATTGATTTTTTGGACTCTACCAAAAATGATTCAAAATGTCATTTGGATCGGGCCTTATGTTGAATAACCACTTTTTAAACCCTCACAGTGACCAAAATTGCCATTTTTACAGAGTTTATCTTACTCAGAATCTTCAATTTTGACCAATTTCAGGCACAGAAATGACTTTAAACACACTTATTTTAGTTGAAAAAGTAATAATTCACATCCAACCGTCATTTAAAGTCAAAAGATGAAATGTTAAAATTTCATCAATATTGACCATTTTTTCAACGTTCGACTGGTCCGGGGTCATCGTTTTTCATCAGAAAATTGATTTTTTGGACTCTACCAAAAATGATTCAAAATGTCATTTGGATCGGGCCTCATGTTGAATAACCACTTTTTAAACTCTCACAGTGACCAAAATTGCCATTTTTACAGAGTTTTGCTTACTCAAAATCTTAAATTTTGACCAATTTCAGGCACAGAAATGACTTTAAACACACTTATTTTAGTTGAAAAAGTAATAATTCACATCCAACCGTCATTTAAAGTCAAAAGATTAAATGTTAAAATTTCATCAATATTGACCATTTTTTCAACGTTCGACTGGTCCGGGGTCATCGTTTTTCAGCAGAAAATGGATTTTTTGGACTCTACCAAAAAAGATTCAAAATGTTTTTTGGATCGGGTCTCATGTTGAATAACCACTTTTTAAACCCTCACAGTGACCAAAATTGCCATTTTTACAGAGTTTTGCTTACTCAAAATCTTCAATTTTGACCAATTTCAGGCACAGAAATGACTTTAAATACACTTATTTTAGTTGAAAAAGTAATAATTCACATCCAACCGTTATTTAAAGTCAAAAGATTAAATGTTAAAATTTCATCAATATTGACCATTTTTTCAACGTTCGACTGGTCCGGGGTCATCGTTTTTCATCAGAAAATTGATTTTTTGGACTCTACCAAAAATGATTCAAAATGTCATTTGGATCGGGCCTCATGTTGAATAACCACTTTTTAAACCCTCACAGTGACCAAAATTGCCATTTTTACAGAGTTTTGCTTACTCAAAATCTTCAATTTTGACAAATTTCAGGCACAGAAATGACTTTAAACATACTTGTTTTAGTTGAAAAAGTAAGAATTCACATCCAACCGTCATTTAAAGTCAAAAGATTAAATGTTAAAATTTCATCAATATTGACCTTTTTTTCAACGTTCGACTGGTCCGGGGTCATCGTTTTTCATCAGAAAATGGATTTTTTGGACTCTACCAAAAAAGATTCAAAATGTTTTTTGGATCGGGTCTCATGTTGAATAACCACTTTTTAAACCCTCACAGTGACCAAAATTGCCATTTTTACAGAGTTTTGCTTACTCAAAATCTTCAATTTTGACCAATTTCAGGCACAGAAATGACTTTAACCACACTTATTTTAGTTGAAAAAGTAATAATTCACATCCAACCGTTATTTAAAGTCAAAAGATTAAATGTTAAAATTTCATCAATATTGACCATTTTTTCAACGTTCGACTGGTCCGGGGTCATCGTTTTTCATCAGAAAATTGATTTTTTGGACTCTACCAAAAATGATTCAAAATGTCATTTGGATCGGGCCTCATGTTGAATAACCACTTTTTAAACCCTCACAGTGACCAAAATTGCCATTTTTACAGAGTTTTGCTTACTCAAAATCTTAAATTTTGACCAATTTCAGGCACAGAAATGACTTTAAACACACTTATTTTAGTTGAAAAAGTAATAATTCACATCCAACCGTCATTTAAAGTCAAAAGATTAAATGTTAAAATTTCATCAATATTGACCATTTTTACAACGTTCGACTGGTCCGGGGTCATCGTTTTTCATCAGAAAATTGATTTTTTGGACTCTACCAAAAATGATTCAAAATGTCATTTGGATCGGGCCTCATGTTGAATAACCACTTTTTAAACCCTCACAGTGACCAAAATTGCCATTTTTACAGAGTTTTGCTTACTCAAAATCTTCAATTTTGTCCAATTTCAGGCACAGAAATGACTTTAAACACACTTATTTTAGTTGAAAAAGTAAGAATTCACATCCAACCGTCATTTAAAATCAAAAGATTAAATGTTAAAATTTCATCAATATTGACCATTTTTTCAACGTTCGACTGGTCCGGGGTCATCGTTTTTCATCAGAAAATGGATTTTTTGGACTCTACCAAAAAAGATTCAAAATGTTTTTTGGATCGGGTCTCATGTTGAATAACCACTTTTTAAACCCTCACAGTGACCGAAATTGCCATTTTTACAGAGTTTTGCTTACTCAAAATCTTCAATTTTGACCAATTTCAGGCACAGAAATGACTTTAAACACACTTATTTTAGTTGAAAAAGTAATAATTCACATCCAACCGTCATTTAAAGTCAAAAGATTAAATGTTAAAATGTCATCAATATTGACCATTTTTACAACGTTCGACTGGTCCGGGGTCATCGTTTTTCATCAGAAAATTGATTTTTTGGACTCTACCAAAAATGATTCAAAATGTCATTTGGATCGGGCCTCATGTTGAATAACCACTTTTTAAACCCTCACAGTGACCAAAATTGCCATTTTTACAGAGTTTTGCTTACTCAAAATCTTAAATTTTGACAAATTTCAGGCACAGAAATGACTTTAAACACACTTATTTTAGTTGAAAAAGTAAGAATTCACATCCAACCGTCATTTAAAATCAAAAGATTAAATGTTAAAATTTCATCAATATTGACCATTTTTTCAACGTTCGACTGGTCCGGGGTCATCGTTTTTCATCAGAAAATGGATTTTTTGGACTCTACCAAAAAAGATTCAAAATGTTTTTTGGATCGGGTCTCATGTTGAATAACCACTTTTTAAACCCTCACAGTGACCGAAATTGCCATTTTTACAGAGTTTTGCTTACTCAAAATCTTCAATTTTGACCAATTTCAGGCACAGAAATGACTTTAAACACACTTATTTTAGTTGAAAAAGTAATAATTCACATCCAACCGTCATTTAAAGTCAAAAGATTAAATGTTAAAATGTCATCAATATTGACCATTTTTACAACGTTCGACTGGTCCGGGGTCATCGTTTTTCATCAGAAAATTGATTTTTTGGACTCTACCAAAAATGATTCAAAATGTCATTTGGATCGGGCCTTATGTTGAATAACCACTTTTTAAACCCTCACAGTGACCAAAATTGCCATTTTTACAGAGTTTATCTTACTCAGAATCTTCAATTTTGACCAATTTCAGGCACAGAAATGACTTTAAACACACTTATTTTAGTTGAAAAAGTAATAATTCACATCCAACCGTCATTTAAAGTCAAAAGATGAAATGTTAAAATTTCATCAATATTGACCATTTTTTCAACGTTCGACTGGTCCGGGGTCATCGTTTTTCATCAGAAAATTGATTTTTTGGACTCTACCAAAAATGATTCAAAATGTCATTTGGATCGGGCCTCATGTTGAATAACCACTTTTTAAACTCTCACAGTGACCAAAATTGCCATTTTTACAGAGTTTTGCTTACTCAAAATCTTAAATTTTGACCAATTTCAGGCACAGAAATGACTTTAAACACACTTATTTTAGTTGAAAAAGTAATAATTCACATCCAACCGTCATTTAAAGTCAAAAGATTAAATGTTAAAATTTCATCAATATTGACCATTTTTTCAACGTTCGACTGGTCCGGGGTCATCGTTTTTCATCAGAAAATGGATTTTTTGGACTCTACCAAAAAAGATTCAAAATGTTTTTTGGATCGGGTCTCATGTTGAATAACCACTTTTTAAACCCTCACAGTGACCAAAATTGCCATTTTTACAGAGTTTTGCTTACTCAAAATCTTCAATTTTGACCAATTTCAGGCACAGAAATGACTTTAAATACACTTATTTTAGTTGAAAAAGTAATAATTCACATCCAACCGTTATTTAAAGTCAAAAGATTAAATGTTAAAATTTCATCAATATTGACCATTTTTTCAACGTTCGACTGGTCCGGGGTCATCGTTTTTCATCAGAAAATTGATTTTTTGGACTCTACCAAAAATGATTCAAAATGTCATTTGGATCGGGCCTCATGTTGAATAACCACTTTTTAAACCCTCACAGTGACCAAAATTGCCATTTTTACAGAGTTTTGCTTACTCAAAATCTTCAATTTTGACAAATTTCAGGCACAGAAATGACTTTAAACATACTTGTTTTAGTTGAAAAAGTAAGAATTCACATCCAACCGTCATTTAAAGTCAAAAGATTAAATGTTAAAATTTCATCAATATTGACCTTTTTTTCAACGTTCGACTGGTCCGGGGTCATCGTTTTTCATCAGAAAATGGATTTTTTGGACTCTACCAAAAAAGATTCAAAATGTTTTTTGGATCGGGTCTCATGTTGAATAACCACTTTTTAAACCCTCACAGTGACCAAAATTGCCATTTTTACAGAGTTTTGCTTACTCAAAATCTTCAATTTTGACCAATTTCAGGCACAGAAATGACTTTAACCACACTTATTTTAGTTGAAAAAGTAATAATTCACATCCAACCGTTATTTAAAGTCAAAAGATTAAATGTTAAAATTTCATCAATATTGACCATTTTTTCAACGTTCGACTGGTCCGGGGTCATCGTTTTTCATCAGAAAATTGATTTTTTGGACTCTACCAAAAATGATTCAAAATGTCATTTGGATCGGGCCTCATGTTGAATAACCACTTTTTAAACCCTCACAGTGACCAAAATTGCCATTTTTACAGAGTTTTGCTTACTCAAAATCTTAAATTTTGACCAATTTCAGGCACAGAAATGACTTTAAACACACTTATTTTAGTTGAAAAAGTAATAATTCACATCCAACCGTCATTTAAAGTCAAAAGATTAAATGTTAAAATTTCATCAATATTGACCATTTTTACAACGTTCGACTGGTCCGGGGTCATCGTTTTTCATCAGAAAATTGATTTTTTGGACTCTACCAAAAATGATTCAAAATGTCATTTGGATCGGGCCTCATGTTGAATAACCACTTTTTAAACCCTCACAGTGACCAAAATTGCCATTTTTACAGAGTTTTGCTTACTCAAAATCTTCAATTTTGTCCAATTTCAGGCACAGAAATGACTTTAAACACACTTATTTTAGTTGAAAAAGTAATAATTCACATCCAACCGTCATTTAAAGTCAAAAGATTAAATGTTAAAATTTCATCAATATTGACCATTTTTTCAACGTTCGACTGGTCCGGGGTCATCGTTTTTCATCAGAAAATTGATTTTTTGGACTCTACCAAAAATGATTCAAAATGTCATTTGGATCGGGCCTCATGTTGAATAACCACTTTTTAAACCCTCACAGTGACCAAAATTGCCATTTTTACAGAGTTTTGCTTACTCAAAATCTTAAATTTTGACCAATTTCAGGCACAGAAATGACTTTAAACACACTTATTTTAGTTGAAAAAGTAAGAATTCACATCCAACCGTCATTTAAAGTCAAAAGATTAAATGTTAAAATTTCATCAATATTGACCATTTTTTCAACGTTCGACTGGTCCGGGGTCATCGTTTTTCATCAGAAAATGGATTTTTTGGACTCTACCAAAAAAGATTCAAAATGTTTTTTGGATCGGGTCTCATGTTGAATAACCACTTTTTAAACCCTCACAGTGACCAAAATTGCCATTTTTACAGAGTTTTGCTTACTCAAAATCTTCAATTTTGACCAATTTCAGGCACAGAAATGACTTTAAACACACTTATTTTAGTTGAAAAAGTAATAATTCACATCCAACCGTCATTTAAAGTCAAAAGATTAAATGTTAAAATTTCATCAATATTGACCATTTTTTCAACGTTCGACTGGTCCGGGGTCATCGTTTTTCATCAGAAAATGGATTTTTTGGACTCTACCAAAAATGATTCAAAATGTCATTTGGATCGGGCCTCATGTTGAATAACCACTTTTTAAACCCTCACAGTGACCAAAATTGCCATTTTTACAGAGTTTTGCTTACTCAAAATCTTAAATTTTGACCAATTTCAGGCACAGAAATGACTTTAAACACACTTATTTTAGTTGAAAAAGTAATAATTCACATCCAACCGTCATTTAAAGTCAAAAGATTAAATGTTAAAATTTCATCAATATTGACCATTTTTACAACGTTCGACTGGTCCGGGGTCATCGTTTTTCATCAGAAAATTGATTTTTTGGACTCTACCAAAAATGATTCAAAATGTCATTTGGATGGGGCCTCATGTTGAATAACCACTTTTTAAACCCTCACAGTGACCAAAATTGCCATTTTTACAGAGTTTTGCTTACTCAAAATCTTCAATTTTGACCAATTTCAGGCACAGAAATGACTTTAAACACACTTATTTTAGTTGAAAAAGTAATAATTCACATCCAACCGTCATTTAAAGTCAAAAGATTAAATGTTAAAATTTCATCAATATTGACCATTTTTTCAACGTTCGACTGGTCCGGGGTCATCGTTTTTCATCAGAAAATTGATTTTTTGGACTCTACCAAAAATGATTCAAAATGTCATTTGGATCGGGCCTCATGTTGAATAACCACTTTTTAAACCCTCACAGTGACCAAAATTGCCATTTTTACAGAGTTTATCTTACTCAGAATCTTCAATTTTGACCAATTTCAGGCACAGAAATGACTTTAAACACACTTATTTTAGTTGAAAAAGTAATAATTCACATCCAACCGTCATTTAAAGTCAAAAGATGAAATGTTAAAATTTCATCAATATTGACCATTTTTTCAACGTTCGACTGGTCCGGGGTCATCGTTTTTCATCAGAAAATTGATTTTTTGGACTCTACCAAAAATGATTCAAAATGTCATTTGGATCGGGCCTCATGTTGAATAACCACTTTTTAAACTCTCACAGTGACCAAAATTGCCATTTTTACAGAGTTTTGCTTACTCAAAATCTTCAATTTTGACCAATTTCAGGCACAGAAATGACTTTAAACACACTTATTTTAGTTGAAAAAGTAATAATTCACATCCAACCGTCATTTAAAGTCAAAAGATTAAATGTTAAAATTTCATCAATATTGACCATTTTTTCAACGTTCGACTGGTCCGGGGTCATCGTTTTTCATCAGAAAATGGATTTTTTGGACTCTACCAAAAATGATTCAAAATGTCATTTGGATCGGGCCTCATGTTGAATAACCACTTTTTAAACCCTCACAGTGACCAAAATTGCCATTTTTACAGAGTTTTGCTTACTCAAAATCTTAAATTTTGACCAATTTCAGGCACAGAAATGACTTTAAACACACTTATTTTAGTTGAAAAAGTAATAATTCACATCCAACCGTCATTTAAAGTCAAAAGATTAAATGTTAAAATTTCATCAATATTGACCATTTTTACAACGTTCGACTGGTCCGGGGTCATCGTTTTTCATCAGAAAATTGATTTTTTGGACTCTACCAAAAATGATTCAAAATGTCATTTGGATGGGGCCTCATGTTGAATAACCACTTTTTAAACCCTCACAGTGACCAAAATTGCCATTTTTACAGAGTTTTGCTTACTCAAAATCTTACATTTTGACCAATTTCAGGCACAGAAATGACTTTAAACACACTTATTTTAGTTGAAAAAGTAATAATTCACATCCAACCGTCATTTAAAGTCAAAAGATTAAATGTTAAAATTTCATCAATATTGACCATTTTTTCAACGTTCGACTGGTCCGGGGTCATCGTTTTTCATCAGAAAATGGATTTTTTGGACTCTACCAAAAATGATTCAAAATGTCATTTGGATCGGGCCTCATGTTGAATAACCACTTTTTAAACCCTCACAGTGACCAAAATTGCCATTTTTACAGAGTTTTGCTTACTCAAAATCTTAAATTTTGACCAATTTCAGGCACAGAAATGACTTTAAACACACTTATTTTAGTTGAAAAAGTAATAATTCACATCCAACCGTCATTTAAAGTCAAAAGATTAAATGTTAAAATTTCATCAATATTGACCATTTTTACAACGTTCGACTGGTCCGGGGTCATCGTTTTTCATCAGAAAATTGATTTTTTGGACTCTACCAAAAATGATTCAAAATGTCATTTGGATGGGGCCTCATGTTGAATAACCACTTTTTAAACCCTCACAGTGACCAAAATTGCCATTTTTACAGAGTTTTGCTTACTCAAAATCTTCAATTTTGACCAATTTCAGGCACAGAAATGACTTTAAACACACTTATTTTAGTTGAAAAAGTAATAATTCACATCCAACCGTCATTTAAAGTCAAAAGATTAAATGTTAAAATTTCATCAATATTGACCATTTTTTCAACGTTCGACTGGTCCGGGGTCATCGTTTTTCATCAGAAAATTGATTTTTTGGACTCTACCAAAAATGATTCAAAATGTCATTTGGATCGGGCCTCATGTTGAATAACCACTTTTTAAACCCTCACAGTGACCAAAATTGCCATTTTTACAGAGTTTATCTTACTCAGAATCTTCAATTTTGACCAATTTCAGGCACAGAAATGACTTTAAACACACTTATTTTAGTTGAAAAAGTAATAATTCACATCCAACCGTCATTTAAAGTCAAAAGATGAAATGTTAAAATTTCATCAATATTGACCATTTTTTCAACGTTCGACTGGTCCGGGGTCATCGTTTTTCATCAGAAAATTGATTTTTTGGACTCTACCAAAAATGATTCAAAATGTCATTTGGATCGGGCCTCATGTTGAATAACCACTTTTTAAACTCTCACAGTGACCAAAATTGCCATTTTTACAGAGTTTTGCTTACTCAAAATCTTCAATTTTGACCAATTTCAGGCACAGAAATGACTTTAAACACACTTATTTTAGTTGAAAAAGTAATAATTCACATCCAACCGTCATTTAAAGTCAAAAGATTAAATGTTAAAATTTCATCAATATTGACCATTTTTTCAACGTTCGACTGGTCCGGGGTCATCGTTTTTCATCAGAAAATGGATTTTTTGGACTCTACCAAAAATGATTCAAAATGTCATTTGGATCGGGCCTCATGTTGAATAACCACTTTTTAAACCCTCACAGTGACCAAAATTGCCATTTTTACAGAGTTTTGCTTACTCAAAATCTTAAATTTTGACCAATTTCAGGCACAGAAATGACTTTAAACACACTTATTTTAGTTGAAAAAGTAATAATTCACATCCAACCGTCATTTAAAGTCAAAAGATTAAATGTTAAAATTTCATCAATATTGACCATTTTTACAACGTTCGACTGGTCCGGGGTCATCGTTTTTCATCAGAAAATTGATTTTTTGGACTCTACCAAAAATGATTCAAAATGTCATTTGGATGGGGCCTCATGTTGAATAACCACTTTTTAAACCCTCACAGTGACCAAAATTGCCATTTTTACAGAGTTTTGCTTACTCAAAATCTTCAATTTTGACCAATTTCAGGCACAGAAATGACTTTAAACACACTTATTTTAGTTGAAAAAGTAATAATTCACATCCAACCGTCATTTAAAGTCAAAAGATTAAATGTTAAAATTTCATCAATATTGACCATTTTTTCAACGTTCGACTGGTCCGGGGTCATCGTTTTTCATCAGAAAATTGATTTTTTGGACTCTACCAAAAATGATTCAAAATGTCATTTGGATCGGGCCTCATGTTGAATAACCACTTTTTAAACCCTCACAGTGACCAAAATTGCCATTTTTACAGAGTTTATCTTACTCAGAATCTTCAATTTTGACCAATTTCAGGCACAGAAATGACTTTAAGCACACTTATTTTAGTTGAAAAAGTAATAATTCACATCCAACCGTCATTTAAAGTCAAAAGATGAAATGTTAAAATTTCATCAATATTGACCATTTTTTCAACGTTCGACTGGTCCGGGGTCATCGTTTTTCATCAGAAAATTGATTTTTTGGACTCTACCAAAAATGATTCAAAATGTCATTTGGATCGGGCCTCATGTTGAATAACCACTTTTTAAACTCTCACAGTGACCAAAATTGCCATTTTTACAGAGTTTTGCTTACTCAAAATCTTAAATTTTGACCAATTTCAGGCACAGAAATGACTTTAAACACACTTATTTTAGTTGAAAAAGTAATAATTCACATCCAACCGTCATTTAAAGTCAAAAGATTAAATGTTAAAATTTCATCAATATTGACCATTTTTTCAACGTTCGACTGGTCCGGGGTCATCATTTTTCATCAGAAAATTGATTTTTTGGACTCTACCAAAAATGATTCAAAATGTCATTTGGATCGGGCCTCATGTTGAATAACCACTTTTTAAACCCTCACAGTGACCAAAATTGCCATTTTTACAGAGTTTTGCTTACTCAAAATCTTCAATTTTGACAAATTTCAGGCACAGAAATGACTTTAAACACACTTATTTTAGTTGAAAAAGTAAGAATTCACATCCAACCGTCATTTAAAGTCAAAAGATTAAATGTTAAAATTTCATCAATATTGACCATTTTTTTCAACGTTCGACTGGTCCGGGGTCATCGTTTTTCATCAGAAAATGGATTTTTTGGACTCTACCAAAAAAGATTCAAAATGTTTTTTGGATCGGGTCTCATGTTGAATAACCACTTTTTAAACCCTCACAGTGACCAAAATTGCCATTTTTACAGAGTTTTGCTTACTCAAAATCTTCAATTTTGACCAATTTCAGGCACAGAAATGACTTTAAACACACTTATTTTAGTTGAAAAAGTAATAATTCACATCCAACCGTTATTTAAAGTCAAAAGATTAAATGTTAAAATTTTATCAATATTGACCATTTTTTCAACGTTCGACTGGTCCGGGGTCATCGTTTTTCATCAGAAAATTGATTTTTTGGACTCTACCAAAAATGATTCAAAATGTCATTTGGATCGGGCCTCATGTTGAATAACCACTTTTTAAACCCTCACAGTGACCAAAATTGCCATTTTTACAGAGTTTTGCTTACTCAAAATCTTAAATTTTGACCAATCTCAGGCACAGAAATGACTTTAAACACACTTATTTTAGTTGAAAAAGTAATAATTCACATCCAACCGTCATTTAAAGTCAAAAGATTAAATGTTAAAATTTCATCAATATTGACCATTTTTTCAACGTTCGACTGGTCCGGGGTCATCGTTTTTCATCAGAAAATTGATTTTTTGGACTCTACCAAAAATGATTCAAAATGTCATTTGGATCGGGCCTCATGTTGAATAACCACTTTTTAAACCCTCACAGTGACCAAAATTGCCATTTTTACAGAGTTTTGCTTACTCAAAATCTTCAATTTTGACCAATTTCAGGCACAGAAATGACTTTAAACACACTTATTTTAGTTGAAAAAGTAATAATTCACATCCAACCGTCATTTAAAGTCAAAAGATTAAATGTTAAAATTTCATCAATATTGACCATTTTTTCAACGTTCGACTGGTCCGGGGTCATCGTTTTTCATCAGAAAATTGATTTTTTGGACTCTACCAAAAATGATTCAAAATGTCATTTGGATCGGGCCTCATGTTGAATAACCACTTTTTAAACCCTCACAGTGACCAAAATTGCCATTTTTACAGAGTTTATCTTACTCAGAATCTTCAATTTTGACCAATTTCAGGCACAGAAATGACTTTAAACACACTTATTTTAGTTGAAAAAGTAATAATTCACATCCAACCGTCATTTAAAGTCAAAAGATGAAATGTTAAAATTTCATCAATATTGACCATGTTTTCAACGTTCGACTGGTCCGGGGTCATCGTTTTTCATCAGAAAATTGATTTTTTGGACTCTACCAAAAATGATTCAAAATGTCATTTGGATCGGGCCTCATGTTGAATAACCACTTTTTAAACTCTCACAGTGACCAAAATTGCCATTTTTACAGAGTTTTGCTTACTCAAAATCTTAAATTTTGACCAATTTCAGGCACAGAAATGACTTTAAACACACTTATTTTAGTTGAAAAAGTAATAATTCACATCCAACCGTCATTTAAAGTCAAAAGATTAAATGTTAAAATTTCATCAATATTGACAATTTTTTCAACGTTCGACTGGTCCGGGGTCATCGTTTTTCATCAGAAAATTGATTTTTTGGACTCTACCAAAAATGATTCAAAATGTGATTTGGATCGGGCCTCATGTTGAATAACCACTTTTTAAACCCTCACAGTGACCAAAATTGCCATTTTTACAGAGTTTTGCTTACTCAAAATCTTCAATTTTGACAAATTTCAGGCACAGAAATGACTTTAAACACACTTATTTTAGTTGAAAAAGTAAGAATTCACATCCAACCGTCATTTAAAGTCAAAAGATTAAATGTTAAAATTTCATCAATATTGACCATTTTTTCAACGTTCGACTGGTCCGGGGTCATCGTTTTTCATCAGAAAATGGATTTTTTGGACTCTACCAAAAAAGATTCAAAATGTTTTTTGGATCGGGTCTCATGTTGAATAACCACTTTTTAAACCCTCACAGTGACCAAAATTGCCATTTTTACAGAGTTTTGCTTACTCAAAATCTTCAATTTTGACCAATTTCAGGCACAGAAATGACTTTAAACACACTTATTTTAGTTGAAAAAGTAATAATTCACATCCAACCGTCATTTAAAGTCAAAAGATTAAATGTTAAAATTTCATCAATATTGACCATTTTTTCAACGTTCGACTGGTCCGGGGTCATCGTTTTTCATCAGAAAATGGATTTTTTGGACTCTACCAAAAATGATTCAAAATGTCATTTGGATCGGGCCTCATGTTGAATAACCACTTTTTAAACCCTCACAGTGACCAAAATTGCCATTTTTACAGAGTTTTGCTTACTCAAAATCTTAAATTTTGACCAATTTCAGGCACAGAAATGACTTTAAACACACTTATTTTAGTTGAAAAAGTAATAATTCACATCCAACCGTCATTTAAAGTCAAAAGATTAAATGTTAAAATTTCATCAATATTGACCATTTTTACAACGTTCGACTGGTCCGGGGTCATCGTTTTTCATCAGAAAATTGATTTTTTGGACTCTACCAAAAATGATTCAAAATGTCATTTGGATGGGGCCTCATGTTGAATAACCACTTTTTAAACCCTCACAGTGACCAAAATTGCCATTTTTACAGAGTTTTGCTTACTCAAAATCTTCAATTTTGACCAATTTCAGGCACAGAAATGACTTTAAACACACTTATTTTAGTTGAAAAAGTAATAATTCACATCCAACCGTCATTTAAAGTCAAAAGATTAAATGTTAAAATTTCATCAATATTGACCATTTTTTCAACGTTCGACTGGTCCGGGGTCATCGTTTTTCATCAGAAAATTGATTTTTTGGACTCTACCAAAAATGATTCAAAATGTCATTTGGATCGGGCCTCATGTTGAATAACCACTTTTTAAACCCTCACAGTGACCAAAATTGCCATTTTTACAGAGTTTTGCTTACTCAAAATCTTCAATTTTGACCAATTTCAGGCACAGAAATGACTTTAAACACACTTATTTTAGTTGAAAAAGTAATAATTCACATCCAACCGTTATTTAAAGTCAAAAGATTAAATGTTAAAATTTTATCAATATTGACCATTTTTTCAACGTTCGACTGGTCCGGGGTCATCGTTTTTCATCAGAAAATTGATTTTTTGGACTCTACCAAAAATGATTCAAAATGTCATTTGGATCGGGCCTCATGTTGAATAACCACTTTTTAAACCCTCACAGTGACCAAAATTGCCATTTTTACAGAGTTTTGCTTACTCAAAATCTTAAATTTTGACCAATCTCAGGCACAGAAATGACTTTAAACACACTTATTTTAGTTGAAAAAGTAATAATTCACATCCAACCGTCATTTAAAGTCAAAAGATTAAATGTTAAAATTTCATCAATATTGACCATTTTTTCAACGTTCGACTGGTCCGGGGTCATCGTTTTTCATCAGAAAATTGATTTTTTGGACTCTACCAAAAATGATTCAAAATGTCATTTGGATCGGGCCTCATGTTGAATAACCACTTTTTAAACCCTCACAGTGACCAAAATTGCCATTTTTACAGAGTTTTGCTTACTCAAAATCTTCAATTTTGACCAATTTCAGGCACAGAAATGACTTTAAACACACTTATTTTAGTTGAAAAAGTAATAATTCACATCCAACCGTCATTTAAAGTCAAAAGATTAAATGTTAAAATTTCATCAATATTGACCATTTTTTCAACGTTCGACTGGTCCGGGGTCATCGTTTTTCATCAGAAAATTGATTTTTTGGACTCTACCAAAAATGATTCAAAATGTCATTTGGATCGGGCCTCATGTTGAATAACCACTTTTTAAACCCTCACAGTGACCAAAATTGCCATTTTTACAGAGTTTATCTTACTCAGAATCTTCAATTTTGACCAATTTCAGGCACAGAAATGACTTTAAACACACTTATTTTAGTTGAAAAAGTAATAATTCACATCCAACCGTCATTTAAAGTCAAAAGATGAAATGTTAAAATTTCATCAATATTGACCATGTTTTCAACGTTCGACTGGTCCGGGGTCATCGTTTTTCATCAGAAAATTGATTTTTTGGACTCTACCAAAAATGATTCAAAATGTCATTTGGATCGGGCCTCATGTTGAATAACCACTTTTTAAACTCTCACAGTGACCAAAATTGCCATTTTTACAGAGTTTTGCTTACTCAAAATCTTAAATTTTGACCAATTTCAGGCACAGAAATGACTTTAAACACACTTATTTTAGTTGAAAAAGTAATAATTCACATCCAACCGTCATTTAAAGTCAAAAGATTAAATGTTAAAATTTCATCAATATTGACAATTTTTTCAACGTTCGACTGGTCCGGGGTCATCGTTTTTCATCAGAAAATTGATTTTTTGGACTCTACCAAAAATGATTCAAAATGTGATTTGGATCGGGCCTCATGTTGAATAACCACTTTTTAAACCCTCACAGTGACCAAAATTGCCATTTTTACAGAGTTTTGCTTACTCAAAATCTTCAATTTTGACAAATTTCAGGCACAGAAATGACTTTAAACACACTTATTTTAGTTGAAAAAGTAAGAATTCACATCCAACCGTCATTTAAAGTCAAAAGATTAAATGTTAAAATTTCATCAATATTGACCATTTTTTCAACGTTCGACTGGTCCGGGGTCATCGTTTTTCATCAGAAAATGGATTTTTTGGACTCTACCAAAAAAGATTCAAAATGTTTTTTGGATCGGGTCTCATGTTGAATAACCACTTTTTAAACCCTCACAGTGACCAAAATTGCCATTTTTACAGAGTTTTGCTTACTCAAAATCTTCAATTTTGACCAATTTCAGGCACAGAAATGACTTTAAACACACTTATTTTAGTTGAAAAAGTAATAATTCACATCCAACCGTCATTTAAAGTCAAAAGATTAAATGTTAAAATTTCATCAATATTGACCATTTTTTCAACGTTCGACTGGTCCGGGGTCATCGTTTTTCATCAGAAAATGGATTTTTTGGACTCTACCAAAAATGATTCAAAATGTCATTTGGATCGGGCCTCATGTTGAATAACCACTTTTTAAACCCTCACAGTGACCAAAATTGCCATTTTTACAGAGTTTTGCTTACTCAAAATCTTAAATTTTGACCAATTTCAGGCACAGAAATGACTTTAAACACACTTATTTTAGTTGAAAAAGTAATAATTCACATCCAACCGTCATTTAAAGTCAAAAGATTAAATGTTAAAATTTCATCAATATTGACCATTTTTACAACGTTCGACTGGTCCGGGGTCATCGTTTTTCATCAGAAAATTGATTTTTTGGACTCTACCAAAAATGATTCAAAATGTCATTTGGATGGGGCCTCATGTTGAATAACCACTTTTTAAACCCTCACAGTGACCAAAATTGCCATTTTTACAGAGTTTTGCTTACTCAAAATCTTCAATTTTGACCAATTTCAGGCACAGAAATGACTTTAAACACACTTATTTTAGTTGAAAAAGTAATAATTCACATCCAACCGTCATTTAAAGTCAAAAGATTAAATGTTAAAATTTCATCAATATTGACCATTTTTTCAACGTTCGACTGGTCCGGGGTCATCGTTTTTCATCAGAAAATTGATTTTTTGGACTCTACCAAAAATGATTCAAAATGTCATTTGGATCGGGCCTCATGTTGAATAACCACTTTTTAAACCCTCACAGTGACCAAAATTGCCATTTTTACAGAGTTTATCTTACTCAGAATCTTCAATTTTGACCAATTTCAGGCACAGAAATGACTTTAAACACACTTATTTTAGTTGAAAAAGTAATAATTCACATCCAACCGTCATTTAAAGTCAAAAGATGAAATGTTAAAATTTCATCAATATTGACCATTTTTTCAACGTTCGACTGGTCCGGGGTCATCGTTTTTCATCAGAAAATTGATTTTTTGGACTCTACCAAAAATGATTCAAAATGTCATTTGGATCGGGCCTCATGTTGAATAACCACTTTTTAAACTCTCACAGTGACCAAAATTGCCATTTTTACAGAGTTTTGCTTACTCAAAATCTTCAATTTTGACCAATTTCAGGCACAGAAATGACTTTAAACACACTTATTTTAGTTGAAAAAGTAATAATTCACATCCAACCGTCATTTAAAGTCAAAAGATTAAATGTTAAAATTTCATCAATATTGACCATTTTTTCAACGTTCGACTGGTCCGGGGTCATCGTTTTTCATCAGAAAATGGATTTTTTGGACTCTACCAAAAATGATTCAAAATGTCATTTGGATCGGGCCTCATGTTGAATAACCACTTTTTAAACCCTCACAGTGACCAAAATTGCCATTTTTACAGAGTTTTGCTTACTCAAAATCTTAAATTTTGACCAATTTCAGGCACAGAAATGACTTTAAACACACTTATTTTAGTTGAAAAAGTAATAATTCACATCCAACCGTCATTTAAAGTCAAAAGATTAAATGTTAAAATTTCATCAATATTGACCATTTTTACAACGTTCGACTGGTCCGGGGTCATCGTTTTTCATCAGAAAATTGATTTTTTGGACTCTACCAAAAATGATTCAAAATGTCATTTGGATGGGGCCTCATGTTGAATAACCACTTTTTAAACCCTCACAGTGACCAAAATTGCCATTTTTACAGAGTTTTGCTTACTCAAAATCTTCAATTTTGACCAATTTCAGGCACAGAAATGACTTTAAACACACTTATTTTAGTTGAAAAAGTAATAATTCACATCCAACCGTCATTTAAAGTCAAAAGATTAAATGTTAAAATTTCATCAATATTGACCATTTTTTCAACGTTCGACTGGTCCGGGGTCATCGTTTTTCATCAGAAAATTGATTTTTTGGACTCTACCAAAAATGATTCAAAATGTCATTTGGATCGGGCCTCATGTTGAATAACCACTTTTTAAACCCTCACAGTGACCAAAATTGCCATTTTTACAGAGTTTATCTTACTCAGAATCTTCAATTTTGACCAATTTCAGGCACAGAAATGACTTTAAGCACACTTATTTTAGTTGAAAAAGTAATAATTCACATCCAACCGTCATTTAAAGTCAAAAGATGAAATGTTAAAATTTCATCAATATTGACCATTTTTTCAACGTTCGACTGGTCCGGGGTCATCGTTTTTCATCAGAAAATTGATTTTTTGGACTCTACCAAAAATGATTCAAAATGTCATTTGGATCGGGCCTCATGTTGAATAACCACTTTTTAAACTCTCACAGTGACCAAAATTGCCATTTTTACAGAGTTTTGCTTACTCAAAATCTTAAATTTTGACCAATTTCAGGCACAGAAATGACTTTAAACACACTTATTTTAGTTGAAAAAGTAATAATTCACATCCAACCGTCATTTAAAGTCAAAAGATTAAATGTTAAAATTTCATCAATATTGACCATTTTTTCAACGTTCGACTGGTCCGGGGTCATCATTTTTCATCAGAAAATTGATTTTTTGGACTCTACCAAAAATGATTCAAAATGTCATTTGGATCGGGCCTCATGTTGAATAACCACTTTTTAAACCCTCACAGTGACCAAAATTGCCATTTTTACAGAGTTTTGCTTACTCAAAATCTTCAATTTTGACAAATTTCAGGCACAGAAATGACTTTAAACACACTTATTTTAGTTGAAAAAGTAAGAATTCACATCCAACCGTCATTTAAAGTCAAAAGATTAAATGTTAAAATTTCATCAATATTGACCATTTTTTTCAACGTTCGACTGGTCCGGGGTCATCGTTTTTCATCAGAAAATGGATTTTTTGGACTCTACCAAAAAAGATTCAAAATGTTTTTTGGATCGGGTCTCATGTTGAATAACCACTTTTTAAACCCTCACAGTGACCAAAATTGCCATTTTTACAGAGTTTTGCTTACTCAAAATCTTCAATTTTGACCAATTTCAGGCACAGAAATGACTTTAAACACACTTATTTTAGTTGAAAAAGTAATAATTCACATCCAACCGTTATTTAAAGTCAAAAGATTAAATGTTAAAATTTTATCAATATTGACCATTTTTTCAACGTTCGACTGGTCCGGGGTCATCGTTTTTCATCAGAAAATTGATTTTTTGGACTCTACCAAAAATGATTCAAAATGTCATTTGGATCGGGCCTCATGTTGAATAACCACTTTTTAAACCCTCACAGTGACCAAAATTGCCATTTTTACAGAGTTTTGCTTACTCAAAATCTTAAATTTTGACCAATTTCAGGCACAGAAATGACTTTAAACACACTTATTTTAGTTGAAAAAGTAATAATTCACATCCAACCGTCATTTAAAGTCAAAAGATTAAATGTTAAAATTTCATCAATATTGACCATTTTTTCAACGTTCGACTGGTCCGGGGTCATCGTTTTTCATCAGAAAATTGATTTTTTGGACTCTACCAAAAATGATTCAAAATGTCATTTGGATCGGGCCTCATGTTGAATAACCACTTTTTAAACCCTCACAGTGACCAAAATTGCCATTTTTACAGAGTTTTGCTTACTCAAAATCTTCAATTTTGACCAATTTCAGGCACAGAAATGACTTTAAACACACTTATTTTAGTTGAAAAAGTAATAATTCACATCCAACCGTCATTTAAAGTCAAAAGATTAAATGTTAAAATTTCATCAATATTGACCATTTTTTCAACGTTCGACTGGTCCGGGGTCATCGTTTTTCATCAGAAAATTGATTTTTTGGACTCTACCAAAAATGATTCAAAATGTCATTTGGATCGGGCCTCATGTTGAATAACCACTTTTTAAACCCTCACAGTGACCAAAATTGCCATTTTTACAGAGTTTATCTTACTCAGAATCTTCAATTTTGACCAATTTCAGGCACAGAAATGACTTTAAACACACTTATTTTAGTTGAAAAAGTAATAATTCACATCCAACCGTCATTTAAAGTCAAAAGATGAAATGTTAAAATTTCATCAATATTGACCATGTTTTCAACGTTCGACTGGTCCGGGGTCATCGTTTTTCATCAGAAAATTGATTTTTTGGACTCTACCAAAAATGATTCAAAATGTCATTTGGATCGGGCCTCATGTTGAATAACCACTTTTTAAACTCTCACAGTGACCAAAATTGCCATTTTTACAGAGTTTTGCTTACTCAAAATCTTAAATTTTGACCAATTTCAGGCACAGAAATGACTTTAAACACACTTATTTTAGTTGAAAAAGTAATAATTCACAGCCAACCGTCATTTAAAGTCAAAAGATTAAATGTTAAAATTTCATCAATATTGACAATTTTTTCAACGTTCGACTGGTCCGGGGTCATCGTTTTTCATCAGAAAATTGATTTTTTGGACTCTACCAAAAATGATTCAAAATGTGATTTGGATCGGGCCTCATGTTGAATAACCACTTTTTAAACCCTCACAGTGACCAAAATTGCCATTTTTACAGAGTTTTGCTTACTCAAAATCTTCAATTTTGACAAATTTCAGGCACAGAAATGACTTTAAACACACTTATTTTAGTTGAAAAAGTAAGAATTCACATCCAACCGTCATTTAAAGTCAAAAGATTAAATGTTAAAATTTCATCAATATTGACCATTTTTTCAACGTTCGACTGGTCCGGGGTCATCGTTTTTCATCAGAAAATGGATTTTTGGACTCTACCAAAAAAGATTCAAAATGTTTTTTAGATCGGGTCTCATGTTGAATAACCACTTTTTAAACCCTCACAGTGACCAAAATTGCCATTTTTACAGAGTTTTGCTTACTCAAAATCTTCAATTTTGACCAATTTCAGGCACAGAAATGACTTTAAACACACTTATTTTAGTTGAAAAAGTAATAATTCACATCCAACCGTTATTTAAAGTCAAAAGATTAAATGTTAAAATTTCATCAATATTGACCATTTTTTCAACGTTCGACTGGTCCGGGGTCATCGTTTTTCATCAGAAAATTGATTTTTTGGACTCTACCAAAAATGATTCAAAATGTCATTTGGATCGGGCCTCATGTTGAATAACCACTTTTTAAACCCTCACAGTGACCAAAATTGCCATTTTTACAGAGTTTTGCTTACTCAAAATCTTAAATTTTGACCAATTTCAGGCACAGAAATGACTTTAAACACTTATTTTAGTTGAAAAAGTAATAATTCACATCCAACCGTCATTTAAAGTCAAAAGATTAAATGTTAAAATTTCATCAATATTGACCATTTTTACAACGTTCGACTGGTCCGGGGTCATCGTTTTTCATCAGAAAATTGATTTTTTGGACTCTACCAAAAATGATTCAAAATGTCATTTGGATCGGGCCTCATGTTGAATAACCACTTTTTAAACCCTCACAGTGACCAAAATTGCCATTTTTACAGAGTTTTGCTTACTCAAAATCTTCAATTTTGACCAATTTCAGGCACAGAAATGACTTTAAACACACTTATTTTAGTTGAAAAAGTAATAATTCACATCCAACCGTCATTTAAAGTCAAAAGATTAAATGTTAAAATTTCATCAATATTGACCATTTTTTCAACGTTCGACTGGTCCGGGGTCATCGTTTTTCATCAGAAAATTGATTTTTTGGACTCTACCAAAAATGATTCAAAATGTCATTTGGATCGGGCCTCATGTTGAATAACCACTTTTTAAACCCTCACAGTGACCAAAATTGCCATTTTTACAGAGTTTTGCTTACTCAAAATCTTAAATTTTGACCAATTTCAGGCACAGAAATGACTTTAAACACACTTATTTTAGTTGAAAAAGTAATAATTCACATCCAACTGTCATTTAAAGTCAAAAGATTAAATGTAAAAATTTCATCAATATTGACCATTTTTTCAACGTTCGACTGGTCCGGGGTCATCGTTTTTCATCAGAAAATGGATTTTTTGGACTCTACCAAAAAAGATTCAAAATGTTTTTTGGATCGGGTCTCATGTTGAATAACCACTTTTTAAACCCTCACAGTGACCAAAATTGCCATTTTTACAGAGTTTTGCTTACTCAAAATCTTCAATTTTGACCAATTTCAGGCACAGAAATGACTTTAAATACACTTATTTTAGTTGAAAAAGTAATAATTCACATCCAACCGTCATTTAAAGTCAAAAGATTAAATGTTAAAATTTCATCAATATTGACCATTTTTTCAACGTTCGACTGGTCCGGGGTCATCGTTTTTCATCAGAAAATTGATTTTTTGGACTCTACCAAAAATGATTCAAAATGTCATTTGGATCGGGCCTCATGTTGAATAACCACTTTTTAAACCCTCACAGTGACCAAAATTGCCATTTTTACAGAGTTTATCTTACTCAGAATCTTCAATTTTGACCAATTTCAGGCACAGAAATGACTTTAAACACACTTATTTTAGTTGAAAAAGTAATAATTCACATCCAACCGTCATTTAAAGTCAAAAGATGAAATGTTAAAATTTCATCAATATTGACCATTTTTTCAACGTTCGACTGGTCCGGGGTCATCGTTTTTCATCAGAAAATTGATTTTTTGGACTCTACCAAAAATGATTCAAAATGTCATTTGGATCGGGCCTCATGTTGAATAACCACTTTTTAAACTCTCACAGTGACCAAAATTGCCATTTTTACAGAGTTTTGCTTACTCAAAATCTTCAATTTTGACCAATTTCAGGCACAGAAATGACTTTAAACACACTTATTTTAGTTGAAAAAGTAATAATTCACATCCAACCGTCATTTAAAGTCAAAAGATTAAATGTTAAAATTTCATCAATATTGACCATTTTTTCAACGTTCGACTGGTCCGGGGTCATCGTTTTTCATCAGAAAATGGATTTTTTGGACTCTACCAAAAATGATTCAAAATGTCATTTGGATCGGGCCTCATGTTGAATAACCACTTTTTAAACCCTCACAGTGACCAAAATTGCCATTTTTACAGAGTTTTGCTTACTCAAAATCTTAAATTTTGACCAATTTCAGGCACAGAAATGACTTTAAACACACTTATTTTAGTTGAAAAAGTAATAATTCACATCCAACCGTCATTTAAAGTCAAAAGATTAAATGTTAAAATTTCATCAATATTGACCATTTTTACAACGTTCGACTGGTCCGGGGTCATCGTTTTTCATCAGAAAATTGATTTTTTGGACTCTACCAAAAATGATTCAAAATGTCATTTGGATGGGGCCTCATGTTGAATAACCACTTTTTAAACCCTCACAGTGACCAAAATTGCCATTTTTACAGAGTTTTGCTTACTCAAAATCTTCAATTTTGACCAATTTCAGGCACAGAAATGACTTTAAACACACTTATTTTAGTTGAAAAAGTAATAATTCACATCCAACCGTCATTTAAAGTCAAAAGATTAAATGTTAAAATTTCATCAATATTGACCATTTTTTCAACGTTCGACTGGTCCGGGGTCATCGTTTTTCATCAGAAAATTGATTTTTTGGACTCTACCAAAAATGATTCAAAATGTCATTTGGATCGGGCCTCATGTTGAATAACCACTTTTTAAACCCTCACAGTGACCAAAATTGCCATTTTTACAGAGTTTATCTTACTCAGAATCTTCAATTTTGACCAATTTCAGGCACAGAAATGACTTTAAGCACACTTATTTTAGTTGAAAAAGTAATAATTCACATCCAACCGTCATTTAAAGTCAAAAGATGAAATGTTAAAATTTCATCAATATTGACCATTTTTTCAACGTTCGACTGGTCCGGGGTCATCGTTTTTCATCAGAAAATTGATTTTTTGGACTCTACCAAAAATGATTCAAAATGTCATTTGGATCGGGCCTCATGTTGAATAACCACTTTTTAAACTCTCACAGTGACCAAAATTGCCATTTTTACAGAGTTTTGCTTACTCAAAATCTTAAATTTTGACCAATTTCAGGCACAGAAATGACTTTAAACACACTTATTTTAGTTGAAAAAGTAATAATTCACATCCAACCGTCATTTAAAGTCAAAAGATTAAATGTTAAAATTTCATCAATATTGACCATTTTTTCAACGTTCGACTGGTCCGGGGTCATCATTTTTCATCAGAAAATTGATTTTTTGGACTCTACCAAAAATGATTCAAAATGTCATTTGGATCGGGCCTCATGTTGAATAACCACTTTTTAAACCCTCACAGTGACCAAAATTGCCATTTTTACAGAGTTTTGCTTACTCAAAATCTTCAATTTTGACAAATTTCAGGCACAGAAATGACTTTAAACACACTTATTTTAGTTGAAAAAGTAAGAATTCACATCCAACCGTCATTTAAAGTCAAAAGATTAAATGTTAAAATTTCATCAATATTGACCATTTTTTTCAACGTTCGACTGGTCCGGGGTCATCGTTTTTCATCAGAAAATGGATTTTTTGGACTCTACCAAAAAAGATTCAAAATGTTTTTTGGATCGGGTCTCATGTTGAATAACCACTTTTTAAACCCTCACAGTGACCAAAATTGCCATTTTTACAGAGTTTTGCTTACTCAAAATCTTCAATTTTGACCAATTTCAGGCACAGAAATGACTTTAAACACACTTATTTTAGTTGAAAAAGTAATAATTCACATCCAACCGTTATTTAAAGTCAAAAGATTAAATGTTAAAATTTTATCAATATTGACCATTTTTTCAACGTTCGACTGGTCCGGGGTCATCGTTTTTCATCAGAAAATTGATTTTTTGGACTCTACCAAAAATGATTCAAAATGTCATTTGGATCGGGCCTCATGTTGAATAACCACTTTTTAAACCCTCACAGTGACCAAAATTGCCATTTTTACAGAGTTTTGCTTACTCAAAATCTTAAATTTTGACCAATTTCAGGCACAGAAATGACTTTAAACACACTTATTTTAGTTGAAAAAGTAATAATTCACATCCAACCGTCATTTAAAGTCAAAAGATTAAATGTTAAAATTTCATCAATATTGACCATTTTTTCAACGTTCGACTGGTCCGGGGTCATCGTTTTTCATCAGAAAATTGATTTTTTGGACTCTACCAAAAATGATTCAAAATGTCATTTGGATCGGGCCTCATGTTGAATAACCACTTTTTAAACCCTCACAGTGACCAAAATTGCCATTTTTACAGAGTTTTGCTTACTCAAAATCTTCAATTTTGACCAATTTCAGGCACAGAAATGACTTTAAACACACTTATTTTAGTTGAAAAAGTAATAATTCACATCCAACCGTCATTTAAAGTCAAAAGATTAAATGTTAAAATTTCATCAATATTGACCATTTTTTCAACGTTCGACTGGTCCGGGGTCATCGTTTTTCATCAGAAAATTGATTTTTTGGACTCTACCAAAAATGATTCAAAATGTCATTTGGATCGGGCCTCATGTTGAATAACCACTTTTTAAACCCTCACAGTGACCAAAATTGCCATTTTTACAGAGTTTATCTTACTCAGAATCTTCAATTTTGACCAATTTCAGGCACAGAAATGACTTTAAACACACTTATTTTAGTTGAAAAAGTAATAATTCACATCCAACCGTCATTTAAAGTCAAAAGATGAAATGTTAAAATTTCATCAATATTGACCATGTTTTCAACGTTCGACTGGTCCGGGGTCATCGTTTTTCATCAGAAAATTGATTTTTTGGACTCTACCAAAAATGATTCAAAATGTCATTTGGATCGGGCCTCATGTTGAATAACCACTTTTTAAACTCTCACAGTGACCAAAATTGCCATTTTTACAGAGTTTTGCTTACTCAAAATCTTAAATTTTGACCAATTTCAGGCACAGAAATGACTTTAAACACACTTATTTTAGTTGAAAAAGTAATAATTCACATCCAACCGTCATTTAAAGTCAAAAGATTAAATGTTAAAATTTCATCAATATTGACAATTTTTTCAACGTTCGACTGGTCCGGGGTCATCGTTTTTCATCAGAAAATTGATTTTTTGGACTCTACCAAAAATGATTCAAAATGTGATTTGGATCGGGCCTCATGTTGAATAACCACTTTTTAAACCCTCACAGTGACCAAAATTGCCATTTTTACAGAGTTTTGCTTACTCAAAATCTTCAATTTTGACAAATTTCAGGCACAGAAATGACTTTAAACACACTTATTTTAGTTGAAAAAGTAAGAATTCACATCCAACCGTCATTTAAAGTCAAAAGATTAAATGTTAAAATTTCATCAATATTGACCATTTTTTCAACGTTCGACTGGTCCGGGGTCATCGTTTTTCATCAGAAAATGGATTTTTGGACTCTACCAAAAAAGATTCAAAATGTTTTTTAGATCGGGTCTCATGTTGAATAACCACTTTTTAAACCCTCACAGTGACCAAAATTGCCATTTTTACAGAGTTTTGCTTACTCAAAATCTTCAATTTTGACCAATTTCAGGCACAGAAATGACTTTAAACACACTTATTTTAGTTGAAAAAGTAATAATTCACATCCAACCGTTATTTAAAGTCAAAAGATTAAATGTTAAAATTTCATCAATATTGACCATTTTTTCAACGTTCGACTGGTCCGGGGTCATCGTTTTTCATCAGAAAATTGATTTTTTGGACTCTACCAAAAATGATTCAAAATGTCATTTGGATCGGGCCTCATGTTGAATAACCACTTTTTAAACCCTCACAGTGACCAAAATTGCCATTTTTACAGAGTTTTGCTTACTCAAAATCTTAAATTTTGACCAATTTCAGGCACAGAAATGACTTTAAACACTTATTTTAGTTGAAAAAGTAATAATTCACATCCAACCGTCATTTAAAGTCAAAAGATTAAATGTTAAAATTTCATCAATATTGACCATTTTTACAACGTTCGACTGGTCCGGGGTCATCGTTTTTCATCAGAAAATTGATTTTTTGGACTCTACCAAAAATGATTCAAAATGTCATTTGGATCGGGCCTCATGTTGAATAACCACTTTTTAAACCCTCACAGTGACCAAAATTGCCATTTTTACAGAGTTTTGCTTACTCAAAATCTTCAATTTTGACCAATTTCAGGCACAGAAATGACTTTAAACACACTTATTTTAGTTGAAAAAGTAATAATTCACATCCAACCGTCATTTAAAGTCAAAAGATTAAATGTTAAAATTTCATCAATATTGACCATTTTTTCAACGTTCGACTGGTCCGGGGTCATCGTTTTTCATCAGAAAATTGATTTTTTGGACTCTACCAAAAATGATTCAAAATGTCATTTGGATCGGGCCTCATGTTGAATAACCACTTTTTAAACCCTCACAGTGACCAAAATTGCCATTTTTACAGAGTTTTGCTTACTCAAAATCTTAAATTTTGACCAATTTCAGGCACAGAAATGACTTTAAACACACTTATTTTAGTTGAAAAAGTAATAATTCACATCCAACTGTCATTTAAAGTCAAAAGATTAAATGTAAAAATTTCATCAATATTGACCATTTTTTCAACGTTCGACTGGTCCGGGGTCATCGTTTTTCATCAGAAAATGGATTTTTTGGACTCTACCAAAAAAGATTCAAAATGTTTTTTGGATCGGGTCTCATGTTGAATAACCACTTTTTAAACCCTCACAGTGACCAAAATTGCCATTTTTACAGAGTTTTGCTTACTCAAAATCTTCAATTTTGACCAATTTCAGGCACAGAAATGACTTTAAATACACTTATTTTAGTTGAAAAAGTAATAATTCACATCCAACCGTTATTTAAAGTCAAAAGATTAAATGTTAAAATTTCATCAATATTGACCATTTTTTCAACGTTCGACTGGTCCGGGGTCATCGTTTTTCATCAGAAAATTGATTTTTTGGACTCTACCAAAAATGATTCAAAATGTCATTTGGATCGGGCCTCATGTTGAATAACCACTTTTTAAACCCTCACAGTGACCAAAATTGCCATTTTTACAGAGTTTTGCTTACTCAAAATCTTCAATTTTGACAAATTTCAGGCACAGAAATGACTTTAAACACACTTGTTTTAGTTGAAAAAGTAAGAATTCACATCCAACCGTCATTTAAAGTCAAAAGATTAAATGTTAAAATTTCATCAATATTGACCTTTTTTTCAACGTTCGACTGGTCCGGGGTCATCGTTTTTCATCAGAAAATGGATTTTTTGGACTCTACCAAAAAAGATTCAAAATGTTTTTTGGATCGGGTCTCATGTTGAATAACCACTTTTTAAACCCTCACAGTGACCAAAATTGCCATTTTTACAGAGTTTTGCTTACTCAAAATCTTCAATTTTGACCAATTTCAGGCACAGAAATGACTTTAACCACACTTATTTTAGTTGAAAAAGTAATAATTCACATCCAACCGTTATTTAAAGTCAAAAGATTAAATGTTAAAATTTCATCAATATTGACCATTTTTTCAACGTTCGACTGGTCCGGGGTCATCGTTTTTCATCAGAAAATTGATTTTTTGGACTCTACCAAAAATGATTCAAAATGTCATTTGGATCGGGCCTCATGTTGAATAACCACTTTTTAAACCCTCACAGTGACCAAAATTGCCATTTTTACAGAGTTTTGCTTACTCAAAATCTTAAATTTTGACCAATTTCAGGCACAGAAATGACTTTAAACACACTTATTTTAGTTGAAAAAGTAATAATTCACATCCAACCGTCATTTAAAGTCAAAAGATTAAATGTTAAAATTTCATCAATATTGACCATTTTTACAACGTTCGACTGGTCCGGGGTCATCGTTTTTCATCAGAAAATTGATTTTTTGGACTCTACCAAAAATGATTCAAAATGTCATTTGGATCGGGCCTCATGTTGAATAACCACTTTTTAAACCCTCACAGTGACCAAAATTGCCATTTTTACAGAGTTTTGCTTACTCAAAATCTTCAATTTTGTCCAATTTCAGGCACAGAAATGACTTTAAACACACTTATTTTAGTTGAAAAAGTAATAATTCACATCCAACCGTCATTTAAAGTCAAAAGATTAAATGTTAAAATTTCATCAATATTGACCATTTTTTCAACGTTCGACTGGTCCGGGGTCATCGTTTTTCATCAGAAAATTGATTTTTTGGACTCTACCAAAAATGATTCAAAATGTCATTTGGATCGGGCCTCATGTTGAATAACCACTTTTTAAACCCTCACAGTGACCAAAATTGCCATTTTTACAGAGTTTTGCTTACTCAAAATCTTAAATTTTGACCAATTTCAGGCACAGAAATGACTTTAAACACACTTATTTTAGTTGAAAAAGTAAGAATTCACATCCAACCGTCATTTAAAGTCAAAAGATTAAATGTTAAAATTTCATCAATATTGACCATTTTTTCAACGTTCGACTGGTCCGGGGTCATCGTTTTTCATCAGAAAATGGATTTTTTGGACTCTACCAAAAAAGATTCAAAATGTTTTTTGGATCGGGTCTCATGTTGAATAACCACTTTTTAAACCCTCACAGTGACCAAAATTGCCATTTTTACAGAGTTTTGCTTACTCAAAATCTTCAATTTTGACCAATTTCAGGCACAGAAATGACTTTAAACACACTTATTTTAGTTGAAAAAGTAATAATTCACATCCAACCGTCATTTAAAGTCAAAAGATTAAATGTTAAAATTTCATCAATATTGACCATTTTTTCAACGTTCGACTGGTCCGGGGTCATCGTTTTTCATCAGAAAATGGATTTTTTGGACTCTACCAAAAATGATTCAAAATGTCATTTGGATCGGGCCTCATGTTGAATAACCACTTTTTAAACCCTCACAGTGACCAAAATTGCCATTTTTACAGAGTTTTGCTTACTCAAAATCTTAAATTTTGACCAATTTCAGGCACAGAAATGACTTTAAACACACTTATTTTAGTTGAAAAAGTAATAATTCACATCCAACCGTCATTTAAAGTCAAAAGATTAAATGTTAAAATTTCATCAATATTGACCATTTTTACAACGTTCGACTGGTCCGGGGTCATCGTTTTTCATCAGAAAATTGATTTTTTGGACTCTACCAAAAATGATTCAAAATGTCATTTGGATGGGGCCTCATGTTGAATAACCACTTTTTAAACCCTCACAGTGACCAAAATTGCCATTTTTACAGAGTTTTGCTTACTCAAAATCTTCAATTTTGACCAATTTCAGGCACAGAAATGACTTTAAACACACTTATTTTAGTTGAAAAAGTAATAATTCACATCCAACCGTCATTTAAAGTCAAAAGATTAAATGTTAAAATTTCATCAATATTGACCATTTTTTCAACGTTCGACTGGTCCGGGGTCATCGTTTTTCATCAGAAAATTGATTTTTTGGACTCTACCAAAAATGATTCAAAATGTCATTTGGATCGGGCCTCATGTTGAATAACCACTTTTTAAACCCTCACAGTGACCAAAATTGCCATTTTTACAGAGTTTATCTTACTCAGAATCTTCAATTTTGACCAATTTCAGGCACAGAAATGACTTTAAACACACTTATTTTAGTTGAAAAAGTAATAATTCACATCCAACCGTCATTTAAAGTCAAAAGATTAAATGTTAAAATTTCATCAATATTGACAATTTTTTCAACGTTCGACTGGTCCGGGGTCATCGTTTTTCATCAGAAAATTGATTTTTTGGACTCTACCAAAAATGATTCAAAATGTGATTTGGATCGGGCCTCATGTTGAATAACCACTTTTTAAACCCTCACAGTGACCAAAATTGCCATTTTTACAGAGTTTTGCTTACTCAAAATCTTCAATTTTGACAAATTTCAGGCACAGAAATGACTTTAAACACACTTATTTTAGTTGAAAAAGTAAGAATTCACATCCAACCGTCATTTAAAGTCAAAAGATTAAATGTTAAAATTTCATCAATATTGACCATTTTTTCAACGTTCGACTGGTCCGGGGTCATCGTTTTTCATCAGAAAATGGATTTTTGGACTCTACCAAAAAAGATTCAAAATGTTTTTTAGATCGGGTCTCATGTTGAATAACCACTTTTTAAACCCTCACAGTGACCAAAATTGCCATTTTTACAGAGTTTTGCTTACTCAAAATCTTCAATTTTGACCAATTTCAGGCACAGAAATGACTTTAAACACACTTATTTTAGTTGAAAAAGTAATAATTCACATCCAACCGTTATTTAAAGTCAAAAGATTAAATGTTAAAATTTCATCAATATTGACCATTTTTTCAACGTTCGACTGGTCCGGGGTCATCGTTTTTCATCAGAAAATTGATTTTTTGGACTCTACCAAAAATGATTCAAAATGTCATTTGGATCGGGCCTCATGTTGAATAACCACTTTTTAAACCCTCACAGTGACCAAAATTGCCATTTTTACAGAGTTTTGCTTACTCAAAATCTTAAATTTTGACCAATTTCAGGCACAGAAATGACTTTAAACACTTATTTTAGTTGAAAAAGTAATAATTCACATCCAACCGTCATTTAAAGTCAAAAGATTAAATGTTAAAATTTCATCAATATTGACCATTTTTACAACGTTCGACTGGTCCGGGGTCATCGTTTTTCATCAGAAAATTGATTTTTTGGACTCTACCAAAAATGATTCAAAATGTCATTTGGATCGGGCCTCATGTTGAATAACCACTTTTTAAACCCTCACAGTGACCAAAATTGCTATTTTTACAGAGTTTTGCTTACTCAAAATCTTCAATTTTGACCAATTTCAGGCACAGAAATGACTTTAAACACACTTATTTTAGTTGAAAAAGTAATAATTCACATCCAACCGTCATTTAAAGTCAAAAGATTAAATGTTAAAATTTCATCAATATTGACCATTTTTTCAACGTTCGACTGGTCCGGGGTCATCGTTTTTCATCAGAAAATTGATTTTTTGGACTCTACCAAAAATGATTCAAAATGTCATTTGGATCGGGCCTCATGTTGAATAACCACTTTTTAAACCCTCACAGTGACCAAAATTGCCATTTTTACAGAGTTTTGCTTACTCAAAATCTTAAATTTTGACCAATTTCAGGCACAGAAATGACTTTAAACACACTTATTTTAGTTGAAAAAGTAATAATTCACATCCAACTGTCATTTAAAGTCAAAAGATTAAATGTAAAAATTTCATCAATATTGACCATTTTTTCAATGTTCGACTGGTCCGGGGTCATCGTTTTTCATCAGAAAATGGATTTTTTGGACTCTACCAAAAAAGATTCAAAATGTTTTTTGGATCGGGTCTCATGTTGAATAACCACTTTTTAAACCCTCACAGTGACCAAAATTGCCATTTTTACAGAGTTTTGCTTACTCAAAATCTTCAATTTTGACCAATTTCAGGCACAGAAATGACTTTAACCACACTTATTTTAGTTGAAAAAGTAATAATTCACATCCAACCGTTATTTAAAGTCAAAAGATTAAATGTTAAAATTTCATCAATATTGACCATTTTTTCAACGTTCGACTGGTCCGGGGTCATCGTTTTTCATCAGAAAATTGATTTTTTGGACTCTACCAAAAATGATTCAAAATGTCATTTGGATCGGGCCTCATGTTGAATAACCACTTTTTAAACCCTCACAGTGACCAAAATTGCCATTTTTACAGAGTTTTGCTTACTCAAAATCTTCAATTTTGACCAATTTCAGGCACAGAAATGACTTTAAACACACTTATTTTAGTTGAAAAAGTAATAATTCACATCCAACCGTCATTTAAAGTCAAAAGATTAAATGTTAAAATTTCATCAATATTGACCATTTTTACAACGTTCGACTGGTCCGGGGTCATCGTTTTTCATCAGAAAATTGATTTTTTGGACTCTACCAAAAATGATTCAAAATGTCATTTGGATCGGGCCTCATGTTGAATAACCACTTTTTAAACCCTCACAGTGACCAAAATTGCCATTTTTACAGAGTTTTGCTTACTCAAAATCTTCAATTTTGTCCAATTTCAGGCACAGAAATGACTTTAAACACACTTATTTTAGTTGAAAAAGTAATAATTCACATCCAACCGTCATTTAAAGTCAAAAGATTAAATGTTAAAATTTCATCAATATTGACCATTTTTTCAACGTTCGACTGGTCCGGGGTCATCGTTTTTCATCAGAAAATTGATTTTTTGGACTCTACCAAAAATGATTCAAAATGTCATTTGGATCGGGCCTCATGTTGAATAACCACTTTTTAAACCCTCACAGTGACCAAAATTGCCATTTTTACAGAGTTTTGCTTACTCAAAATCTTAAATTTTGACCAATTTCAGGCACAGAAATGACTTTAAACACACTTATTTTAGTTGAAAAAGTAAGAATTCACATCCAACCGTCATTTAAAGTCAAAAGATTAAATGTTAAAATTTCATCAATATTGACCATTTTTTCAACGTTCGACTGGTCCGGGGTCATCGTTTTTCATCAGAAAATGGATTTTTTGGACTCTACCAAAAAAGATTCAAAATGTTTTTTGGATCGGGTCTCATGTTGAATAACCACTTTTTAAACCCTCACAGTGACCAAAATTGCCATTTTTACAGAGTTTTGCTTACTCAAAATCTTCAATTTTGACCAATTTCAGGCACAGAAATGACTTTAAACACACTTATTTTAGTTGAAAAAGTAATAATTCACATCCAACCGTCATTTAAAGTCAAAAGATTAAATGTTAAAATTTCATCAATATTGACCATTTTTTCAACGTTCGACTGGTCCGGGGTCATCGTTTTTCATCAGAAAATGGATTTTTTGGACTCTACCAAAAATGATTCAAAATGTCATTTGGATCGGGCCTCATGTTGAATAACCACTTTTTAAACCCTCACAGTGACCAAAATTGCCATTTTTACAGAGTTTTGCTTACTCAAAATCTTAAATTTTGACCAATTTCAGGCACAGAAATGACTTTAAACACACTTATTTTAGTTGAAAAAGTAATAATTCACATCCAACCGTCATTTAAAGTCAAAAGATTAAATGTTAAAATTTCATCAATATTGACCATTTTTACAACGTTCGACTGGTCCGGGGTCATCGTTTTTCATCAGAAAATTGATTTTTTGGACTCTACCAAAAATGATTCAAAATGTCATTTGGATGGGGCCTCATGTTGAATAACCACTTTTTAAACCCTCACAGTGACCAAAATTGCCATTTTTACAGAGTTTTGCTTACTCAAAATCTTCAATTTTGACCAATTTCAGGCACAGAAATGACTTTAAACACACTTATTTTAGTTGAAAAAGTAATAATTCACATCCAACCGTCATTTAAAGTCAAAAGATTAAATGTTAAAATTTCATCAATATTGACCATTTTTTCAACGTTCGACTGGTCCGGGGTCATCGTTTTTCATCAGAAAATTGATTTTTTGGACTCTACCAAAAATGATTCAAAATGTCATTTGGATCGGGCCTCATGTTGAATAACCACTTTTTAAACCCTCACAGTGACCAAAATTGCCATTTTTACAGAGTTTATCTTACTCAGAATCTTCAATTTTGACCAATTTCAGGCACAGAAATGACTTTAAACACACTTATTTTAGTTGAAAAAGTAATAATTCACATCCAACCGTCATTTAAAGTCAAAAGATGAAATGTTAAAATTTCATCAATATTGACCATTTTTTCAACGTTCGACTGGTCCGGGGTCATCGTTTTTCATCAGAAAATTGATTTTTTGGACTCTACCAAAAATGATTCAAAATGTCATTTGGATCGGGCCTCATGTTGAATAACCACTTTTTAAACTCTCACAGTGACCAAAATTGCCATTTTTACAGAGTTTTGCTTACTCAAAATCTTCAATTTTGACCAATTTCAGGCACAGAAATGACTTTAAACACACTTATTTTAGTTGAAAAAGTAATAATTCACATCCAACCGTCATTTAAAGTCAAAAGATTAAATGTTAAAATTTCATCAATATTGACCATTTTTTCAACGTTCGACTGGTCCGGGGTCATCGTTTTTCATCAGAAAATGGATTTTTTGGACTCTACCAAAAATGATTCAAAATGTCATTTGGATCGGGCCTCATGTTGAATAACCACTTTTTAAACCCTCACAGTGACCAAAATTGCCATTTTTACAGAGTTTTGCTTACTCAAAATCTTAAATTTTGACCAATTTCAGGCACAGAAATGACTTTAAACACACTTATTTTAGTTGAAAAAGTAATAATTCACATCCAACCGTCATTTAAAGTCAAAAGATTAAATGTTAAAATTTCATCAATATTGACCATTTTTACAACGTTCGACTGGTCCGGGGTCATCGTTTTTCATCAGAAAATTGATTTTTTGGACTCTACCAAAAATGATTCAAAATGTCATTTGGATGGGGCCTCATGTTGAATAACCACTTTTTAAACCCTCACAGTGACCAAAATTGCCATTTTTACAGAGTTTTGCTTACTCAAAATCTTCAATTTTGACCAATTTCAGGCACAGAAATGACTTTAAACACACTTATTTTAGTTGAAAAAGTAATAATTCACATCCAACCGTCATTTAAAGTCAAAAGATTAAATGTTAAAATTTCATCAATATTGACCATTTTTTCAACGTTCGACTGGTCCGGGGTCATCGTTTTTCATCAGAAAATTGATTTTTTGGACTCTACCAAAAATGATTCAAAATGTCATTTGGATCGGGCCTCATGTTGAATAACCACTTTTTAAACCCTCACAGTGACCAAAATTGCCATTTTTACAGAGTTTATCTTACTCAGAATCTTCAATTTTGACCAATTTCAGGCACAGAAATGACTTTAAACACACTTATTTTAGTTGAAAAAGTAATAATTCACATCCAACCGTCATTTAAAGTCAAAAGATGAAATGTTAAAATTTCATCAATATTGACCATTTTTTCAACGTTCGACTGGTCCGGGGTCATCGTTTTTCATCAGAAAATTGATTTTTTGGACTCTACCAAAAATGATTCAAAATGTCATTTGGATCGGGCCTCATGTTGAATAACCACTTTTTAAACTCTCACAGTGACCAAAATTGCCATTTTTACAGAGTTTTGCTTACTCAAAATCTTAAATTTTGACCAATTTCAGGCACAGAAATGACTTTAAACACACTTATTTTAGTTGAAAAAGTAATAATTCACATCCAACCGTCATTTAAAGTCAAAAGATTAAATGTTAAAATTTCATCAATATTGACCATTTTTTCAACGTTCGACTGGTCCGGGGTCATCATTTTTCATCAGAAAATTGATTTTTTGGACTCTACCAAAAATGATTCAAAATGTCATTTGGATCGGGCCTCATGTTGAATAACCACTTTTTAAACCCTCACAGTGACCAAAATTGCCATTTTTACAGAGTTTTGCTTACTCAAAATCTTCAATTTTGACAAATTTCAGGCACAGAAATGACTTTAAACACACTTATTTTAGTTGAAAAAGTAAGAATTCACATCCAACCGTCATTTAAAGTCAAAAGATTAAATGTTAAAATTTCATCAATATTGACCATTTTTTTCAACGTTCGACTGGTCCGGGGTCATCGTTTTTCATCAGAAAATGGATTTTTTGGACTCTACCAAAAAAGATTCAAAATGTTTTTTGGATCGGGTCTCATGTTGAATAACCACTTTTTAAACCCTCACAGTGACCAAAATTGCCATTTTTACAGAGTTTTGCTTACTCAAAATCTTCAATTTTGACCAATTTCAGGCACAGAAATGACTTTAAACACACTTATTTTAGTTGAAAAAGTAATAATTCACATCCAACCGTTATTTAAAGTCAAAAGATTAAATGTTAAAATTTTATCAATATTGACCATTTTTTCAACGTTCGACTGGTCCGGGGTCATCGTTTTTCATCAGAAAATTGATTTTTTGGACTCTACCAAAAATGATTCAAAATGTCATTTGGATCGGGCCTCATGTTGAATAACCACTTTTTAAACCCTCACAGTGACCAAAATTGCCATTTTTACAGAGTTTTGCTTACTCAAAATCTTAAATTTTGACCAATTTCAGGCACAGAAATGACTTTAAACACACTTATTTTAGTTGAAAAAGTAATAATTCACATCCAACCGTCATTTAAAGTCAAAAGATTAAATGTTAAAA
Organism: Lissotriton vulgaris; assembly: GCF_964263255.1. NCBI lineage: Eukaryota > Metazoa > Chordata > Amphibia > Caudata > Salamandridae > Lissotriton > Lissotriton vulgaris. The sequence goes on from NW_028247559.1 coordinate 460,629, forward strand.
TTTCATCAATATTGACCATTTTTTCAACGTTCGACTGGTCCGGGGTCATCGTTTTTCATCAGAAAATTGATTTTTTGGACTCTACCAAAAATGATTCAAAATGTCATTTGGATCGGGCCTCATGTTGAATAACCACTTTTTAAACCCTCACAGTGACCAAAATTGCCATTTTTACAGAGTTTTGCTTACTCAAAATCTTCAATTTTGACCAATTTCAGGCACAGAAATGACTTTAAACACACTTATTTTAGTTGAAAAAGTAATAATTCACATCCAACCGTCATTTAAAGTCAAAAGATTAAATGTTAAAATTTCATCAATATTGACCATTTTTTCAACGTTCGACTGGTCCGGGGTCATCGTTTTTCATCAGAAAATTGATTTTTTGGACTCTACCAAAAATGATTCAAAATGTCATTTGGATCGGGCCTCATGTTGAATAACCACTTTTTAAACCCTCACAGTGACCAAAATTGCCATTTTTACAGAGTTTATCTTACTCAGAATCTTCAATTTTGACCAATTTCAGGCACAGAAATGACTTTAAACACACTTATTTTAGTTGAAAAAGTAATAATTCACATCCAACCGTCATTTAAAGTCAAAAGATGAAATGTTAAAATTTCATCAATATTGACCATTTTTTCAACGTTCGACTGGTCCGGGGTCATCGTTTTTCATCAGAAAATTGATTTTTTGGACTCTACCAAAAATGATTCAAAATGTCATTTGGATCGGGCCTCATGTTGAATAACCACTTTTTAAACTCTCACAGTGACCAAAATTGCCATTTTTACAGAGTTTTGCTTACTCAAAATCTTAAATTTTGACCAATTTCAGGCACAGAAATGACTTTAAACACACTTATTTTAGTTGAAAAAGTAATAATTCACATCCAACCGTCATTTAAAGTCAAAAGATTAAATGTTAAAATTTCATCAATATTGACAATTTTTTCAACGTTCGACTGGTCCGGGGTCATCGTTTTTCATCAGAAAATTGATTTTTTGGACTCTACCAAAAATGATTCAAAATGTCATTTGGATCGGGCCTCATGTTGAATAACCACTTTTTAAACCCTCACAGTGACCAAAATTGCCATTTTTACAGAGTTTTGCTTACTCAAAATCTTCAATTTTGACAAATTTCAGGCACAGAAATGACTTTAAACACACTTATTTTAGTTGAAAAAGTAAGAATTCACATCCAACCGTCATTTAAAGTCAAAAGATTAAATGTTAAAATTTCATCAATATTGACCATTTTTTCAACGTTCGACTGGTCCGGGGTCATCGTTTTTCATCAGAAAATGGATTTTTGGACTCTACCAAAAAAGATTCAAAATGTTTTTTGGATCGGGTCTCATGTTGAATAACCACTTTTTAAACCCTCACAGTGACCAAAATTGCCATTTTTACAGAGTTTTGCTTACTCAAAATCTTCAATTTTGACCAATTTCAGGCACAGAAATGACTTTAAACACACTTATTTTAGTTGAAAAAGTAATAATTCACATCCAACCGTTATTTAAAGTCAAAAGATTAAATGTTAAAAATTCATCAATATTGACCATTTTTTCAACGTTCGACTGGTCCGGGGTCATCGTTTTTCATCAGAAAATTGATTTTTTGGACTCTACCAAAAATGATTCAAAATGTCATTTGGATCGGGCCTCATGTTGAATAACCACTTTTTAAACCCTCACAGTGACCAAAATTGCCATTTTTACAGAGTTTTGCTTACTCAAAATCTTAAATTTTGACCAATTTCAGGCACAGAAATGACTTTAAACACTTATTTTAGTTGAAAAAGTAATAATTCACATCCAACCGTCATTTAAAGTCAAAAGATTAAATGTTAAAATTTCATCAATATTGACCATTTTTACAACGTTCGACTGGTCCGGGGTCATCGTTTTTCATCAGAAAATTGATTTTTTGGACTCTACCAAAAATGATTCAAAATGTCATTTGGATCGGGCCTCATGTTGAATAACCACTTTTTAAACCCTCACAGTGACCAAAATTGCCATTTTTACAGAGTTTTGCTTACTCAAAATCTTCAATTTTGACCAATTTCAGGCACAGAAATGACTTTAAACACACTTATTTTAGTTGAAAAAGTAATAATTCACATCCAACCGTCATTTAAAGTCAAAAGATTAAATGTTAAAATTTCATCAATATTGACCATTTTTTCAACGTTCGACTGGTCCGGGGTCATCGTTTTTCATCAGAAAATTGATTTTTTGGACTCTACCAAAAATGATTCAAAATGTCATTTGGATCGGGCCTCATGTTGAATAACCACTTTTTAAACCCTCACAGTGACCAAAATTGCCATTTTTACAGAGTTTTGCTTACTCAAAATCTTAAATTTTGACCAATTTCAGGCACAGAAATGACTTTAAACACACTTATTTTAGTTGAAAAAGTAATAATTCACATCCAACTGTCATTTAAAGTCAAAAGATTAAATGTAAAAATGTCATCAATATTGACCATTTTTTCAACGTTCGACTGGTCCGGGGTCATCGTTTTTCATCAGAAAATTGATTTTTTGGACTCTACCAAAAATGATTCAAAATGTCAATTGGATCGGGCCTCATGTTGAATAACCACTTTTTAAACCCTCACAGTGACCAAAATTGCCATTTTTACAGAGTTTTGCTTACTCAGAATCTTCAATTTTGACCAATTTCAGGCACAGAAATGACTTTAAACACACTTATTTTAGTTGAAAAAGTAATAATTCACATCCAACCGTCATTTAAAGTCAAAAGATGAAATGTTAAAATTTCATCAATATTGACCATTTTTTCAACGTTCGACTGGTCCGGGGTCATCGTTTTTCATCAGAAAATTGATTTTTTGGACTCTACCAAAAATGATTCAAAATGTCATTTGGATCGGGCCTCATGTTGAATAACCACTTTTTAAACTCTCACAGTGACCAAAATTGCCATTTTTACAGAGTTTTGCTTACTCAAAATCTTAAATTTTGACCAATTTCAGGCACAGAAATGACTTTAAACACACTTATTTTAGTTGAAAAAGTAAGAATTCACATCCAACCGTCATTTAAAGTCAAAAGATTAAATGTTAAAATTTCATCAATATTGACCATTTTTTCAACGTTCGACTGGTCCGGGGTCATCGTTTTTCATCAGAAAATGGATTTTTGGACTCTACCAAAAAAGATTCAAAATGTTTTTTGGATCGGGTCTCATGTTGAATAACCACTTTTTAAACCCTCACAGTGACCAAAATTGCCATTTTTACAGAGTTTTGCTTACTCAAAATCTTCAATTTTGACCAATTTCAGGCACAGAAATGACTTTAAACACACTTATTTTAGTTGAAAAAGTAATAATTCACATCCAACCGTTATTTAAAGTCAAAAGATTAAATGTTAAAATTTCATCAATATTGACCATTTTTTCAACGTTCGACTGGTCCGGGGTCATCGTTTTTCATCAGAAAATTGATTTTTTGGACTCTACCAAAAATGATTCAAAATGTCATTTGGATCGGGCCTCATGTTGAATAACCACTTTTTAAACCCTCACAGTGACCAAAATTGCCATTTTTACAGAGTTTTGCTTACTCAAAATCTTAAATTTTGACCAATTTCAGGCACAGAAATGACTTTAAACACTTATTTTAGTTGAAAAAGTAATAATTCACATCCAACCGTCATTTAAAGTCAAAAGATTAAATGTTAAAATTTCATCAATATTGACCATTTTTACAACGTTCGACTGGTCCGGGGTCATCGTTTTTCATCAGAAAATTGATTTTTTGGACTCTACCAAAAATGATTCAAAATGTCATTTGGATCGGGCCTCATGTTGAATAACCACTTTTTAAACCCTCACAGTGACCAAAATTGCCATTTTTACAGAGTTTTGCTTACTCAAAATCTTCAATTTTGACCAATTTCAGGCACAGAAATGACTTTAAACACACTTATTTTAGTTGAAAAAGTAATAATTCACATCCAACCGTCATTTAAAGTCAAAAGATGAAATGTTAAAATTTCATCAATATTGACCATTTTTTCAACGTTCGACTGGTCCGGGGTCATCGTTTTTCATCAGAAAATTGATTTTTTGGACTCTACCAAAAATGATTCAAAATGTCATTTGGATCGGGCCTCATGTTGAATAACCACTTTTTAAACTCTCACAGTGACCAAAATTGCCATTTTTACAGAGTTTTGCTTACTCAAAATCTTAAATTTTGACCAATTTCAGGCACAGAAATGACTTTAAACACACTTATTTTAGTTGAAAAAGTAAGAATTCACATCCAACCGTCATTTAAAGTCAAAAGATTAAATGTTAAAATTTCATCAATATTGACCATTTTTTCAACGTTCGACTGGTCCGGGGTCATCGTTTTTCATCAGAAAATGGATTTTTGGACTCTACCAAAAAAGATTCAAAATGTTTTTTGGATCGGGTCTCATGTTGAATAACCACTTTTTAAACCCTCACAGTGACCAAAATTGCCATTTTTACAGAGTTTTGCTTACTCAAAATCTTCAATTTTGACCAATTTCAGGCACAGAAATGACTTTAAACACACTTATTTTAGTTGAAAAAGTAATAATTCACATCCAACCGTTATTTAAAGTCAAAAGATTAAATGTTAAAATTTCATCAATATTGACCATTTTTTCAACGTTCGACTGGTCCGGGGTCATCGTTTTTCATCAGAAAATTGATTTTTTGGACTCTACCAAAAATGATTCAAAATGTCATTTGGATCGGGCCTCATGTTGAATAACCACTTTTTAAACCCTCACAGTGACCAAAATTGCCATTTTTACAGAGTTTTGCTTACTCAAAATCTTAAATTTTGACCAATTTCAGGCACAGAAATGACTTTAAACACTTATTTTAGTTGAAAAAGTAATAATTCACATCCAACCGTCATTTAAAGTCAAAAGATTAAATGTTAAAATTTCATCAATATTGACCATTTTTACAACGTTCGACTGGTCCGGGGTCATCGTTTTTCATCAGAAAATTGATTTTTTGGACTCTACCAAAAATGATTCAAAATGTCATTTGGATCGGGCCTCATGTTGAATAACCACTTTTTAAACCCTCACAGTGACCAAAATTGCCATTTTTACAGAGTTTTGCTTACTCAAAATCTTCAATTTTGACCAATTTCAGGCACAGAAATGACTTTAAACACACTTATTTTAGTTGAAAAAGTAATAATTCACATCCAACCGTCATTTAAAGTCAAAAGATTAAATGTTAAAATTTCATCAATATTGACCATTTTTTCAACGTTCGACTGGTCCGGGGTCATCGTTTTTCATCAGAAAATTGATTTTTTGGACTCTACCAAAAATGATTCAAAATGTCATTTGGATCGGGCCTCATGTTGAATAACCACTTTTTAAACCCTCACAGTGACCAAAATTGCCATTTTTACAGAGTTTTGCTTACTCAAAATCTTAAATTTTGACCAATTTCAGGCACAGAAATGACTTTAAACACACTTATTTTAGTTGAAAAAGTAATAATTCACATCCAACTGTCATTTAAAGTCAAAAGATTAAATGTAAACATTTCATCAATATTGACCATTTTTTCAACGTTCGACTGGTCCGGGGTCATCGTTTTTCATCAGAAAATTGATTTTTTGGACTCTACCAAAAATGATTCAAAATGTCATTTGGATCGGGCCTCATGTTGAATAACCACTTTTTAAACCCTCACAGTGACCAAAATTGCCATTTTTACAGAGTTTTGCTTACTCAAAATCTTCAATTTTGACAAATTTCAGGCACAGAAATGACTTTAAACACACTTATTTTAGTTGAAAAAGTAAGAATTCACATCCAACCGTCATTTAAAGTCAAAAGATTAAATGTTAAAATTTCATCAATATTGACCAGTTTTTTCAACGTTCGACTGGTCCGGGGTCATCGTTTTTCATCAGAAAATTGATTTTTTGGACTCTACCAAAAAAGATTCAAAATGTTTTTTGGATCGGGTCTCATGTTGAATAACCACTTTTTAAACCCTCACAGTGACCAAAATTGCCATTTTTACAGAGTTTTGCTTACTCAAAATCTTCAATTTTGACCAATTTCAGGCACAGAAATGACTTTAAACACACTTATTTTAGTTGAAAAAGTAATAATTCACATCCAACCGTCATTTAAAGTCAAAAGATTAAATGTTAAAATTTCATCAATATTGACCATTTTTTCAACGTTCGACTGGTCCGGGGTCATCGTTTTTCATCAGAAAATTGATTTTTTGGACTCTACCAAAAATGATTCAAAATGTCATTTGGATCAGGCCTCATGTTGAATAACCACTTTTTAAACCCTCACAGTGACCAAAATTGCCATTTTTACAGAGTTTTGCTTACTCAGAATCTTAAATTTTGACCAATTTCAGGCACAGAAATGACTTTAAACACACTTATTTTAGTTGAAAAAGTAATAATTCACATCCAACCGTCATTTGAAGTCAAAAGATTAAATGTTAAAATTTCATCAATATTGACCATTTTTTCAACGTTCGACTGGTCCGGGGTCATCGTTTTTCATCAGAAAATGGATTTTTTGGACTCTACCAAAAAAGATTCAAAATGTTTTTTGGATCGGGTCTCATGTTGAATAACCACTTTTTAAACCCTCACAGTGACCAAAATTGCCATTTTTACAGAGTTTTGCTTACTCAAAATCTTCAATTTTGACAAATTTCAGGCACAGAAATGACTTTAAACACACTTATTTTAGTTGAAAAAGTAAGAATTCACATCCAACCGTCATTTAAAGTCAAAAGATTAAATGTTAAAATTTCATCAATATTGACCATTTTTTTCAACGTTCGACTGGTCCGGGGTCATCGTTTTTCATCAGAAAATGGATTTTTTGGACTCTACCAAAAAAGATTCAAAATGTTTTTTGGATCGGGTCTCATGTTGAATAACCACTTTTTAAACCCTCACAGTGACCAAAATTGCCATTTTTACAGAGTTTTGCTTACTCAAAATCTTCAATTTTGACCAATTTCAGGCACAGAAATGACTTTAAACACACTTATTTTAGTTGAAAAAGTAATAATTCACATCCAACCGTTATTTAAAGTCAAAAGATTAAATGTTAAAATTTCATCAATATTGACCATTTTTTCAACGTTCGACTGGTCCGGGGTCATCGTTTTTCATCAGAAAATTGATTTTTTGGACTCTACCAAAAATGATTCAAAATGTCATTTGGATCGGGCCTCATGTTGAATAACCACTTTTTAAACCCTCACAGTGACCAAAATTGCCATTTTTACAGAGTTTTGCTTACTCAAAATCTTAAATTTTGACCAATTTCAGGCACAGAAATGACTTTAAACACACTTATTTTAGTTGAAAAAGTAATAATTCACATCCAACCGTCATTTAAAGTCAAAAGATTAAATGTTAAAATTTCATCAATATTGACCATTTTTTCAACGTTCGACTGGTCCGGGGTCATCGTTTTTCATCAGAAAATTGATTTTTTGGACTCTACCAAAAATGATTCAAAATGTCATTTGGATCGGGCCTCATGTTGAATAACCACTTTTTAAACCCTCACAGTGACCAAAATTGCCATTTTTACAGAGTTTTGCTTACTCAAAATCTTAAATTTTGACCAATTTCAGGCACAGAAATGACTTTAAACACACTTATTTTAGTTGAAAAAGTAATAATTCACATCCAACCGTCATTTAAAGTCAAAAGATTAAATGTAAAAATTTCATCAATATTGACCAGTTTTTTCAACGTTCGACTGGTCCGGGGTCATCGTTTTTCATCAGAAAATTGATTTTTTGGACTCTACCAAAAATGATTCAAAATGTCATTTGGATCGGGCCTCATGTTGAATAACCACTTTTTAAACCCTCACAGTGACCAAAATTGCCATTTTTACAGAGTTTTGCTTACTCAAAATCTTCAATTTTGACAAATTTCAGGCACAGAAATGACTTTAAACACACTTATTTTAGTTGAAAAAGTAAGAATTCACATCCAACCGTCATTTAAAGTCAAAAGATTAAATGTTAAAATTTCATCAATATTGACCATTTTTTCAACGTTCGACTGGTCCGGGGTCATCGTTTTTCATCAGAAAATTGATTTTTTGGACTCTACCAAAAATGATTCAAAATGTCATTTGGATCGGGCCTCATGTTGAATAACCACTTTTTAAACCCTCACAGTGACCAAAATTGCCATTTTTACAGAGTTTTGCTTACTCAAAATCTTCAATTTTGACCAATTTCAGGCACAGAAATGACTTTAAACACACTTATTTTAGTTGAAAAAGTAATAATTCACATCCAACCGTCATTTAAAGTCAAAAGATTAAATGTTAAAATTTCATCAATATTGACCATTTTTTCAACGTTCGACTGGTCCGGGGTCATCGTTTTTCATCAGAAAATTGATTTTTTGGACTCTACCAAAAATGATTCAAAATGTCATTTGGATCGGGCCTCATGTTGAATAACCACTTTTTAAACCCTCACAGTGACCAAAATTGCCATTTTTACAGAGTTTATCTTACTCAGAATCTTCAATTTTGACCAATTTCAGGCACAGAAATGACTTTAAACACACTTATTTTAGTTGAAAAAGTAATAATTCACATCCAACCGTCATTTAAAGTCAAAAGATGAAATGTTAAAATTTCATCAATATTGACCATTTTTTCAACGTTCGACTGGTCCGGGGTCATCGTTTTTCATCAGAAAATTGATTTTTTGGACTCTACCAAAAATGATTCAAAATGTCATTTGGATCGGGCCTCATGTTGAATAACCACTTTTTAAACTCTCACAGTGACCAAAATTGCCATTTTTACAGAGTTTTGCTTACTCAAAATCTTAAATTTTGACCAATTTCAGGCACAGAAATGACTTTAAACACACTTATTTTAGTTGAAAAAGTAATAATTCACATCCAACCGTCATTTAAAGTCAAAAGATTAAATGTTAAAATTTCATCAATATTGACCATTTTTTCAACGTTCGACTGGTCCGGGGTCATCGTTTTTCATCAGAAAATTGATTTTTTGGACTCTACCAAAAATGATTCAAAATGTCATTTGGATCGGGCCTCATGTTGAATAACCACTTTTTAAACCCTCACAGTGACCAAAATTGCCATTTTTACAGAGTTTTGCTTACTCAAAATCTTCAATTTTGACAAATTTCAGGCACAGAAATGACTTTAAACACACTTATTTTAGTTGAAAAAGTAAGAATTCACATCCAACCGTCATTTAAAGTCAAAAGATTAAATGTTAAAATTTCATCAATATTGACCATTTTTTCAACGTTCGACTGGTCCGGGGTCATCGTTTTTCATCAGAAAATGGATTTTTGGACTCTACCAAAAAAGATTCAAAATGTTTTTTGGATCGGGCCTCATGTTGAATAACCACTTTTTAAACCCTCACAGTGACCAAAATTGCCATTTTTACAGAGTTTTGCTTACTCAAAATCTTCAATTTTGACAAATTTCAGGCACAGAAATGACTTTAAACACACTTATTTTAGTTGAAAAAGTAAGAATTCACATCCAACCGTCATTTAAAGTCAAAAGATTAAATGTTAAAATTTCATCAATATTGACCATTTTTTTCAACGTTCGACTGGTCCGGGGTCATCGTTTTTCATCAGAAAATGGATTTTTTGGACTCTACCAAAAAAGATTCAAAATGTTTTTTGGATCGGGTCTCATGTTGAATAACCACTTTTTAAACCCTCACAGTGACCAAAATTGCCATTTTTACAGAGTTTTGCTTACTCAAAATCTTCAATTTTGACCAATTTCAGGCACAGAAATGACTTTAAACACACTTATTTTAGTTGAAAAAGTAATAATTCACATCCAACCGTCATTTAAAGTCAAAAGATTAAATGTTAAAATTTCATCAATATTGACCATTTTTTCAACGTTCGACTGGTGCGGGGTCATCGTTTTTCATCAGAAAATTGATTTTTTGGACTCTACCAAAAATGATTCAAAATGTCATTTGGATCAGGCCTCATGTTGAATAACCACTTTTTAAACCCTCACAGTGACCAAAATTGCCATTTTTACAGAGTTTTGCTTACTCAGAATCTTAAATTTTGACCAATTTCAGGCACAGAAATGACTTTAAACACACTTATTTTAGTTGAAAAAGTAATAATTCACATCCAACCGTCATTTGAAGTCAAAAGATTAAATGTTAAAATTTCATCAATATTGACCATTTTTTCAACGTTCGACTGGTCCGGGGTCATCGTTTTTCATCAGAAAATTGATTTTTTGGACTCTACCAAAAATGATTCAAAATGTCATTTGGATCGGGCCTCATGTTGAATAACCACTTTTTAAACCCTCACAGTGACCAAAATTGCCATTTTTACAGAGTTTTGCTTACTCAAAATCTTCAATTTTGACCAATTTCAGGCACAGAAATGACTTTAAACACACTTATTTTAGTTGAAAAAGTAATAATTCACATCCAACCGTTATTTAAAGTCAAAAGATTAAATGTTAAAATTTCATCAATATTGACCATTTTTTCAACGTTCGACTGGTCCGGGGTCATCGTTTTTCATCAGAAAATTGATTTTTTGGACTCTACCAAAAATGATTCAAAATGTCATTTGGATCGGGCCTCATGTTGAATAACCACTTTTTAAACCCTCACAGTGACCAAAATTGCCATTTTTACAGAGTTTTGCTTACTCAAAATCTTAAATTTTGACCAATTTCAGGCACAGAAATGACTTTAAACACACTTATTTTAGTTGAAAAAGTAATAATTCACATCCAACCGTCATTTAAAGTCAAAAGATTAAATGTTAAAATTTCATCAATATTGACCATTTTTTCAACGTTCGACTGGTCCGGGGTCATCGTTTTTCATCAGAAAATTGATTTTTTGGACTCTACCAAAAATGATTCAAAATGTCATTTGGATCGGGCCTCATGTTGAATAACCACTTTTTAAACCCTCACAGTGACCAAAATTGCCATTTTTACAGAGTTTTGCTTACTCAAAATCTTAAATTTTGACCAATTTCAGGCACAGAAATGACTTTAAACACACTTATTTTAGTTGAAAAAGTAATAATTCACATCCAACCGTCATTTAAAGTCAAAAGATTAAATGTAAAAATTTCATCAATATTGACCAGTTTTTTCAACGTTCGACTGGTCCGGGGTCATCGTTTTTCATCAGAAAATTGATTTTTTGGACTCTACCAAAAATGATTCAAAATGTCATTTGGATCGGGCCTCATGTTGAATAACCACTTTTTAAACCCTCACAGTGACCAAAATTGCCATTTTTACAGAGTTTTGCTTACTCAAAATCTTCAATTTTGACAAATTTCAGGCACAGAAATGACTTTAAACACACTTATTTTAGTTGAAAAAGTAAGAATTCACATCCAACCGTCATTTAAAGTCAAAAGATTAAATGTTAAAATTTCATCAATATTGACCATTTTTTCAACGTTCGACTGGTCCGGGGTCATCGTTTTTCATCAGAAAATTGATTTTTTGGACTCTACCAAAAATGATTCAAAATGTCATTTGGATCGGGCCTCATGTTGAATAACCACTTTTTAAACCCTCACAGTGACCAAAATTGCCATTTTTACAGAGTTTTGCTTACTCAAAATCTTCAATTTTGACAAATTTCAGGCACAGAAATGACTTTAAACACACTTATTTTAGTTGAAAAAGTAAGAATTCACATCCAACCGTCATTTAAAGTCAAAAGATTAAATGTTAAAATTTCATCAATATTGACCATTTTTTTCAACGTTCGACTGGTCCGGGGTCATCGTTTTTCATCAGAAAATGGATTTTTTGGACTCTACCAAAAAAGATTCAAAATGTCATTTGGATCGGGTCTCATGTTGAATAACCACTTTTTAAACCCTCACAGTGACCAAAATTGCCATTTTTACAGAGTTTTGCTTACTCAAAATCTTCAATTTTGACCAATTTCAGGCACAGAAATGACTTTAAACACACTTATTTTAGTTAAAAAAGTAATAATTCACATCCAACCGTCATTTAAAGTCAAAAGATTAAATGTTAAAATTTCATCAATATTGACCATTTTTTCAACGTTCGACTGGTCCGGGGTCATCGTTTTTCATCAGAAAATTGATTTTTTGGACTCTACCAAAAATGATTCAAAATGTCATTTGGATCGGGCCTCATGTTGAATAACCACTTTTTAAACCCTCACAGTGACCAAAATTGCCATTTTTACAGAGTTTTGCTTACTCAAAATCTTAAATTTTGACCAATTTCAGGCACAGAAATGACTTTAAACACACTTATTTTAGTTGAAAAAGTAATAATTCACATCCAACCGTCATTTAAAGTCAAAAGATTAAATGTAAAAATTTCATCAATATTGACCAGTTTTTTCAACGTTCGACTGGTCCGGGGTCATCGTTTTTCATCAGAAAATTGATTTTTTGGACTCTACCAAAAATGATTCAAAATGTCATTTGGATCGGGCCTCATGTTGAATAACCACTTTTTAAACCCTCACAGTGACCAAAATTGCCATTTTTACAGAGTTTTGCTTACTCAAAATCTTCAATTTTGACAAATTTCAGGCACAGAAATGACTTTAAACACACTTATTTTAGTTGAAAAAGTAAGAATTCACATCCAACCGTCATTTAAAGTCAAAAGATTAAATGTTAAAATTTCATCAATATTGACCATTTTTTCAACGTTCGACTGGTCCGGGGTCATCGTTTTTCATCAGAAAATGGATTTTTTGGACTCTACCAAAAAAGATTCAAAATGTTTTTTGGATCGGGTCTCATGTTGAATAACCACTTTTTAAACCCTCACAGTGACCAAAATTGCCATTTTTACAGAGTTTTGCTTACTCAAAATCTTCAATTTTGACCAATTTCAGGCACAGAAATGACTTTAAACACACTTATTTTAGTTGAAAAAGTAATAATTCACATCCAACCGTTATTTAAAGTCAAAAGATTAAATGTTAAAATTTCATCAATATTGACCATTTTTTCAACGTTCGACTGGTCCGGGGTCATCGTTTTTCATCAGAAAATTGATTTTTTGGACTCTACCAAAAATGATTCAAAATGTCATTTGGATCGGGCCTCATGTTGAATAACCACTTTTTAAACCCTCACAGTGACCAAAATTGCCATTTTTACAGAGTTTTGCTTACTCAAAATCTTAAATTTTGACCAATTTCAGGCACAGAAATTACTTTAAACACACTTATTTTAGTTGAAAAAGTAATAATTCACATCCAACCGTCATTTAAAGTCAAAAGATTAAATGTTAAAATTTCATCAATATTGACCATTTTTACAACGTTCGACTGGTCCGGGGTCATCGTTTTTCATCAGAAAATTGATTTTTTGGACTCTACCAAAAATGATTCAAAATGTCATTTGGATCGGGCCTCATGTTGAATAACCACTTTTTAAACCCTCACAGTGACCAAAATTGCCATTTTTACAGAGTTTTGCTTACTCAAAATCTTCAATTTTGACCAATTTCAGGCACAGAAATGACTTTAAACACACTTATTTTAGTTGAAAAAGTAATAATTCACATCCAACCGTCATTTAAAGTCAAAAGATTAAATGTTAAAATTTCATCAATATTGACCATTTTTTCAACGTTCGACTGGTCCGGGGTCATCGTTTTTCATCAGAAAATTGATTTTTTGGACTCTACCAAAAATGATTCAAAATGTCATTTGGATCGGGCCTCATGTTGAATAACCACTTTTTAAACCCTCACAGTGACCAAAATTGCCATTTTTACAGAGTTTATCTTACTCAGAATCTTCAATTTTGACCAATTTCAGGCACAGAAATGACTTTAAACACACGTATTTTAGTTGAAAAAGTAATAATTCACATCCAACCGTCATTTAAAGTCAAAAGATGAAATGTTAAAATTTCATCAATATTGACCATTTTTTCAACGTTCGACTGGTCCGGGGTCATCGTTTTTCATCAGAAAATTGATTTTTTGGACTCTACCAAAAATGATTCAAAATGTCATTTGGATCGGGCCTCATGTTGAATAACCACTTTTTAAACTCTCACAGTGACCAAAATTGCCATTTTTACAGAGTTTTGCTTACTCAAAATCTTAAATTTTGACCAATTTCAGGCACAGAAATGACTTTAAACACACTTATTTTAGTTGAAAAAGTAATAATTCACATCCAACCGTCATTTAAAGTCAAAAGATTAAATGTTAAAATTTCATCAATATTGACCATTTTTTCAACGTTCGACTGGTCCGGGGTCATCGTTTTTCATCAGAAAATTGATTTTTTGGACTCTACCAAAAATGATTCAAAATGTCATTTGGATCGGGCCTCATGTTGAATAACCACTTTTTAAACCCTCACAGTGACCAAAATTGCCATTTTTACAGAGTTTTGCTTACTCAAAATCTTCAATTTTGACAAATTTCAGGCACAGAAATGACTTTAAACACACTTATTTTAGTTGAAAAAGTAAGAATTCACATCCAACCGTCATTTAAAGTCAAAAGATTAAATGTTAAAATTTCATCAATATTGACCATTTTTTCAACGTTCGACTGGTCCGGGGTCATCGTTTTTCATCAGAAAATGGATTTTTGGACTCTACCAAAAAAGATTCAAAATGTTTTTTGGATCGGGCCTCATGTTGAATAACCACTTTTTAAACCCTCACAGTGACCAAAATTGCCATTTTTACAGAGTTTTGCTTACTCAAAATCTTCAATTTTGACAAATTTCAGGCACAGAAATGACTTTAAACACACTTATTTTAGTTGAAAAAGTAAGAATTCACATCCAACCGTCATTTAAAGTCAAAAGATTAAATGTTAAAATTTCATCAATATTGACCATTTTTTTCAACGTTCGACTGGTCCGGGGTCATCGTTTTTCATCAGAAAATGGATTTTTTGGACTCTACCAAAAAAGATTCAAAATGTTTTTTGGATCGGGTCTCATGTTGAATAACCACTTTTTAAACCCTCACAGTGACCAAAATTGCCATTTTTACAGAGTTTTGCTTACTCAAAATCTTCAATTTTGACCAATTTCAGGCACAGAAATGACTTTAAACACACTTATTTTAGTTGAAAAAGTAATAATTCACATCCAACCGTTATTTAAAGTCAAAAGATTAAATGTTAAAATTTCATCAATATTGACCATTTTTTCAACGTTCGACTGGTCCGGGGTCATCGTTTTTCATCAGAAAATTGATTTTTTGGACTCTACCAAAAATGATTCAAAATGTCATTTGGATCGGGCCTCATGTTGAATAACCACTTTTTAAACCCTCACAGTGACCAAAATTGCCATTTTTACAGAGTTTTGCTTACTCAAAATCTTAAATTTTGACCAATTTCAGGCACAGAAATGACTTTAAACACACTTATTTTAGTTGAAAAAGTAATAATTCACATCCAACCGTCATTTAAAGTCAAAAGATTAAATGTTAAAATTTCATCAATATTGACCATTTTTTCAACGTTCGACTGGTCCGGGGTCATCGTTTTTCATCAGAAAATTGATTTTTTGGACTCTACCAAAAATGATTCAAAATGTCATTTGGATCGGGCCTCATGTTGAATAACCACTTTTTAAACCCTCACAGTGACCAAAATTGCCATTTTTACAGAGTTTTGCTTACTCAAAATCTTAAATTTTGACCAATTTCAGGCACAGAAATGACTTTAAACACACTTATTTTAGTTGAAAAAGTAATAATTCACATCCAACCGTCATTTAAAGTCAAAAGATTAAATGTAAAAATTTCATCAATATTGACCAGTTTTTTCAACGTTCGACTGGTCCGGGGTCATCGTTTTTCATCAGAAAATTGATTTTTTGGACTCTACCAAAAATGATTCAAAATGTCATTTGGATCGGGCCTCATGTTGAATAACCACTTTTTAAACCCTCACAGTGACCAAAATTGCCATTTTTACAGAGTTTTGCTTACTCAAAATCTTCAATTTTGACAAATTTCAGGCACAGAAATGACTTTAAACACACTTATTTTAGTTGAAAAAGTAAGAATTCACATCCAACCGTCATTTAAAGTCAAAAGATTAAATGTTAAAATTTCATCAATATTGACCATTTTTTCAACGTTCGACTGGTCCGGGGTCATCGTTTTTCATCAGAAAATTGATTTTTTGGACTCTACCAAAAATGATTCAAAATGTCATTTGGATCGGGCCTCATGTTGAATAACCACTTTTTAAACCCTCACAGTGACCAAAATTGCCATTTTTACAGAGTTTTGCTTACTCAAAATCTTCAATTTTGACCAATTTCAGGCACAGAAATGACTTTAAACACACTTATTTTAGTTGAAAAAGTAATAATTCACATCCAACCGTCATTTAAAGTCAAAAGATTAAATGTTAAAATTTCATCAATATTGACCATTTTTTCAACGTTCGACTGGTCCGGGGTCATCGTTTTTCATCAGAAAATTGATTTTTTGGACTCTACCAAAAATGATTCAAAATGTCATTTGGATCGGGCCTCATGTTGAATAACCACTTTTTAAACCCTCACAGTGACCAAAATTGCCATTTTTACAGAGTTTATCTTACTCAGAATCTTCAATTTTGACCAATTTCAGGCACAGAAATGACTTTAAACACACTTATTTTAGTTGAAAAAGTAATAATTCACATCCAACCGTCATTTAAAGTCAAAAGATGAAATGTTAAAATTTCATCAATATTGACCATTTTTTCAACGTTCGACTGGTCCGGGGTCATCGTTTTTCATCAGAAAATTGATTTTTTGGACTCTACCAAAAATGATTCAAAATGTCATTTGGATCGGGCCTCATGTTGAATAACCACTTTTTAAACTCTCACAGTGACCAAAATTGCCATTTTTACAGAGTTTTGCTTACTCAAAATCTTAAATTTTGACCAATTTCAGGCACAGAAATGACTTTAAACACACTTATTTTAGTTGAAAAAGTAATAATTCACATCCAACCGTCATTTAAAGTCAAAAGATTAAATGTTAAAATTTCATCAATATTGACCATTTTTTCAACGTTCGACTGGTCCGGGGTCATCGTTTTTCATCAGAAAATTGATTTTTTGGACTCTACCAAAAATGATTCAAAATGTCATTTGGATCGGGCCTCATGTTGAATAACCACTTTTTAAACCCTCACAGTGACCAAAATTGCCATTTTTACAGAGTTTTGCTTACTCAAAATCTTCAATTTTGACAAATTTCAGGCACAGAAATGACTTTAAACACACTTATTTTAGTTGAAAAAGTAAGAATTCACATCCAACCGTCATTTAAAGTCAAAAGATTAAATGTTAAAATTTCATCAATATTGACCATTTTTTCAACGTTCGACTGGTCCGGGGTCATCGTTTTTCATCAGAAAATGGATTTTTGGACTCTACCAAAAAAGATTCAAAATGTTTTTTGGATCGGGCCTCATGTTGAATAACCACTTTTTAAACCCTCACAGTGACCAAAATTGCCATTTTTACAGAGTTTTGCTTACTCAAAATCTTCAATTTTGACAAATTTCAGGCACAGAAATGACTTTAAACACACTTATTTTAGTTGAAAAAGTAAGAATTCACATCCAACCGTCATTTAAAGTCAAAAGATTAAATGTTAAAATTTCATCAATATTGACCATTTTTTTCAACGTTCGACTGGTCCGGGGTCATCGTTTTTCATCAGAAAATGGATTTTTTGGACTCTACCAAAAAAGATTCAAAATGTTTTTTGGATCGGGTCTCATGTTGAATAACCACTTTTTAAACCCTCACAGTGACCAAAATTGCCATTTTTACAGAGTTTTGCTTACTCAAAATCTTCAATTTTGACCAATTTCAGGCACAGAAATGACTTTAAACACACTTATTTTAGTTGAAAAAGTAATAATTCACATCCAACCGTCATTTAAAGTCAAAAGATTAAATGTTAAAATTTCATCAATATTGACCATTTTTTCAACGTTCGACTGGTGCGGGGTCATCGTTTTTCATCAGAAAATTGATTTTTTGGACTCTACCAAAAATGATTCAAAATGTCATTTGGATCAGGCCTCATGTTGAATAACCACTTTTTAAACCCTCACAGTGACCAAAATTGCCATTTTTACAGAGTTTTGCTTACTCAGAATCTTAAATTTTGACCAATTTCAGGCACAGAAATGACTTTAAACACACTTATTTTAGTTGAAAAAGTAATAATTCACATCCAACCGTCATTTGAAGTCAAAAGATTAAATGTTAAAATTTCATCAATATTGACCATTTTTTCAACGTTCGACTGGTCCGGGGTCATCGTTTTTCATCAGAAAATTGATTTTTTGGACTCTACCAAAAATGATTCAAAATGTCATTTGGATCGGGCCTCATGTTGAATAACCACTTTTTAAACCCTCACAGTGACCAAAATTGCCATTTTTACAGAGTTTTGCTTACTCAAAATCTTCAATTTTGACAAATTTCAGGCACAGAAATGACTTTAAACACACTTATTTTAGTTGAAAAAGTAAGAATTCACATCCAACCGTCATTTAAAGTCAAAAGATTAAATGTTAAAATTTCATCAATATTGACCATTTTTTTCAACGTTCGACTGGTCCGGGGTCATCGTTTTTCATCAGAAAATGGATTTTTTGGACTCTACCAAAAAAGATTCAAAATGTTTTTTGGATCGGGTCTCATGTTGAATAACCACTTTTTAAACCCTCACAGTGACCAAAATTGCCATTTTTACAGAGTTTTGCTTACTCAAAATCTTCAATTTTGACCAATTTCAGGCACATAAATGACTTTAAACACACTTATTTTAGTTGAAAAAGTAATAATTCACATCCAACCGTTATTTAAAGTCAAAAGATTAAATGTTAAAATTTCATCAATATTGACCATTTTTTCAACGTTCGACTGGTCCGGGGTCATCGTTTTTCATCAGAAAATTGATTTTTTGGACTCTACCAAAAATGATTCAAAATGTCATTTGGATCGGGCCTCATGTTGAATAACCACTTTTTAAACCCTCACAGTGACCAAAATTGCCATTTTTACAGAGTTTTGCTTACTCAAAATCTTAAATTTTGACCAATTTCAGGCACAGAAATGACTTTAAACACACTTATTTTAGTTGAAAAAGTAATAATTCACATCCAACCGTCATTTAAAGTCAAAAGATTAAATGTTAAAATTTCATCAATATTGACCATTTTTTCAACGTTCGACTGGTCCGGGGTCATCGTTTTTCATCAGAAAATTGATTTTTTGGACTCTACCAAAAATGATTCAAAATGTCATTTGGATCGGGCCTCATGTTGAATAACCACTTTTTAAACCCTCACAGTGACCAAAATTGCCATTTTTACAGAGTTTTGCTTACTCAAAATCTTAAATTTTGACCAATTTCAGGCACAGAAATGACTTTAAACACACTTATTTTAGTTGAAAAAGTAATAATTCACATCCAACCGTCATTTAAAGTCAAAAGATTAAATGTAAAAATTTCATCAATATTGACCAGTTTTTTCAACGTTCGACTGGTCCGGGGTCATCGTTTTTCATCAGAAAATTGATTTTTTGGACTCTACCAAAAATGATTCAAAATGTCATTTGGATCGGGCCTCATGTTGAATAACCACTTTTTAAACCCTCACAGTGACCAAAATTGCCATTTTTACAGAGTTTTGCTTACTCAAAATCTTCAATTTTGACAAATTTCAGGCACAGAAATGACTTTAAACACACTTATTTTAGTTGAAAAAGTAAGAATTCACATCCAACCGTCATTTAAAGTCAAAAGATTAAATGTTAAAATTTCATCAATATTGACCATTTTTTCAACGTTCGACTGGTCCGGGGTCATCGTTTTTCATCAGAAAATTGATTTTTTGGACTCTACCAAAAATGATTCAAAATGTCATTTGGATCGGGCCTCATGTTGAATAACCACTTTTTAAACCCTCACAGTGACCAAAATTGCCATTTTTACAGAGTTTTGCTTACTCAAAATCTTCAATTTTGACAAATTTCAGGCACAGAAATGACTTTAAACACACTTATTTTAGTTGAAAAAGTAAGAATTCACATCCAACCGTCATTTAAAGTCAAAAGATTAAATGTTAAAATTTCATCAATATTGACCATTTTTTTCAACGTTCGACTGGTCCGGGGTCATCGTTTTTCATCAGAAAATGGATTTTTTGGACTCTACCAAAAAAGATTCAAAATGTCATTTGGATCGGGTCTCATGTTGAATAACCACTTTTTAAACCCTCACAGTGACCAAAATTGCCATTTTTACAGAGTTTTGCTTACTCAAAATCTTCAATTTTGACCAATTTCAGGCACAGAAATGACTTTAAACACACTTATTTTAGTTAAAAAAGTAATAATTCACATCCAACCGTCATTTAAAGTCAAAAGATTAAATGTTAAAATTTCATCAATATTGACCATTTTTTCAACGTTCGACTGGTCCGGGGTCATCGTTTTTCATCAGAAAATTGATTTTTTGGACTCTACCAAAAATGATTCAAAATGTCATTTGGATCGGGCCTCATGTTGAATAACCACTTTTTAAACCCTCACAGTGACCAAAATTGCCATTTTTACAGAGTTTTGCTTACTCAAAATCTTAAATTTTGACCAATTTCAGGCACAGAAATGACTTTAAACACACTTATTTTAGTTGAAAAAGTAATAATTCACATCCAACCGTCATTTAAAGTCAAAAGATTAAATGTAAAAATTTCATCAATATTGACCAGTTTTTTCAACGTTCGACTGGTCCGGGGTCATCGTTTTTCATCAGAAAATTGATTTTTTGGACTCTACCAAAAATGATTCAAAATGTCATTTGGATCGGGCCTCATGTTGAATAACCACTTTTTAAACCCTCACAGTGACCAAAATTGCCATTTTTACAGAGTTTTGCTTACTCAAAATCTTCAATTTTGACAAATTTCAGGCACAGAAATGACTTTAAACACACTTATTTTAGTTGAAAAAGTAAGAATTCACATCCAACCGTCATTTAAAGTCAAAAGATTAAATGTTAAAATTTCATCAATATTGACCATTTTTTCAACGTTCGACTGGTCCGGGGTCATCGTTTTTCATCAGAAAATGGATTTTTTGGACTCTACCAAAAAAGATTCAAAATGTTTTTTGGATCGGGTCTCATGTTGAATAACCACTTTTTAAACCCTCACAGTGACCAAAATTGCCATTTTTACAGAGTTTTGCTTACTCAAAATCTTCAATTTTGACCAATTTCAGGCACAGAAATGACTTTAAACACACTTATTTTAGTTGAAAAAGTAATAATTCACATCCAACCGTTATTTAAAGTCAAAAGATTAAATGTTAAAATTTCATCAATATTGACCATTTTTTCAACGTTCGACTGGTCCGGGGTCATCGTTTTTCATCAGAAAATTGATTTTTTGGACTCTACCAAAAATGATTCAAAATGTCATTTGGATCGGGCCTCATGTTGAATAACCACTTTTTAAACCCTCACAGTGACCAAAATTGCCATTTTTACAGAGTTTTGCTTACTCAAAATCTTAAATTTTGACCAATTTCAGGCACAGAAATTACTTTAAACACACTTATTTTAGTTGAAAAAGTAATAATTCACATCCAACCGTCATTTAAAGTCAAAAGATTAAATGTTAAAATTTCATCAATATTGACCATTTTTACAACGTTCGACTGGTCCGGGGTCATCGTTTTTCATCAGAAAATTGATTTTTTGGACTCTACCAAAAATGATTCAAAATGTCATTTGGATCGGGCCTCATGTTGAATAACCACTTTTTAAACCCTCACAGTGACCAAAATTGCCATTTTTACAGAGTTTTGCTTACTCAAAATCTTCAATTTTGACCAATTTCAGGCACAGAAATGACTTTAAACACACTTATTTTAGTTGAAAAAGTAATAATTCACATCCAACCGTCATTTAAAGTCAAAAGATTAAATGTTAAAATTTCATCAATATTGACCATTTTTTCAACGTTCGACTGGTCCGGGGTCATCGTTTTTCATCAGAAAATTGATTTTTTGGACTCTACCAAAAATGATTCAAAATGTCATTTGGATCGGGCCTCATGTTGAATAACCACTTTTTAAACCCTCACAGTGACCAAAATTGCCATTTTTACAGAGTTTATCTTACTCAGAATCTTCAATTTTGACCAATTTCAGGCACAGAAATGACTTTAAACACACGTATTTTAGTTGAAAAAGTAATAATTCACATCCAACCGTCATTTAAAGTCAAAAGATGAAATGTTAAAATTTCATCAATATTGACCATTTTTTCAACGTTCGACTGGTCCGGGGTCATCGTTTTTCATCAGAAAATTGATTTTTTGGACTCTACCAAAAATGATTCAAAATGTCATTTGGATCGGGCCTCATGTTGAATAACCACTTTTTAAACTCTCACAGTGACCAAAATTGCCATTTTTACAGAGTTTTGCTTACTCAAAATCTTAAATTTTGACCAATTTCAGGCACAGAAATGACTTTAAACACACTTATTTTAGTTGAAAAAGTAATAATTCACATCCAACCGTCATTTAAAGTCAAAAGATTAAATGTTAAAATTTCATCAATATTGACCATTTTTTCAACGTTCGACTGGTCCGGGGTCATCGTTTTTCATCAGAAAATTGATTTTTTGGACTCTACCAAAAATGATTCAAAATGTCATTTGGATCGGGCCTCATGTTGAATAACCACTTTTTAAACCCTCACAGTGACCAAAATTGCCATTTTTACAGAGTTTTGCTTACTCAAAATCTTCAATTTTGACAAATTTCAGGCACAGAAATGACTTTAAACACACTTATTTTAGTTGAAAAAGTAAGAATTCACATCCAACCGTCATTTAAAGTCAAAAGATTAAATGTTAAAATTTCATCAATATTGACCATTTTTTCAACGTTCGACTGGTCCGGGGTCATCGTTTTTCATCAGAAAATGGATTTTTGGACTCTACCAAAAAAGATTCAAAATGTTTTTTGGATCGGGCCTCATGTTGAATAACCACTTTTTAAACCCTCACAGTGACCAAAATTGCCATTTTTACAGAGTTTTGCTTACTCAAAATCTTCAATTTTGACAAATTTCAGGCACAGAAATGACTTTAAACACACTTATTTTAGTTGAAAAAGTAAGAATTCACATCCAACCGTCATTTAAAGTCAAAAGATTAAATGTTAAAATTTCATCAATATTGACCATTTTTTTCAACGTTCGACTGGTCCGGGGTCATCGTTTTTCATCAGAAAATGGATTTTTTGGACTCTACCAAAAAAGATTCAAAATGTTTTTTGGATCGGGTCTCATGTTGAATAACCACTTTTTAAACCCTCACAGTGACCAAAATTGCCATTTTTACAGAGTTTTGCTTACTCAAAATCTTCAATTTTGACCAATTTCAGGCACAGAAATGACTTTAAACACACTTATTTTAGTTGAAAAAGTAATAATTCACATCCAACCGTTATTTAAAGTCAAAAGATTAAATGTTAAAATTTTATCAATATTGACCATTTTTTCAACGTTCGACTGGTCCGGGGTCATCGTTTTTCATCAGAAAATTGATTTTTTGGACTCTACCAAAAATGATTCAAAATGTCATTTGGATCGGGCCTCATGTTGAATAACCACTTTTTAAACCCTCACAGTGACCAAAATTGCCATTTTTACAGAGTTTTGCTTACTCAAAATCTTAAATTTTGACCAATTTCAGGCACAGAAATGACTTTAAACACACTTATTTTAGTTGAAAAAGTAATAATTCACATCCAACCGTCATTTAAAGTCAAAAGATTAAATGTTAAAATTTCATCAATATTGACCATTTTTTCAACGTTCGACTGGTCCGGGGTCATCGTTTTTCATCAGAAAATTGATTTTTTGGACTCTACCAAAAATGATTCAAAATGTCATTTGGATCGGGCCTCATGTTGAATAACCACTTTTTAAACCCTCACAGTGACCAAAATTGCCATTTTTACAGAGTTTTGCTTACTCAAAATCTTCAATTTTGACCAATTTCAGGCACAGAAATGACTTTAAACACACTTATTTTAGTTGAAAAAGTAATAATTCACATCCAACCGTCATTTAAAGTCAAAAGATTAAATGTTAAAATTTCATCAATATTGACCATTTTTTCAACGTTCGACTGGTCCGGGGTCATCGTTTTTCATCAGAAAATTGATTTTTTGGACTCTACCAAAAATGATTCAAAATGTCATTTGGATCGGGCCTCATGTTGAATAACCACTTTTTAAACCCTCACAGTGACCAAAATTGCCATTTTTACAGAGTTTATCTTACTCAGAATCTTCAATTTTGACCAATTTCAGGCACAGAAATGACTTTAAACACACTTATTTTAGTTGAAAAAGTAATAATTCACATCCAACCGTCATTTAAAGTCAAAAGATGAAATGTTAAAATTTCATCAATATTGACCATTTTTTCAACGTTCGACTGGTCCGGGGTCATCGTTTTTCATCAGAAAATGGATTTTTGGACTCTACCAAAAAAGATTCAAAATGTTTTTTGGATCGGGTCTCATGTTGAATAACCACTTTTTAAACCCTCACAGTGACCAAAATTGCCATTTTTACAGAGTTTTGCTTACTCAAAATCTTCAATTTTGACCAATTTCAGGCACAGAAATGACTTTAAACACACTTATTTTAGTTGAAAAAGTAATAATTCACATCCAACCGTTATTTAAAGTCAAAAGATTAAATGTTAAAATTTCATCAATATTGACCATTTTTTCAACGTTCGACTGGTCCGGGGTCATCGTTTTTCATCAGAAAATTGATTTTTTGGACTCTACCAAAAATGATTCAAAATGTCATTTGGATCGGGCCTCATGTTGAATAACCACTTTTTAAACCCTCACAGTGACCAAAATTGCCATTTTTACAGAGTTTTGCTTACTCAAAATCTTAAATTTTGACCAATTTCAGGCACAGAAATGACTTTAAACACTTATTTTAGTTGAAAAAGTAATAATTCACATCCAACCGTCATTTAAAGTCAAAAGATTAAATGTTAAAATTTCATCAATATTGACCATTTTTACAACGTTCGACTGGTCCGGGGTCATCGTTTTTCATCAGAAAATTGATTTTTTGGACTCTACCAAAAATGATTCAAAATGTCATTTGGATCGGGCCTCATGTTGAATAACCACTTTTTAAACCCTCACAGTGACCGAAATTGCCATTTTTACAGAGTTTTGCTTACTCAAAATCTTCAATTTTGACCAATTTCAGGCACAGAAATGACTTTAAACACACTTATTTTAGTTGAAAAAGTAATAATTCACATCCAACCGTCATTTAAAGTCAAAAGATTAAATGTTAAAATTTCATCAATATTGACCATTTTTTCAACGTTCGACTGGTCCGGGGTCATCGTTTTTCATCAGAAAATTGATTTTTTGGACTCTACCAAAAATGATTCAAAATGTCATTTGGATCGGGCCTCATGTTGAATAACCACTTTTTAAACCCTCACAGTGACCAAAATTGCCATTTTTACAGAGTTTTGCTTACTCAAAATCTTAAATTTTGACCAATTTCAGGCACAGAAATGACTTTAAACACACTTATTTTAGTTGAAAAAGTAATAATTCACATCCAACTGTCATTTAAAGTCAAAAGATTAAATGTAAAAATTTCATCAATATTGACCATTTTTTCAACGTTCGACTGGTCCGGGGTCATCGTTTTTCATCAGAAAATTGATTTTTTGGACTCTACCAAAAATGATTCAAAATGTCATTTGGATCGGGCCTCATGTTGAATAACCACTTTTTAAACCCTCACAGTGACCAAAATTGCCATTTTTACAGAGTTTTGCTTACTCAAAATCTTCAATTTTGACAAATTTCAGGCACAGAAATGACTTTAAACACACTTATTTTAGTTGAAAAAGTAAGAATTCACATCCAACCGTCATTTAAAGTCAAAAGATTAAATGTTAAAATTTCATCAATATTGACCTTTTTTTCAACGTTCGACTGGTCCGGGGTCATCGTTTTTCATCAGAAAATGGATTTTTTGGACTCTACCAAAAAAGATTCAAAATGTTTTTTGGATCGGGTCTCATGTTGAATAACCACTTTTTAAACCCTCACAGTGACCAAAATTGCCATTTTTACAGAGTTTTGCTTACTCAAAATCTTCAATTTTGACCAATTTCAGGCACAGAAATGACTTTAAACACACTTATTTTAGTTGAAAAAGTAATAATTCACATCCAACCGTCATTTAAAGTCAAAAGATTAAATGTTAAAATTTCATCAATATTGACCATTTTTTCAACGTTCGACTGGTGCGGGGTCATCGTTTTTCATCAGAAAATTGATTTTTTGGACTCTACCAAAAATGATTCAAAATGTCATTTGGATCAGGCCTCATGTTGAATAACCACTTTTTAAACCCTCACAGTGACCAAAATTGCCATTTTTACAGAGTTTTGCTTACTCAGAATCTTAAATTTTGACCAATTTCAGGCACAGAAATGACTTTAAACACACTTATTTTAGTTGAAAAAGTAATAATTCACATCCAACCGTCATTTGAAGTCAAAAGATTAAATGTTAAAATTTCATCAATATTGACCATTTTTTCAACGTTCGACTGGTCCGGGGTCATCGTTTTTCATCAGAAAATTGATTTTTTGGACTCTACCAAAAATGATTCAAAATGTCATTTGGATCGGGCCTCATGTTGAATAACCACTTTTTAAACCCTCACAGTGACCAAAATTGCCATTTTTACAGAGTTTTGCTTACTCAAAATCTTCAATTTTGACAAATTTCAGGCACAGAAATGACTTTAAACACACTTATTTTAGTTGAAAAAGTAAGAATTCACATCCAACCGTCATTTAAAGTCAAAAGATTAAATGTTAAAATTTCATCAATATTGACCATTTTTTTCAACGTTCGACTGGTCCGGGGTCATCGTTTTTCATCAGAAAATGGATTTTTTGGACTCTACCAAAAAAGATTCAAAATGTTTTTTGGATCGGGTCTCATGTTGAATAACCACTTTTTAAACCCTCACAGTGACCAAAATTGCCATTTTTACAGAGTTTTGCTTACTCAAAATCTTCAATTTTGACCAATTTCAGGCACAGAAATGACTTTAAACACACTTATTTTAGTTGAAAAAGTAATAATTCACATCCAACCGTTATTTAAAGTCAAAAGATTAAATGTTAAAATTTCATCAATATTGACCATTTTTTCAACGTTCGACTGGTCCGGGGTCATCGTTTTTCATCAGAAAATTGATTTTTTGGACTCTACCAAAAATGATTCAAAATGTCATTTGGATCGGGCCTCATGTTGAATAACCACTTTTTAAACCCTCACAGTGACCAAAATTGCCATTTTTACAGAGTTTTGCTTACTCAAAATCTTAAATTTTGACCAATTTCAGGCACAGAAATGACTTTAAACACACTTATTTTAGTTGAAAAAGTAATAATTCACATCCAACCGTCATTTAAAGTCAAAAGATTAAATGTTAAAATTTCATCAATATTGACCATTTTTTCAACGTTCGACTGGTCCGGGGTCATCGTTTTTCATCAGAAAATTGATTTTTTGGACTCTACCAAAAATGATTCAAAATGTCATTTGGATCGGGCCTCATGTTGAATAACCACTTTTTAAACCCTCACAGTGACCAAAATTGCCATTTTTACAGAGTTTTGCTTACTCAAAATCTTAAATTTTGACCAATTTCAGGCACAGAAATGACTTTAAACACACTTATTTTAGTTGAAAAAGTAATAATTCACATCCAACCGTCATTTAAAGTCAAAAGATTAAATGTAAAAATTTCATCAATATTGACCAGTTTTTTCAACGTTCGACTGGTCCGGGGTCATCGTTTTTCATCAGAAAATTGATTTTTTGGACTCTACCAAAAATGATTCAAAATGTCATTTGGATCGGGCCTCATGTTGAATAACCACTTTTTAAACCCTCACAGTGACCAAAATTGCCATTTTTACAGAGTTTTGCTTACTCAAAATCTTCAATTTTGACAAATTTCAGGCACAGAAATGACTTTAAACACACTTATTTTAGTTGAAAAAGTAAGAATTCACATCCAACCGTCATTTAAAGTCAAAAGATTAAATGTTAAAATTTCATCAATATTGACCATTTTTTCAACGTTCGACTGGTCCGGGGTCATCGTTTTTCATCAGAAAATTGATTTTTTGGACTCTACCAAAAATGATTCAAAATGTCATTTGGATCGGGCCTCATGTTGAATAACCACTTTTTAAACCCTCACAGTGACCAAAATTGCCATTTTTACAGAGTTTTGCTTACTCAAAATCTTCAATTTTGACCAATTTCAGGCACAGAAATGACTTTAAACACACTTATTTTAGTTGAAAAAGTAATAATTCACATCCAACCGTCATTTAAAGTCAAAAGATTAAATGTTAAAATTTCATCAATATTGACCATTTTTTCAACGTTCGACTGGTCCGGGGTCATCGTTTTTCATCAGAAAATTGATTTTTTGGACTCTACCAAAAATGATTCAAAATGTCATTTGGATCGGGCCTCATGTTGAATAACCACTTTTTAAACCCTCACAGTGACCAAAATTGCCATTTTTACAGAGTTTTGCTTACTCAAAATCTTAAATTTTGACCAATTTCAGGCACAGAAATGACTTTAAACACACTTATTTTAGTTGAAAAAGTAATAATTCACATCCAACTGTCATTTAAAGTCAAAAGATTAAATGTAAAAATTTCATCAATATTGACCATTTTTTCAACGTTCGACTGGTCCGGGGTCATCGTTTTTCATCAGAAAATTGATTTTTTGGACTCTACCAAAAATGATTCAAAATGTCATTTGGATCGGGCCTCATGTTGAATAACCACTTTTTAAACCCTCACAGTGACCAAAATTGCCATTTTTACAGAGTTTTGCTTACTCAAAATCTTCAATTTTGACAAATTTCAGGCACAGAAATGACTTTAAACACACTTATTTTAGTTGAAAAAGTAAGAATTCACATCCAACCGTCATTTAAAGTCAAAAGATTAAATGTTAAAATTTCATCAATATTGACCTTTTTTTCAACGTTCGACTGGTCCGGGGTCATCGTTTTTCATCAGAAAATGGATTTTTTGGACTCTACCAAAAAAGATTCAAAATGTTTTTTGGATCGGGTCTCATGTTGAATAACCACTTTTTAAACCCTCACAGTGACCAAAATTGCCATTTTTACAGAGTTTTGCTTACTCAAAATCTTCAATTTTGACCAATTTCAGGCACAGAAATGACTTTAAACACACTTATTTTAGTTGAAAAAGTAATAATTCACATCCAACCGTCATTTAAAGTCAAAAGATTAAATGTTAAAATTTCATCAATATTGACCATTTTTTCAACGTTCGACTGGTGCGGGGTCATCGTTTTTCATCAGAAAATTGATTTTTTGGACTCTACCAAAAATGATTCAAAATGTCATTTGGATCAGGCCTCATGTTGAATAACCACTTTTTAAACCCTCACAGTGACCAAAATTGCCATTTTTACAGAGTTTTGCTTACTCAGAATCTTAAATTTTGACCAATTTCAGGCACAGAAATGACTTTAAACACACTTATTTTAGTTGAAAAAGTAATAATTCACATCCAACCGTCATTTGAAGTCAAAAGATTAAATGTTAAAATTTCATCAATATTGACCATTTTTTCAACGTTCGACTGGTCCGGGGTCATCGTTTTTCATCAGAAAATTGATTTTTTGGACTCTACCAAAAATGATTCAAAATGTCATTTGGATCGGGCCTCATGTTGAATAACCACTTTTTAAACCCTCACAGTGACCAAAATTGCCATTTTTACAGAGTTTTGCTTACTCAAAATCTTCAATTTTGACAAATTTCAGGCACAGAAATGACTTTAAACACACTTATTTTAGTTGAAAAAGTAAGAATTCACATCCAACCGTCATTTAAAGTCAAAAGATTAAATGTTAAAATTTCATCAATATTGACCATTTTTTTCAACGTTCAACTGGTCCGGGGTCATCGTTTTTCATCAGAAAATGGATTTTTTGGACTCTACCAAAAAAGATTCAAAATGTTTTTTGGATCGGGTCTCATGTTGAATAACCACTTTTTAAACCCTCACAGTGACCAAAATTGCCATTTTTACAGAGTTTTGCTTACTCAAAATCTTCAATTTTGACCAATTTCAGGCACAGAAATGACTTTAAACACACTTATTTTAGTTGAAAAAGTAATAATTCACATCCAACCGTTATTTAAAGTCAAAAGATTAAATGTTAAAATTTCATCAATATTGACCATTTTTTCAACGTTCGACTGGTCCGGGGTCATCGTTTTTCATCAGAAAATTGATTTTTTGGACTCTACCAAAAATGATTCAAAATGTCATTTGGATCGGGCCTCATGTTGAATAACCACTTTTTAAACCCTCACAGTGACCAAAATTGCCATTTTTACAGAGTTTTGCTTACTCAAAATCTTAAATTTTGACCAATTTCAGGCACAGAAATGACTTTAAACACACTTATTTTAGTTGAAAAAGTAATAATTCACATCCAACCGTCATTTAAAGTCAAAAGATTAAATGTTAAAATTTCATCAATATTGACCATTTTTTCAACGTTCGACTGGTCCGGGGTCATCGTTTTTCATCAGAAAATTGATTTTTTGGACTCTACCAAAAATGATTCAAAATGTCATTTGGATCGGGCCTCATGTTGAATAACCACTTTTTAAACCCTCACAGTGACCAAAATTGCCATTTTTACAGAGTTTTGCTTACTCAAAATCTTAAATTTTGACCAATTTCAGGCACAGAAATGACTTTAAACACACTTATTTTAGTTGAAAAAGTAATAATTCACATCCAACCGTCATTTAAAGTCAAAAGATTAAATGTAAAAATTTCATCAATATTGACCAGTTTTTTCAACGTTCGACTGGTCCGGGGTCATCGTTTTTCATCAGAAAATTGATTTTTTGGACTCTACCAAAAATGATTCAAAATGTCATTTGGATCGGGCCTCATGTTGAATAACCACTTTTTAAACCCTCACAGTGACCAAAATTGCCATTTTTACAGAGTTTTGCTTACTCAAAATCTTCAATTTTGACAAATTTCAGGCACAGAAATGACTTTAAACACACTTATTTTAGTTGAAAAAGTAAGAATTCACATCCAACCGTCATTTAAAGTCAAAAGATTAAATGTTAAAATTTCATCAATATTGACCATTTTTTCAACGTTCGACTGGTCCGGGGTCATCGTTTTTCATCAGAAAATTGATTTTTTGGACTCTACCAAAAATTATTCAAAATGTCATTTGGATCGGGCCTCATGTTGAATAACCACTTTTTAAACCCTCACAGTGACCAAAATTGCCATTTTTACAGAGTTTTGCTTACTCAAAATCTTCAATTTTGACAAATTTCAGGCACAGAAATGACTTTAAACACACTTATTTTAGTTGAAAAAGTAAGAATTCACATCCAACCGTCATTTATAGTCAAAAGATTAAATGTTAAAATTTCATCAATATTGACCATTTTTTTCAACGTTCGACTGGTCCGGGGTCATCGTTTTTCATCAGAAAATGGATTTTTTGGACTCTACCAAAAAAGATTCAAAATGTTTTTTGGATCGGGTCTCATGTTGAATAACCACTTTTTAAACCCTCACAGTGACCAAAATTGCCATTTTTACAGAGTTTTGCTTACTCAAAATCTTCAATTTTGACCAATTTCAGGCACAGAAATGACTTTAAACACACTTATTTTAGTTGAAAAAGTAATAATTCACATCCAACCGTTATTTAAAGTCAAAAGATTAAATGTTAAAATTTCATCAATATTGACCATTTTTTCAACGTTCGACTGGTCCGGGGTCATCGTTTTTCATCAGAAAATTGATTTTTTGGACTCTACCAAAAATGATTCAAAATGTCATTTGGATCGGGCCTCATGTTGAATAACCACTTTTTAAACCCTCACAGTGACCAAAATTGCCATTTTTACAGAGTTTTGCTTACTCAAAATCTTAAATTTTGACCAATTTCAGGCACAGAAATGACTTTAAACACACTTATTTTAGTTGAAAAAGTAATAATTCACATCCAACCGTCATTTAAAGTCAAAAGATTAAATGTTAAAATTTCATCAATATTGACCATTTTTTCAACGTTCGACTGGTCCGGGGTCATCGTTTTTCATCAGAAAATTGATTTTTTGGACTCTACCAAAAATGATTCAAAATGTCATTTGGATCGGGCCTCATGTTGAATAACCACTTTTTAAACCCTCACAGTGACCAAAATTGCCATTTTTACAGAGTTTTGCTTACTCAAAATCTTAAATTTTGACCAATTTCAGGCACAGAAATGACTTTAAACACACTTATTTTAGTTGAAAAAGTAATAATTCACATCCAACCGTCATTTAAAGTCAAAAGATTAAATGTAAAAATTTCATCAATATTGACCAGTTTTTTCAACGTTCGACTGGTCCGGGGTCATCGTTTTTCATCAGAAAATTGATTTTTTGGACTCTACCAAAAATGATTCAAAATGTCATTTGGATCGGGCCTCATGTTGAATAACCACTTTTTAAACCCTCACAGTGACCAAAATTGCCATTTTTACAGAGTTTTGCTTACTCAAAATCTTCAATTTTGACAAATTTCAGGCACAGAAATGACTTTAAACACACTTATTTTAGTTGAAAAAGTAAGAATTCACATCCAACCGTCATTTAAAGTCAAAAGATTAAATGTTAAAATTTCATCAATATTGACCATTTTTTCAACGTTCGACTGGTCCGGGGTCATCGTTTTTCATCAGAAAATTGATTTTTTGGACTCTACCAAAAATTATTCAAAATGTCATTTGGATCGGGCCTCATGTTGAATAACCACTTTTTAAACCCTCACAGTGACCAAAATTGCCATTTTTACAGAGTTTTGCTTACTCAAAATCTTCAATTTTGACAAATTTCAGGCACAGAAATGACTTTAAACACACTTATTTTAGTTGAAAAAGTAAGAATTCACATCCAACCGTCATTTATAGTCAAAAGATTAAATGTTAAAATTTCATCAATATTGACCATTTTTTTCAACGTTCGACTGGTCCGGGGTCATCGTTTTTCATCAGAAAATGGATTTTTTGGACTCTACCAAAAAAGATTCAAAATGTTTTTTGGATCGGGTCTCATGTTGAATAACCACTTTTTAAACCCTCACAGTGACCAAAATTGCCATTTTTACAGAGTTTTGCTTACTCAAAATCTTCAATTTTGACCAATTTCAGGCACAGAAATGACTTTAAACACACTTATTTTAGTTGAAAAAGTAATAATTCACATCCAACCGTTATTTAAAGTCAAAAGATTAAATGTTAAAATTTCATCAATATTGACCATTTTTTCAACGTTCGACTGGTCCGGGGTCATCGTTTTTCATCAGAAAATTGATTTTTTGGACTCTACCAAAAATGATTCAAAATGTCATTTGGATCGGGCCTCATGTTGAATAACCACTTTTTAAACCCTCACAGTGACCAAAATTGCCATTTTTACAGAGTTTTGCTTACTCAAAATCTTAAATTTTGACCAATTTCAGGCACAGAAATGACTTTAAACACACTTATTTTAGTTGAAAAAGTAATAATTCACATCCAACCGTCATTTAAAGTCAAAAGATTAAATGTTAAAATTTCATCAATATTGACCATTTTTTCAACGTTCGACTGGTCCGGGGTCATCGTTTTTCATCAGAAAATTGATTTTTTGGACTCTACCAAAAATGATTCAAAATGTCATTTGGATCGGGCCTCATGTTGAATAACCACTTTTTAAACCCTCACAGTGACCAAAATTGCCATTTTTACAGAGTTTTGCTTACTCAAAATCTTAAATTTTGACCAATTTCAGGCACAGAAATGACTTTAAACACACTTATTTTAGTTGAAAAAGTAATAATTCACATCCAACCGTCATTTAAAGTCAAAAGATTAAATGTAAAAATTTCATCAATATTGACCAGTTTTTTCAACGTTCGACTGGTCCGGGGTCATCGTTTTTCATCAGAAAATTGATTTTTTGGACTCTACCAAAAATGATTCAAAATGTCATTTGGATCGGGCCTCATGTTGAATAACCACTTTTTAAACCCTCACAGTGACCAAAATTGCCATTTTTACAGAGTTTTGCTTACTCAAAATCTTCAATTTTGACAAATTTCAGGCACAGAAATGACTTTAAACACACTTATTTTAGTTGAAAAAGTAAGAATTCACATCCAACCGTCATTTAAAGTCAAAAGATTAAATGTTAAAATTTCATCAATATTGACCATTTTTTCAACGTTCGACTGGTCCGGGGTCATCGTTTTTCATCAGAAAATGGATTTTTTGGACTCTACCAAAAAAGATTCAAAATGTTTTTTGGATCGGGTCTCATGTTGAATAACCACTTTTTAAACCCTCACAGTGACCAAAATTGCCATTTTTACAGAGTTTTGCTTACTCAAAATCTTCAATTTTGACCAATTTCAGGCACAGAAATGACTTTAAACACACTTATTTTAGTTGAAAAAGTAATAATTCACATCCAACCGTTATTTAAAGTCAAAAGATTAAATGTTAAAATTTCATCAATATTGACCATTTTTTCAACGTTCGACTGGTCCGGGGTCATCGTTTTTCATCAGAAAATTGATTTTTTGGACTCTACCAAAAATGATTCAAAATGTCATTTGGATCGGGCCTCATGTTGAATAACCACTTTTTAAACCCTCACAGTGACCAAAATTGCCATTTTTACAGAGTTTTGCTTACTCAAAATCTTAAATTTTGACCAATTTCAGGCACAGAAATTACTTTAAACACACTTATTTTAGTTGAAAAAGTAATAATTCACATCCAACCGTCATTTAAAGTCAAAAGATTAAATGTTAAAATTTCATCAATATTGACCATTTTTACAACGTTCGACTGGTCCGGGGTCATCGTTTTTCATCAGAAAATTGATTTTTTGGACTCTACCAAAAATGATTCAAAATGTCATTTGGATCGGGCCTCATGTTGAATAACCACTTTTTAAACCCTCACAGTGACCAAAATTGCCATTTTTACAGAGTTTTGCTTACTCAAAATCTTCAATTTTGACCAATTTCAGGCACAGAAATGACTTTAAACACACTTATTTTAGTTGAAAAAGTAATAATTCACATCCAACCGTCATTTAAAGTCAAAAGATTAAATGTTAAAATTTCATCAATATTGACCATTTTTTCAACGTTCGACTGGTCCGGGGTCATCGTTTTTCATCAGAAAATTGATTTTTTGGACTCTACCAAAAATGATTCAAAATGTCATTTGGATCGGGCCTCATGTTGAATAACCACTTTTTAAACCCTCACAGTGACCAAAATTGCCATTTTTACAGAGTTTATCTTACTCAGAATCTTCAATTTTGACCAATTTCAGGCACAGAAATGACTTTAAACACACTTATTTTAGTTGAAAAAGTAATAATTCACATCCAACCGTCATTTAAAGTCAAAAGATGAAATGTTAAAATTTCATCAATATTGACCATTTTTTCAACGTTCGACTGGTCCGGGGTCATCGTTTTTCATCAGAAAATTGATTTTTTGGACTCTACCAAAAATGATTCAAAATGTCATTTGGATCGGGCCTCATTCAACATAACCACTTTTTAAACTCTCACAGTGACCAAAATTGCCATTTTTACAGAGTTTTGCTTACTCAAAATCTTAAATTTTGACCAATTTCAGGCACAGAAATGACTTTAAACACACTTATTTTAGTTGAAAAAGTAATAATTCACATCCAACCGTCATTTAAAGTCAAAAGATTAAATGTTAAAATTTCATCAATATTGACCATTTTTTCAACGTTCGACTGGTCCGGGGTCATCGTTTTTCATCAGAAAATTGATTTTTTGGACTCTACCAAAAATGATTCAAAATGTCATTTGGATCGGGCCTCATGTTGAATAACCACTTTTTAAACCCTCACAGTGACCAAAATTGCCATTTTTACAGAGTTTTGCTTACTCAAAATCTTCAATTTTGACAAATTTCAGGCACAGAAATGACTTTAAACACACTTATTTTAGTTGAAAAAGTAAGAATTCACATCCAACCGTCATTTAAAGTCAAAAGATTAAATGTTAAAATTTCATCAATATTGACCATTTTTTCAACGTTCGACTGGTCCGGGGTCATCGTTTTTCATCAGAAAATGGATTTTTGGACTCTACCAAAAAAGATTCAAAATGTTTTTTGGATCGGGTCTCATGTTGAATAACCACTTTTTAAACCCTCACAGTGACCAAAATTGCCATTTTTACAGAGTTTTGCTTACTCAAAATCTTCAATTTTGACCAATTTCAGGCACAGAAATGACTTTAAACACACTTATTTTAGTTGAAAAAGTAATAATTCACATCCAACCGTTATTTAAAGTCAAAAGATTAAATGTTAAAATTTCATCAACATTGACCATTTTTTCAACGTTCGACTGGTCCGGGGTCATCGTTTTTCATCAGAAAATTGATTTTTTGGACTCTACCAAAAATGATTCAAAATGTCATTTGGATCGGGCCTCATGTTGAATAACCACTTTTTAAACCCTCACAGTGACCAAAATTGCCATTTTTACAGAGTTTTGCTTACTCAAAATCTTAAATTTTGACCAATTTCAGGCACAGAAATGACTTTAAACACACTTATTTTAGTTGAAAAAGTAATAATTCA
Organism: Lissotriton vulgaris; assembly: GCF_964263255.1. Classification (NCBI taxonomy): domain Eukaryota; kingdom Metazoa; phylum Chordata; class Amphibia; order Caudata; family Salamandridae; genus Lissotriton; species Lissotriton vulgaris. The sequence continues at coordinate 497,603 of NW_028247559.1, forward strand.
CATCCAACCGTCATTTAAAGTCAAAAGATTAAATGTTAAAATTTCATCAATATTGACCATTTTTTCAACGTTCGACTGGTCCGGGGTCATCGTTTTTCATCAGAAAATTGATTTTTTGGACTCTACCAAAAATGATTCAAAATGTCATTTGGATCGGGCCTCATGTTGAATAACCACTTTTTAAACCCTCACAGTGACCAAAATTGCCATTTTTACAGAGTTTTGCTTACTCAAAATCTTAAATTTTGACCAATTTCAGGCACAGAAATGACTTTAAACACACTTATTTTAGTTGAAAAAGTAATAATTCACATCCAACTGTCATTTAAAGTCAAAAGATTAAATGTAAAAATTTCATCAATATTGACCATTTTTTCAACGTTCGACTGGTCCGGGGTCATCGTTTTTCATCAGAAAATTGATTTTTTGGACTCTACCAAAAATGATTCAAAATGTCATTTGGATCGGGCCTCATGTTGAATAACCACTTTTTAAACCCTCACAGTGACCAAAATTGCCATTTTTACAGAGTTTTGCTTACTCAAAATCTTCAATTTTGACAAATTTCAGGCACAGAAATGACTTTAAACACACTTATTTTAGTTGAAAAAGTAAGAATTCACATCCAACCGTCATTTAAAGTCAAAAGATTAAATGTTAAAATTTCATCAATATTGACCTTTTTTTCAACGTTTGACTGGTCCGGGGTCATCGTTTTTCATCAGAAAATGGATTTTTTGGACTCTACCAAAAAAGATTCAAAATGTTTTTTGGATCGGGTCTCATGTTGAATAACCACTTTTTAAACCCTCACAGTGACCAAAATTGCCATTTTTACAGAGTTTTGCTTACTCAAAATCTTCAATTTTGACCAATTTCAGGCACAGAAATGACTTTAAACACACTTATTTTAGTTGAAAAAGTAATAATTCACATCCAACCGTCATTTAAAGTCAAAAGATTAAATGTTAAAATTTCATCAATATTGACCATTTTTTCAACGTTCGACTGGTGCGGGGTCATCGTTTTTCATCAGAAAATTGATTTTTTGGACTCTACCAAAAATGATTCAAAATGTCATTTGGATCGGGCCTCATGTTGAATAACCACTTTTTAAACCCTCACAGTGACCAAAATTGCCATTTTTACAGAGTTTTGCTTACTCAGAATCTTCAATTTTGATCAATTTCAGGCACAGAAATGACTTTAAACACACTTATTTTAGTTGAAAAAGTAATAATTCACATCCAACCGTCATTTGAAGTCAAAAGATTAAATGTTAAAATTTCATCAATATTGACCATTTTTTCAACGTTCGACTGGTCCGGGGTCATCGTTTTTCATCAGAAAATTGATTTTTTGGACTCTACCAAAAATGATTCAAAATGTCATTTGGATCGGGCCTCATGTTGAATAACCACTTTTTAAACCCTCACAGTGACCAAAATTGCCATTTTTACAGAGTTTATCCTACTCAGAATCTTCAATTTTGACCAATTTCAGGCACAGAAATGACTTTAAACACACTTATTTTAGTTGAAAAAGTAATAATTCACATCCAACCGTCATTTAAAGTCAAAAGATGAAATGTTAAAATTTCATCAATATTGACCATTTTTTCAACGTTCGACTGGTCCGGGGTCATCGTTTTTCATCAGAAAATTGATTTTTTGGACTCTACCAAAAATGATTCAAAATGTCATTTGGATCGGGCCTCATGTTGAATAACCACTTTTTAAACTCTCACAGTGACCAAAATTGCAATTTTTACAGAGTTTTGCTTACTCAAAATCTTAAATTTTGACCAATTTCAGGCACAGAAATGACTTTAAACACACTTATTTTAGTTGAAAAAGTAATAATTCACATCCAACCGTCATTTAAAGTCAAAAGATTAAATGTTAAAATTTCATCAATATTGACCATTTTTTCAACGTTCGACTGGTCCGGGGTCATCGTTTTTCATCAGAAAATTGATTTTTTGGACTCTACCAAAAATGATTCAAAATGTCATTTGGATCGGGCCTCATGTTGAATAACCACTTTTTAAACCCTCACAGTGACCAAAATTGCCATTTTTACAGAGTTTTGCTTACTCAAAATCTTCAATTTTGACAAATTTCAGGCACAGAAATGACTTTAAACACACTTATTTTAGTTGAAAAAGTAAGAATTCACATCCAACCGTCATTTAAAGTCAAAAGATTAAATGTTAAAATTTCATCAATATTGACCATTTTTTCAACGTTCGACTGGTCCGGGGTCATCGTTTTTCATCAGAAAATGGATTTTTTGGACTCTACCAAAAAAGATTCAAAATGTTTTTTGGATCGGGTCTCATGTTGAATAACCACTTTTTAAACCCTCACAGTGACCGAAATTGCCATTTTTACAGAGTTTTGCTTACTCAAAATCTTCAATTTTGACCAATTTCAGGCACAGAAATGACTTTAAACACACTTATTTTAGTTGAAAAAGTAATAATTCACATCCAACCGTCATTTAAAGTCAAAAGATTAAATGTTAAAATGTCATCAATATTGACCATTTTTACAACGTTCGACTGGTCCGGGGTCATCGTTTTTCATCAGAAAATTGATTTTTTGGACTCTACCAAAAATGATTCAAAATGTCATTTGGATCGGGCCTCATGTTGAATAACCACTTTTTAAACCCTCACAGTGACCAAAATTGCCATTTTTACAGAGTTTATCTTACTCAGAATCTTCAATTTTGACCAATTTCAGGCACAGAAATGACTTTAAACACACTTATTTTAGTTGAAAAAGTAATAATTCACATCCAACCGTCATTTAAAGTCAAAAGATGAAATGTTAAAATTTCATCAATATTGACCATTTTTTCAACGTTCGACTGGTCCGGGGTCATCGTTTTTCATCAGAAAATTGATTTTTTGGACTCTACCAAAAATGATTCAAAATGTCATTTGGATCGGGCCTCATGTTGAATAACCACTTTTTAAACTCTCACAGTGACCAAAATTGCCATTTTTACAGAGTTTTGCTTACTCAAAATCTTAAATTTTGACCAATTTCAGGCACAGAAATGACTTTAAACACACTTATTTTAGTTGAAAAAGTAATAATTCACATCCAACCGTCATTTAAAGTCAAAAGATTAAATGTTAAAATTTCATCAATATTGACCATTTTTTCAACGTTCGACTGGTCCGGGGTCATCGTTTTTCATCAGAAAATTGATTTTTTGGACTCTACCAAAAATGATTCAAAATGTCATTTGGATCGGGCCTCATGTTGAATAACCACTTTTTAAACCCTCACAGTGACCAAAATTGCCATTTTTACAGAGTTTTGCTTACTCAAAATCTTCAATTTTGACAAATTTCAGGCACAGAAATGACTTTAAACACACTTATTTTAGTTGAAAAAGTAAGAATTCACATCCAACCGTCATTTAAAGTCAAAAGATTAAATGTTAAAATTTCATCAATATTGACCATTTTTTTCAACGTTCGACTGGTCCGGGGTCATCGTTTTTCATCAGAAAATGGATTTTTTGGACTCTACCAAAAAAGATTCAAAATGTTTTTTGGATCGGGTCTCATGTTGAATAACCACTTTTTAAACCCTCACAGTGACCAAAATTGCCATTTTTACAGAGTTTTGCTTACTCAAAATCTTCAATTTTGACCAATTTCAGGCACAGAAATGACTTTAAACACACTTATTTTAGTTGAAAAAGTAATAATTCACATCCAACCGTTATTTAAAGTCAAAAGATTAAATGTTAAAATTTCATCAATATTGACCATTTTTTCAACGTTCGACTGGTCCGGGGTCATCGTTTTTCATCAGAAAATTGATTTTTTGGACTCTACCAAAAATGATTCAAAATGTCATTTGGATCGGGCCTCATGTTGAATAACCACTTTTTAAACCCTCACAGTGACCAAAATTGCCATTTTTACAGAGTTTTGCTTACTCAAAATCTTAAATTTTGACCAATTTCAGGCACAGAAATGACTTTAAACACACTTATTTTAGTTGAAAAAGTAATAATTCACATCCAACCGTCATTTAAAGTCAAAAGATTAAATGTTAAAATTTCATCAATATTGACCATTTTTTCAACGTTCGACTGGTCCGGGGTCATCGTTTTTCATCAGAAAATTGATTTTTTGGACTCTACCAAAAATGATTCAAAATGTCATTTGGATCGGGCCTCATGTTGAATAACCACTTTTTAAACCCTCACAGTGACCAAAATTGCCATTTTTACAGAGTTTTGCTTACTCAAAATCTTCAATTTTGACCAATTTCAGGCACAGAAATGACTTTAAACACACTTATTTTAGTTGAAAAAGTAATAATTCACATCCAACCGTCATTTAAAGTCAAAAGATTAAATGTTAAAATTTCATCAATATTGACCATTTTTTCAACGTTCGACTGGTCCGGGGTCATCGTTTTTCATCAGAAAATTGATTTTTTGGACTCTACCAAAAATGATTCAAAATGTCATTTGGATCGGGCCTCATGTTGAATAACCACTTTTTAAACCCTCACAGTGACCAAAATTGCCATTTTTACAGAGTTTTGCTTACTCAAAATCTTCAATTTTGACAAATTTCAGGCACAGAAATGACTTTAAACACACTTATTTTAGTTGAAAAAGTAAGAATTCACATCCAACCGTCATTTAAAGTCAAAAGATTAAATGTTAAAATTTCATCAATATTGACCATTTTTTCAACGTTCGACTGGTCCGGGGTCATCGTTTTTCATCAGAAAATGGATTTTTTGGACTCTACCAAAAAAGATTCAAAATGTTTTTTGGATCGGGTCTCATGTTGAATAACCACTTTTTAAACCCTCACAGTGACCGAAATTGCCATTTTTACAGAGTTTTGCTTACTCAAAATCTTCAATTTTGACCAATTTCAGGCACAGAAATGACTTTAAACACACTTATTTTAGTTGAAAAAGTAATAATTCACATCCAACCGTCATTTAAAGTCAAAAGATTAAATGTTAAAATGTCATCAATATTGACCATTTTTACAACGTTCGACTGGTCCGGGGTCATCGTTTTTCATCAGAAAATTGATTTTTTGGACTCTACCAAAAATGATTCAAAATGTCATTTGGATCGGGCCTCATGTTGAATAACCACTTTTTAAACCCTCACAGTGACCAAAATTGCCATTTTTACAGAGTTTATCTTACTCAGAATCTTCAATTTTGACCAATTTCAGGCACAGAAATGACTTTAAACACACTTATTTTAGTTGAAAAAGTAATAATTCACATCCAACCGTCATTTAAAGTCAAAAGATGAAATGTTAAAATTTCATCAATATTGACCATTTTTTCAACGTTCGACTGGTCCGGGGTCATCGTTTTTCATCAGAAAATTGATTTTTTGGACTCTACCAAAAATGATTCAAAATGTCATTTGGATCGGGCCTCATGTTGAATAACCACTTTTTAAACTCTCACAGTGACCAAAATTGCCATTTTTACAGAGTTTTGCTTACTCAAAATCTTAAATTTTGACCAATTTCAGGCACAGAAATGACTTTAAACACACTTATTTTAGTTGAAAAAGTAATAATTCACATCCAACCGTCATTTAAAGTCAAAAGATTAAATGTTAAAATTTCATCAATATTGACCATTTTTTCAACGTTCGACTGGTCCGGGGTCATCGTTTTTCATCAGAAAATTGATTTTTTGGACTCTACCAAAAATGATTCAAAATGTCATTTGGATCGGGCCTCATGTTGAATAACCACTTTTTAAACCCTCACAGTGACCAAAATTGCAATTTTTACAGAGTTTTGCTTACTCAAAATCTTCAATTTTGACAAATTTCAGGCACAGAAATGACTTTAAACACACTTATTTTAGTTGAAAAAGTAAGAATTCACATCCAACCGTCATTTAAAGTCAAAAGATTAAATGTTAAAATTTCATCAATATTGACCATTTTTTTCAACGTTCGACTGGTCCGGGGTCATCGTTTTTCATCAGAAAATGGATTTTTTGGACTCTACCAAAAAAGATTCAAAATGTTTTTTGGATCGGGTCTCATGTTGAATAACCACTTTTTAAACCCTCACAGTGACCAAAATTGCCATTTTTACAGAGTTTTGCTTACTCAAAATCTTCAATTTTGACCAATTTCAGGCACAGAAATGACTTTAAACACACTTATTTTAGTTGAAAAAGTAATAATTCACATCCAACCGTTATTTAAAGTCAAAAGATTAAATGTTAAAATTTCATCAATATTGACCATTTTTTCAACGTTCGACTGGTCCGGGGTCATCGTTTTTCATCAGAAAATTGATTTTTTGGACTCTACCAAAAATGATTCAAAATGTCATTTGGATCGGGCCTCATGTTGAATAACCACTTTTTAAACCCTCACAGTGACCAAAATTGCCATTTTTACAGAGTTTTGCTTACTCAAAATCTTCAATTTTGACAAATTTCAGGCACAGAAATGACTTTAAACACACTTATTTTAGTTGAAAAAGTAATAATTCACATCCAACCGTTATTTAAAGTCAAAAGATTAAATGTTAAAATTTCATCAATATTGACCATTTTTTCAACGGTCGACTGGTCCGGGGTCATCGTTTTTCATCAGAAAATTGATTTTTTGGACTCTACCAAAAATGATTCAAAATGTCATTTGGATCGGGCCTCATGTTGAATAACCACTTTTTAAACCCTCACAGTGACCAAAATTGCCATTTTTACAGAGTTGTGCTTACTCAAAATCTTAAATTTTGACCAATTTCAGGCACAGAAATGACTTTAAACACACTTATTTTAGTTGAAAAAGTAATAATTCACATCCAACCGTCATTTAAAATCAAAAGATTAAATGTAAAAATTTCATCAATATTGACCAGTTTTTTCAACGTTCGACTGGTCCGGGGTCATCGTTTTTCATCAGAAAATTGATTTTTTGGACTCTACCAAAAATGATTCAAAATGTCATTTGGATCGGGCCTCATGTTGAATAACCACTTTTTAAACCCTCACAGTGACCAAAATTGCCATTTTTACAGAGTTTTGCTTACTCAAAATCTTAAATTTTGACCAATTTCAGGCACAGAAATGACTTTAAACACACTTATTTTAGTTGAAAAAGTAATAATTCACATCCAACCGTCATTTAAAGTCAAAAGATTAAATGTTAAAATTTCATCAATATTGACCATTTTTTCAACGTTCGACTGGTCCGGGGTCATCGTTTTTCATCAGAAAATTGATTTTTTGGACTCTACCAAAAATGATTCAAAATGTCATTTGGATCGGGCCTCATGTTGAATAACCACTTTTTAAACCCTCACAGTGACCAAAATTGCCATTTTTACAGAGTTTTGCTTACTCAAAATCTTAAATTTTGACCAATTTCAGGCACAGAAATGACTTTAAACACACTTATTTTAGTTGAAAAAGTAATAATTCACATCCAACCGTCATTTAAAGTCAAAAGATTAAATGTTAAAATTTCATCAATATTGACCATTTTTTCAACGTTCGACTGGTCCGGGGTCATCGTTTTTCATCAGAAAATTGATTTTTTGGACTCTACCAAAAATGTTTCAAAATGTCATTTGGATCGGGCCTCATGTTGAATAACCACTTTTTAAACCCTCACAGTGACCAAAATTGCCATTTTTACAGAGTTTTGCTTACTCAAAATCTTCAATTTTGACCAATTTCAGGCACAGAAATGACTTTAAACACACTTATTTTAGTTGAAAAAGTAATAATTCACATCCAACCGTCATTTAAAGTCAAAAGATTAAATGTTAAAATTTCATCAATATTGACCATTTTTTCAACGTTCGACTGGTCCGGGGTCATCGTTTTTCATCAGAAAATTGATTTTTTGGACTCTACCAAAAAAGATTCAAAATGTCTTTTGGATCGGGTCTCATGTTGAATAACCACTTTTTAAACCCTCACAGTGACCAAAATTGCCATTTTTACAGAGTTTTGCTTACTCAAAATCTTCAATTTTGACCACTTTCAGGCACAGAAATGACTTTAAACACACTTATTTTAGTTGAAAAAGTAATAATTCACATCCAACCGTCATTTAAAGTCAAAAGATTAAATGTTAAAATTTCATCAATATTGACCATTTTTACAACGTTCGACTGGTCCGGGGTCATCGTTTTTCATCAGAAAATTGATTTTTTGGACTCTACCAAAAATGATTCAAAATGTCATTTGGATCGGGCCTCATGTTGAATAACCACTTTTTAAACCCTCACAGTGACCAAAATTGCCATTTTTACAGAGTTTTGCTTACTCAAAATCTTCAAATTTGACCAATTTCAGGCACAGAAATGACTTTAAACACACTTATTTTAGTTGAAAAAGTAATAATTCACATCCAACCGTCATTTAAAGTCAAAAGATTAAATGTTAAAATTTCATCAATATTGACCATTTTTTCAACGTTCGACTGGTGCGGGGTCATCGTTATTCATCAGAAAATTGATTTTTTGGAGTCTACCAAAAATGATTCAAAATGTCATTTGGATCGGGCCTCATGTTGAATAACCACTTTTTAAACCCTCACAGTGACCAAAATTGCCATTTTTACAGAGTTTTGCTTACTCAGAATCTTCAATTTTGACCAATTTCAGGCACAGAAATGACTTTAAACACACTTATTTTAGTTGAAAAAGTAATAATTCACATCCAACCGTCATTAAAAGTCAAAAGATTAAATGTTAAAATTTCATCAATATTGACCATTTTTTCAACGTTCGACTGGTCCGGGGTCATCGTTTTTCATCAGAAAATTGATTTTTTGGACTCTACCAAAAATGATTCAAAATGTCATTTGGATCGGGCCTCATGTTGAATAACCACTTTTTAAACCCTCACAGTGACCAAAATTGCCATTTTTACAGAGTTTTGCTTACTCAAAATCTTCAATTTTGACAAATTTCAGGCACAGAAATGACTTTAAACACACTTATTTTAGTTGAAAAAGTAAGAATTCACATCCAACCGTCATTTAAAGTCAAAAGATTAAATGTTAAAATTTCATCAATATTGACCATTTTTTTCAACGTTCGACTGGTCCGGGGTCATCGTTTTTCATCAGAAAATGGATTTTTTGGACTCTACCAAAAAAGATTCAAAATGTTTTTTGGATCGGGTCTCATGTTGAATAACCACTTTTTAAACCCTCACAGTGACCAAAATTGCCATTTTTACAGAGTTTTGCTTACTCAAAATCTTCAATTTTGACCAATTTCAGGCACAGAAATGACTTTAAACACACTTATTTTAGTTGAAAAAGTAATAATTCACATCCAACCGTTATTTAAAGTCAAAAGATTAAATGTTAAAATTTCATCAATATTGACCATTTTTTCAACGTTCGACTGGTCCGGGGTCATCGTTTTTCATCAGAAAATTGATTTTTTGGACTCTACCAAAAATGATTCAAAATGTCATTTGGATCGGGCCTCATGTTGAATAACCACTTTTTAAACCCTCACAGTGACCAAAATTGCCATTTTTACAGAGTTTTGCTTACTCAAAATCTTAAATTTTGACCAATTTCAGGCACAGAAATGACTTTAAACACACTTATTTTAGTTGAAAAAGTAATAATTCACATCCAACCGTCATTTAAAGTCAAAAGATTAAATGTTAAAATTTCATCAATATTGACCATTTTTTCAACGTTCGACTGGTCCGGGGTCATCGTTTTTCATCAGAAAATTGATTTTTTGGACTCTACCAAAAATGATTCAAAATGTCATTTGGATCGGGCCTCATGTTGAATAACCACTTTTTAAACCCTCACAGTGACCAAAATTGCCATTTTTACAGAGTTTTGCTTACTCAAAATCTTAAATTTTGACCAATTTCAGGCACAGAAATGACTTTAAACACACTTATTTTAGTTGAAAAAGTAATAATTCACATCCAACCGTCATTTAAAGTCAAAAGATTAAATGTTAAAATTTCATCAATATTGACCATTTTTTCAACGTTCGACTGGTCCGGGGTCATCGTTTTTCATCAGAAAATTGATTTTTTGGACTCTACCAAAAATGATTCAAAATGTCATTTGGATCGGGCCTCATGTTGAATAACCACTTTTTAAACCCTCACAGTGACCAAAATTGCCATTTTTACAGAGTTTTGCTTACTCAAAATCTTCAATTTTGACCAATTTCAGGCACAGAAATGACTTTAAACACACTTATTTTAGTTGAAAAAGTAATAATTCACATCCAACTGTCATTTAAAGTCAAAAGATTAAATGTTAAAATTTCATCAATATTGACCATTTTTTCAACGTTCGACTGGTCCGGGGTCATCGTTTTTCATCAGAAAATTGATTTTTTGGACTCTACCAAAAATGATTCAAAATGTCATTTGGATCGGGCCTCATGTTGAATAACCACTTTTTAAACCCTCACAGTGACCAAAATTGCCATTTTTACAGAGTTTTGCTTACTCAAAATCTTAAATTTTGACCAATTTCAGGCACAGAAATGACTTTAAACACACTTATTTTAGTTGAAAAAGTAATAATTCACATCCAACCGTCATTTAAAGTCAAAAGATTAAATGTAAAAATTTCATCAATATTGACCAGTTTTTTCAACGTTCGACTGGTCCGGGGTCATCGTTTTTCATCAGAAAATTGATTTTTTGGACTCTACCAAAAATGATTCAAAATGTCATTTGGATCGGGCCTCATGTTGAATAACCACTTTTTAAACCCTCACAGTGACCAAAATTGCCATTTTTACAGAGTTTTGCTTACTCAAAATCTTCAATTTTGACAAATTTCAGGCACAGAAATGACTTTAAACACACTTATTTTAGTTGAAAAAGTAAGAATTCACATCCAACCGTCATTTAAAGTCAAAAGATTAAATGTTAAAATTTCATCAATATTGACCATTTTTTCAACGTTCGACTGGTCCGGGGTCATCGTTTTTCATCAGAAAATGGATTTTTTGGACTCTACCAAAAAAGATTCAAAATGTTTTTTGGATCGGGTCTCATGTTGAATAACCACTTTTTAAACCCTCACAGTGACCAAAATTGCCATTTTTACAGAGTTTTGCTTACTCAAAATCTTCAATTTTGACCAATTTCAGGCACAGAAATGACTTTAAACACACTTATTTTAGTTGAAAAAGTAATAATTCACATCCAACCGTCATTTAAAGTCAAAAGATTAAATGTTAAAATTTCATCAATATTGACCATTTTTACAACGTTCGACTGGTCCGGGGTCATCGTTTTTCATCAGAAAATTGATTTTTTGGACTCTACCAAAAATGATTCAAAATGTCATTTGGATCGGGCCTCATGTTGAATAACCACTTTTTAAACCCTCACAGTGACCAAAATTGCCATTTTTACAGAGTTTTGCTTACTCAAAATCTTCAAATTTGACCAATTTCAGGCACAGAAATGACTTTAAACACACTTATTTTAGTTGAAAAAGTAATAATTCACATCCAACCGTCATTTAAAGTCAAAAGATTAAATGTTAAAATTTCATCAATATTGACCATTTTTTCAACGTTCGACTGGTGCGGGGTCATCGTTATTCATCAGAAAATTGATTTTTTGGAGTCTACCAAAAATGATTCAAAATGTCATTTGGATCGGGCCTCATGTTGAATAACCACTTTTTAAACCCTCACAGTGACCAAAATTGCCATTTTTACAGAGTTTTGCTTACTCAGAATCTTCAATTTTGACCAATTTCAGGCACAGAAATGACTTTAAACACACTTATTTTAGTTGAAAAAGTAATAATTCACATCCAACCGTCATTAAAAGTCAAAAGATTAAATGTTAAAATTTCATCAATATTGACCATTTTTTCAACGTTCGACTGGTCCGGGGTCATCGTTTTTCATCAGAAAATTGATTTTTTGGACTCTACCAAAAATGATTCAAAATGTCATTTGGATCGGGCCTCATGTTGAATAACCACTTTTTAAACCCTCACAGTGACCAAAATTGCCATTTTTACAGAGTTTTGCTTACTCAAAATCTTCAATTTTGACAAATTTCAGGCACAGAAATGACTTTAAACACACTTATTTTAGTTGAAAAAGTAAGAATTCACATCCAACCGTCATTTAAAGTCAAAAGATTAAATGTTAAAATTTCATCACTATTGACCATTTTTTTCAACGTTCGACTGGTCCGGGGTCATCGTTTTTCATCAGAAAATGGATTTTTTGGACTCTACCAAAAAAGATTCAAAATGTTTTTTGGATCGGGTCTCATGTTGAATAACCACTTTTTAAACCCTCACAGTGACCAAAATTGCCATTTTTACAGAGTTTTGCTTACTCAAAATCTTCAATTTTGACCAATTTCAGGCACAGAAATGACTTTAAACACACTTATTTTAGTTGAAAAAGTAATAATTCACATCCAACCGTTATTTAAAGTCAAAAGATTAAATGTTAAAATTTCATCAATATTGACCATTTTTTCAACGTTCGACTGGTCCGGGGTCATCGTTTTTCATCAGAAAATTGATTTTTTGGACTCTACCAAAAATGATTCAAAATGTCATTTGGATCGGGCCTCATGTTGAATAACCACTTTTTAAACCCTCACAGTGACCAAAATTGCCATTTTTACAGAGTTTTGCTTACTCAAAATCTTAAATTTTGACCAATTTCAGGCACAGAAATGACTTTAAACACACTTATTTTAGTTGAAAAAGTAATAATTCACATCCAACCGTCATTTAAAGTCAAAAGATTAAATGTTAAAATTTCATCAATATTGACCATTTTTTCAACGTTCGACTGGTCCGGGGTCATCGTTTTTCATCAGAAAATTGATTTTTTGGACTCTACCAAAAATGATTCAAAATGTCATTTGGATCGGGCCTCATGTTGAATAACCACTTTTTAAACCCTCACAGTGACCAAAATTGCCATTTTTACAGAGTTTTGCTTACTCAAAATCTTAAATTTTGACCAATTTCAGGCACAGAAATGACTTTAAACACACTTATTTTAGTTGAAAAAGTAATAATTCACATCCAACCGTCATTTAAAGTCAAAAGATTAAATGTTAAAATTTCATCAATATTGACCATTTTTTCAACGTTCGACTGGTCCGGGGTCATCGTTTTTCATCAGAAAATTGATTTTTTGGACTCTACCAAAAATGATTCAAAATGTCATTTGGATCGGGCCTCATGTTGAATAACCACTTTTTAAACCCTCACAGTGACCAAAATTGCCATTTTTACAGAGTTTTGCTTACTCAAAATCTTCAATTTTGACCAATTTCAGGCACAGAAATGACTTTAAACACACTTATTTTAGTTGAAAAAGTAATAATTCACATCCAACTGTCATTTAAAGTCAAAAGATTAAATGTTAAAATTTCATCAATATTGACCATTTTTTCAACGTTCGACTGGTCCGGGGTCATCGTTTTTCATCAGAAAATTGATTTTTTGGACTCTACCAAAAATGATTCAAAATGTCATTTGGATCGGGCCTCATGTTGAATAACCACTTTTTAAACCCTCACAGTGACCAAAATTGCCATTTTTACAGAGTTTTGCTTACTCAAAATCTTAAATTTTGACCAATTTCAGGCACAGAAATGACTTTAAACACACTTATTTTAGTTGAAAAAGTAATAATTCACATCCAACCGTCATTTAAAGTCAAAAGATTAAATGTAAAAATTTCATCAATATTGACCAGTTTTTTCAACGTTCGACTGGTCCGGGGTCATCGTTTTTCATCAGAAAATTGATTTTTTGGACTCTACCAAAAATGATTCAAAATGTCATTTGGATCGGGCCTCATGTTGAATAACCACTTTTTAAACCCTCACAGTGACCAAAATTGCCATTTTTACAGAGTTTTGCTTACTCAAAATCTTCAATTTTGACAAATTTCAGGCACAGAAATGACTTTAAACACACTTATTTTAGTTGAAAAAGTAAGAATTCACATCCAACCGTCATTTAAAGTCAAAAGATTAAATGTTAAAATTTCATCAATATTGACCATTTTTTCAACGTTCGACTGGTCCGGGGTCATCGTTTTTCATCAGAAAATGGATTTTTTGGACTCTACCAAAAAAGATTCAAAATGTTTTTTGGATCGGGTCTCATGTTGAATAACCACTTTTTAAACCCTCACAGTGACCAAAATTGCCATTTTTACAGAGTTTTGCTTACTCAAAATCTTCAATTTTGACCAATTTCAGGCACAGAAATGACTTTAAACACACTTATTTTAGTTGAAAAAGTAATAATTCACATCCAACCGTTATTTAAAGTCAAAAGATTAAATGTTAAAATTTCATCAATATTGACCATTTTTTCAACGTTCGACTGGTCCGGGGTCATCGTTTTTCATCAGAAAATTGATTTTTTGGACTCTACCAAAAATGATTCAAAATGTCATTTGGATCGGGCCTCATGTTGAATAACCACTTTTTAAACCCTCACAGTGACCAAAATTGCCATTTTTACAGAGTTTTGCTTACTCAAAATCTTCAATTTTGACCAATTTCAGGCACAGAAATGACTTTAAACACACTTATTTTAGTTGAAAAAGTAATAATTCACATCCAACCGTCATTTAAAGTCAAAAGATTAAATGTTAAAATTTCATCAATATTGACCATTTTTTCAACGTTCGACTGGTCCGGGGTCATCGTTTTTCATCAGAAAATTGATTTTTTGGACTCTACCAAAAATGATTCAAAATGTCATTTGGATCGGGCCTCATGTTGAATAACCACTATTTAAACCCTCACAGTGACCAAAATTGCCATTTTTACAGAGTTTTGCTTACTCAGAATCTTCAATTTTGACCAATTTCAGGCACAGAAATGACTTTAAACACACTTATTTTAGTTGAAAAAGTAATAATTCACATCCAACCGTCATTTAAAGTCAAAAGATTAAATGTTAAAATTTCATCAATATTGACCATTTTTTCAACGTTCGACTGGTCCGGGTTCATCGTTTTTCATCAGAAAATTGATTTTTTGGACTCTACCAAAAATGATTCAAAATGTCATTTGGATCGGGCCTCATGTTGAATAACCACTTTTTAAACCCTCACAGTGACCAAAATTGCCATTTTTACAGAGTTTATCTTACTCAGAATCTTCAATTTTGACCAATTTCAGGCACAGAAATGACTTTAAACACACTTATTTTAGTTGAAAAAGTAATAATTCACATCCAACCGTCATTTAAAGTCAAAAGATGAAATGTTAAAATTTCATCAATATTGACCATTTTTTCAACGTTCGACTGGTCCGGGG
This sequence comes from Lissotriton vulgaris, assembly GCF_964263255.1. Classification (NCBI taxonomy): domain Eukaryota; kingdom Metazoa; phylum Chordata; class Amphibia; order Caudata; family Salamandridae; genus Lissotriton; species Lissotriton vulgaris. The sequence goes on from NW_028247559.1 coordinate 512,935, forward strand.
TCATCGTTTTTCATCAGAAAATTGATTTTTTGGACTCTACCAAAAATGATTCAAAATGTCATTTGGATCGGGCCTCATGTTGAATAACCACTTTTTAAACTCTCACAGTGACCAAAATTGCCATTTTTACAGAGTTTTGCTTACTCAAAATCTTAAATTTTGACCAATTTCAGGCACAGAAATGACTTTAAACACACTTATTTTAGTTGAAAAAGTAATAATTCACATCCAACCGTCATTTAAAGTCAAAAGATTAAATGTTAAAATTTCATCAATATTGACCATTTTTTCAACGTTCGACTGGTCCGGGGTCATCGTTTTTCATCAGAAAATTGATTTTTTGGACTCTACCAAAAATGATTCAAAATGTCATTTGGATCGGGCCTCATGTTGAATAACCACTTTTTAAACCCTCACAGTGACCAAAATTGCCATTTTTACAGAGTTTATCTTACTCAGAATCTTCAATTTTGACCAATTTCAGGCACAGAAATGACTTTAAACACACTTATTTTAGTTGAAAAAGTAATAATTCACATCCAACCGTCATTTAAAGTCAAAAGATTAAATGTTAAAATTTCATCAATATTGACCATTTTTTCAACGTTCGACTGGTCCGGGGTCATCGTTTTTCATCAGAAAATTGATTTTTTGGACTCTACCAAAAATGATTCAAAATGTCATTTGGATCGGGCCTCATGTTGAATAACCACTTTTTAAACCCTCACAGTGACCAAAATTGCCATTTTTACAGAGTTTTGCTTACTCAAAATCTTCAATTTTGACAAATTTCAGGCACAGAAATGACTTTAAACACACTTATTTTAGTTGAAAAAGTAAGAATTCACATCCAACCGTCATTTAAAGTCAAAAGATTAAATGTTAAAATTTCATCAATATTGACCATTTTTTTCAACGTTCGACTGGTCCGGGGTCATCGTTTTTCATCAGAAAATGGATTTTTTGGACTCTACCAAAAAAGATTCAAAATGTTTTTTGGATCGGGTCTCATGTTGAATAACCACTTTTTAAACCCTCACAGTGACCAAAATTGCCATTTTTACAGAGTTTTGCTTACTCAAAATCTTCAATTTTGACCAATTTCAGGCACAGAAATGACTTTAAACACACTTATTTTAGTTGAAAAAGTAATAATTCACATCCAACCGTTATTTAAAGTCAAAAGATTAAATGTTAAAATTTCATCAATATTGACCATTTTTTCAACGTTCGACTGGTCCGGGGTCATCGTTTTTCATCAGAAAATTGATTTTTTGGACTCTACCAAAAATGATTCAAAATGTCATTTGGATCGGGCCTCATGTTGAATAACCACTTTTTAAACCCTCACAGTGACCAAAATTGCCATTTTTACAGAGTTTTGCTTACTCAAAATCTTAAATTTTGACCAATTTCAGGCACAGAAATGACTTTAAACACACTTATTTTAGTTGAAAAAGTAATAATTCACATCCGACCGTCATTTAAAGTCAAAAGATTAAATGTTAAAATTTCATCAATATTGACCATTTTTTCAACGTTCGACTGGTCCGGGGTCATCGTTTTTCATCAGAAAATTGATTTTTTGGACTCTACCAAAAATGATTCAAAATGTCATTTGGATCGGGCCTCATGTTGAATAACCACTTTTTAAACCCTCACAGTGACCAAAATTGCCATTTTTACAGAGTTTTGCTTACTCAAAATCTTAAATTTTGACCAATTTCAGGCACAGAAATGACTTTAAACACACTTATTTTAGTTGAAAAAGTAATAATTCACATCCAACCGTCATTTAAAGTCAAAAGATTAAATGTTAAAATTTCATCAATATTGACCATTTTTTCAACGTTCGACTGGTCCGGGGTCATCGTTTTTCATCAGAAAATTGATTTTTTGGACTCTACCAAAAATGATTCAAAATGTCATTTGGATCGGGCCTCATGTTGAATAACCACTTTTTAAACCCTCACAGTGACCAAAATTGCCATTTTTACAGAGTTTTGCTTACTCAAAATCTTCAATTTTGACCAATTTCAGGCACAGAAATGACTTTAAACACACTTATTTTAGTTGAAAAAGTAATAATTCACATCCAACCGTCATTTAAAGTCAAAAGATTAAATGTTAAAATTTCATCAATATTGACCATTTTTTCAACGTTCGACTGGTCCGGGGTCATCGTTTTTCATCAGAAAATTGATTTTTTGGACTCTACCAAAAATGATTCAAAATGTCATTTGGATCGGGCCTCATGTTGAATAACCACTTTTTAAACCCTCACAGTGACCAAAATTGCCATTTTTACAGAGTTTTGCTTACTCAAAATCTTAAATTTTGACCAATTTCAGGCACAGAAATGACTTTAAACACACTTATTTTAGTTGAAAAAGTAATAATTCACATCCAACCGTCATTTAAAGTCAAAAGATTAAATGTAAAAATTTCATCAATATTGACCAGTTTTTTCAACGTTCGACTGGTCCGGGGTCATCGTTTTTCATCAGAAAATTGATTTTTTGGACTCTACCAAAAATGATTCAAAATGTCATTTGGATCGGGCCTCATGTTGAATAACCACTTTTTAAACCCTCACAGTGACCAAAATTGCCATTTTTACAGAGTTTTGCTTACTCAAAATCTTCAATTTTGACAAATTTCAGGCACAGAAATGACTTTAAACACACTTATTTTAGTTGAAAAAGTAAGAATTCACATCCAACCGTCATTTAAAGTCAAAAGATTAAATGTTAAAATTTCATCAATATTGACCATTTTTTCAACGTTCGACTGGTCCGGGGTCATCGTTTTTCATCAGAAAATGGATTTTTTGGACTCTACCAAAAAAGATTCAAAATGTTTTTTGGATCGGGTCTCATGTTGAATAACCACTTTTTAAACCCTCACAGTGACCAAAATTGCCATTTTTACAGAGTTTTGCTTACTCAAAATCTTCAATTTTGACCAATTTCAGGCACAGAAATGACTTTAAACACACTTATTTTAGTTGAAAAAGTAATAATTCACATCCAACCGTTATTTAAAGTCAAAAGATTAAATGTTAAAATTTCATCAATATTGACCATTTTTTCAACGTTCGACTGGTCCGGGGTCATCGTTTTTCATCAGAAAATTGATTTTTTGGACTCTACCAAAAATGATTCAAAATGTCATTTGGATCGGGCCTCATGTTGAATAACCACTTTTTAAACCCTCACAGTGACCAAAATTGCCATTTTTACAGAGTTTTGCTTACTCAAAATCTTCAATTTTGACCAATTTCAGGCACAGAAATGACTTTAAACACACTTATTTTAGTTGAAAAAGTAATAATTCACATCCAACCGTCATTTAAAGTCAAAAGATTAAATGTTAAAATTTCATCAATATTGACCATTTTTTCAACGTTCGACTGGTCCGGGGTCATCGTTTTTCATCAGAAAATTGATTTTTTGGACTCTACCAAAAATGATTCAAAATGTCATTTGGATCGGGCCTCATGTTGAATAACCACTATTTAAACCCTCACAGTGACCAAAATTGCCATTTTTACAGAGTTTTGCTTACTCAGAATCTTCAATTTTGACCAATTTCAGGCACAGAAATGACTTTAAACACACTTATTTTAGTTGAAAAAGTAATAAGTCACATCCAACCGTCATTTAAAGTCAAAAGATTAAATGTTAAAATTTCATCAATATTGACCATTTTTTCAACGTTCGACTGGTCCGGGGTCATCGTTTTTCATCAGAAAATTGATTTTTTGGACTCTACCAAAAATGATTCAAAATGTCATTTGGATCGGGCCTCATGTTGAATAACCACTTTTTAAACCCTCACAGTGACCAAAATTGCCATTTTTACAGAGTTTATCTTACTCAGAATCTTCAATTTTGACCAATTTCAGGCACAGAAATGACTTTAAACACACTTATTTTAGTTGAAAAAGTAATAATTCACATCCAACCGTCATTTAAAGTCAAAAGATGAAATGTTAAAATTTCATCAATATTGACCATTTTTACAACGTTCGACTGGTCCGGGGTCATCGTTTTTCATCAGAAAATTGATTTTTTGGACTCTACCAAAAATGATTCAAAATGTCATTTGGATCGGGCCTCATGTTGAATAACCACTTTTTAAACCCTCACAGTGACCAAAATTGCCATTTTTACAGAGTTTATCTTACTCAGAATCTTCAATTTTGACCAATTTCAGGCACAGAAATGACTTTAAACACACTTATTTTAGTTGAAAAAGTAATAATTCACATCCAACCGTCATTTAAAGTCAAAAGATTAAATGTTAAAATGTCATCAATATTGACCATTTTTACAACGTTCGACTGGTCCGGGGTCATCGTTTTTCATCAGAAAATTGATTTTTTTGACTCTACCAAAAATGACTCAAAATGTCATTTGGATCGGGCCTCATGTTGAATAACCACTTTTTAAACCCTCACAGTGACCAAAATTGCCATTTTTACAGAGTTTTGCTTACTCAAAATCTTCAATTTTGACCAATTTCAGGCACAGAAATGACTTTAAACACACTTATTTTAGTTGAAAAAGTAATAATTCACATCCAACCGTCATTTAAAGTCAAAAGATTAAATGTTAAAATTTCATCAATATTGACCATTTTTTCAACGTTCGACTGGTCCGGGGTCATCGTTTTTCATCAGAAAATTGATTTTTTGGACTCTACCAAAAATGATTCAAAATGTCATTTGGATCGGGCCTCATGTTGAATAACCACTATTTAAACCCTCACAGTGACCAAAATTGCCATTTTTACAGAGTTTTGCTTACTCAGAATCTTCAATTTTGACCAATTTCAGGCACAGAAATGACTTTAAACACACTTATTTTAGTTGAAAAAGTAATAATTCACATCCAACCGTCATTAAAAGTCAAAAGATTAAATGTTAAAATTTCATCAATATTGACCATTTTTTCAACGTTCGACTGGTCCGGGGTCATCGTTTTTCATCAGAAAATTGATTTTTTGGACTCTACCAAAAATGATTCAAAATGTCATTTGGATCGGGCCTCATGTTGAATAACCACTTTTTAAACCCTCACAGTGACCAAAATTGCCATTTTTACAGAGTTTTGCTTACTCAAAATCTTCAATTTTGACAAATTTCAGGCACAGAAATGACTTTAAACACACTTATTTTAGTTGAAAAAGTAAGAATTCACATCCAACCGTCATTTAAAGTCAAAAGATTAAATGTTAAAATTTCATCAATATTGACCATTTTTTTCAACGTTCGACTGGTCCGGGTCCGGGGTCATCGTTTTTCATCAGAAAATGGATTTTTTGGACTCTACCAAAAAAGATTCAAAATGTTTTTTGGATCGGGTCTCATGTTGAATAACCACTTTTTAAACCCTCACAGTGACCAAAATTGCCATTTTTACAGAGTTTTGCTTACTCAAAATCTTCAATTTTGACCACTTTCAGGCACAGAAATGACTTTAAACACACTTATTTTAGTTGAAAAAGTAATAATTCACATCCAACCGTTATTTAAAGTCAAAAGATTAAATGTTAAAATTTCATCAATATTGACCATTTTTTCAACGTTCGACTGGTCCGGGGTCATCGTTTTTCATCAGAAAATTGATTTTTTGGACTCTACCAAAAATGATTCAAAATGTCTTTTGGATCGGGTCTCATGTTGAATAACCACTTTTTAAACCCTCACAGTGACCAAAATTGCCATTTTTACAGAGTTTTGCTTACTCAAAATCTTCAATTATGACCACTTTCAGGCACAGAAATGACTTTAAACACACTTATTTTAGTTGAAAAAGTAATAATTCACATCCAACTGTCATTTAAAGTCAAAAGATTAAATGTAAACATTTCATCAATATTGACCATTTTTTCAACGTTCGACTGGTCCGGGGTCATCGTTTTTCATCAGAAAATGGATTTTTTTGGACTCTACCAAAAATGATTCAAAATGTCATTTGGATCGGGCCTCATGTTGAATAACCACTTTTTAAACCCTCACAGTGACCAAAATTGCCATTTTTACAGAGTTTTGCTTACTCAAAATCTTAAATTTTGACCAATTTCAGGCACAGAAATGACTTTAAACACACTTATTTTAGTTGAAAAAGTAATAATTCACATCCAACCGTCATTTAAAGTCAAAAGATTAAATGTTAAAATTTCATCAATATTGACCATTTTTTCAACGTTCAACTGGTCCGGGGTCATCGTTTTTCATCAGAAAATGGATTTTTTGGACTCTACCAAAAAAGATTCAAAATGTTTTTTGGATCGGGTCTCATGTTGAATAACCACTTTTTAAACCCTCACAGTGACCAAAATTGCCATTTTTACAGAGTTTTGCTTACTCAAAATCTTCAATTTTGACCAATTTCAGGCACAGAAATGACTTTAAACACACTTATTTTAGTTGAAAAAGTAATAATTCACATCCAACCGTTATTTAAAGTCAAAAGATTAAATGTTAAAATTTCATCAATATTGACCATTTTTTCAACGGTCGACTGGTCCGGGGTCATCGTTTTTCATCAGAAAATTGATTTTTTGGACTCTACCAAAAATGATTCAAAATGTCATTTGGATCGGGCCTCATGTTGAATAACCACTTTTTAAACCCTCACAGTGACCAAAATTGCCATTTTTACAGAGTTTTGCTTACTCAAAATCTTAAATTTTGACCAATTTCAGGCACAGAAATGACTTTAAACACACTTATTTTAGTTGAAAAAGTAATAATTCACATCCAACCGTCATTTAAAGTCAAAAGATTAAATGTAAACATTTCATCAATATTGACCATTTTTTCAACGTTCGACTGGTCCGGGGTCATCGTTTTTCATCAGAAAATTGATTTTTTTGGACTCTACCAAAAATGATTCAAAATGTCATTTGGATCGGGCCTCATGTTGAATAACCACTTTTTAAACCCTCACAGTGACCAAAATTGCCATTTTTACAGAGTTTTGCTTACTCAAAATCTTAAATTTTGACCAATTTCAGGCACAGAAATGACTTTAAACACACTTATTTTAGTTGAAAAAGTAATAATTCACATCCAACCGTCATTTAAAGTCAAAAGATTAAATGTTAAAATTTCATCAATATTGACCATTTTTTCAACGTTCGACTGGTCCGGGGTCATCGTTTTTCATCAGAAAATGGATTTTTTGGACTCTACCAAAAAAGATTCAAAATGTTTTTTGGATCGGGTCTCATGTTGAATAACCACTTTTTAAACCCTCACAGTGACCAAAATTGCCATTTTTACAGAGTTTTGCTTACTCAAAATCTTCAATTTTGACCAATTTCAGGCACAGAAATGACTTTAAACACACTTATTTTAGTTGAAAAAGTAATAATTCACATCCAACCGTTATTTAAAGTCAAAAGATTAAATGTTAAAATTTCATCAATATTGACCATTTTTTCAACGGTCGACTGGTCCGGGGTCATCGTTTTTCATCAGAAAATTGATTTTTTGGACTCTACCAAAAATGATTCAAAATGTCATTTGGATCGGGCCTCATGTTGAATAACCACTTTTTAAACCCTCACAGTGACCAAAATTGCCATTTTTACAGAGTTTTGCTTACTCAAAATCTTCAATTTTGACCAATTTCAGGCACAGAAATGACTTTAAACACACTTATTTTAGTTGAAAAAGTAATAATTCACATCCAACCGTCATTTAAAGTCAAAAGATTAAATGTTAAAATTTCATCAATATTGACCATTTTTTCAACGTTCGACTGGTCCGGGGTCATCGTTTTTCATCAGAAAATTGATTTTTTTGGACTCTACCAAAAATGATTCAAAATGTCATTTGGATCGGGCCTCATGTTGAATAACCACTTTTTAAACCCTCACAGTGACCAAAATTGCCATTTTTACAGAGTTTTGCTTACTCAAAATCTTCAATTTTGACCAATTTCAGGCACAGAAATGACTTTAAACACACTTATTTTAGTTGAAAAAGTAATAATTCACATCCAACCGTCATTTAAAGTCAAAAGACTAAATGTTAAAATTTCATCAATATTGACCATTTTTTCAACGTTCGACTGGTCCGGGGTCATCGTTTTTCATCAGAAAATGGATTTTTTGGACTCTACCAAAAAAGATTCAAAATGTTTTTTGGATCGGGTCTCATGTTGAATAACCACTTTTTAAACCCTCACAGTGACCAAAATTGCCATTTTTACAGAGTTTTGCTTACTCAGAATCTTCAATTTTGACCAATTTCAGGCACAGAAATGACTTTAAACACACTTATTTTAGTTGAAAAAGTAATAATTCACATCCAACCGTCATTTAAAGTCAAAAGATTAAATGTTAAAATTTCATCAATATTGACCATTTTTTCAACGTTCGACTGGTCCGGGGTCATCGTTTTTCATCAGAAAATGGATTTTTTGGACTCTACCAAAAAAGATTCAAAATGTCTTTTGGATCGGGCCTCATGTTGAATAACCACTTTTTAAACCCTCACAGTGACCAAAATTGCCATTTTTACAGAGTTTTGCTTACTCAAAATCTTCAATTTTGACCAATTTCAGGCACAGAAATGACTTTAAACACACTTATTTTAGTTGAAAAAGTAATAATTCACATCCAACCGTCATTTAAAGTCAAAAGATTAAATGTTAAAATTTCATCAATATTGACCATTTTTTCAACGTTCGACTGGTCCGGGGTCATCGTTTTTCATCAGAAAATGGATTTTTTGGACTCTACCAAAAGAGATTCAAAATGTCTTTTGGATCGGGCCTCATGTTGAATAACCACTTTTTAAACCCTCACAGTGACCAAAATTGCCATTTTTACAGAGTTTTGCTTACTCAAAATCTTAAATTTTGACCAATTTCAGGCACAGAAATGACTTTAAACACACTTATTTTAGTTGAAAAAGTAATAATTCACATTCAACCGTCATTTAAAGTCAAAAGATTAAATGTAAAAATGTCATCAATATTGACCATTTTTTCAACGTTCGACTGGTCCGGGGTCATCGTTTTTCATCAGAAAATTTTTTTTTGGACTCTACCAAAAAAGATTCAAAATGTCTTTTGGATCGGGTCTCATGTTGAATAACCACTTTTTAAACCCTCACAGTGACCAAAATTGCCATTTTTACAGAGTTTTGCTTACTCAAAATCTTCAATTTTGACCAATTTCAGGCACAGAAATGACTTTAAACACACTTATTTTAGTTGAAAAAGTAATATTTCACATCCAACCGTCATTTAAAGTCAAAAGATTAAATGTTAAAATTTCATCAATATTGACCATTTTTTCAACGTTCGACTGGTCCGGGGTCATCGTTTTTCATCAGAAAATGGATTTTTTGGACTCTACCAAAAAAGATTCAAAATGTTTTTTGGATCGGGTCTCATGTTGAATAACCACTTTTTAAACCCTCACAGTGACCAAAATTGCCATTTTTACAGAGTTTTGCTTACTCAGAATCTTCAATTTTGACCAATTTCAGGCACAGAAATGACTTTAAACACACTTATTTTAGTTGAAAAAGTAATAATTCACATCCAACCGTCATTTAAAGTGAAAAGATTAAATGTTAAAATTTCATCAATATTGACCATTTTTTCAACGTTCGACTGGTCCGGGGTCATCGTTTTTCATCAGAAAATGGATTTTTTGGACTCTACCAAAAAAGATTCAAAATGTCTTTTGGATCGGGCCTCATGTTGAATAACCACTTTTTAAACCCTCACAGTGACCAAAATTGCCATTTTTACAGAGTTTTGCTTACTCAAAATCTTCAATTTTGACCAATTTCAGGCACAGAAATGACTTTAAACACACTTATTTTAGTTGAAAAAGTAATAATTCACATCCAACCGTCATTTAAAGTCAAAAGATTAAATGTTAAAATTTCATCAATATTGACCATTTTTTCAACGTTCGACTGGTCCGGGGTCATCGTTTTTCATCAGAAAATTGATTTTTTGGACTCTACCAAAAATGATTCAAAATGTCATTTGGATTGGGCCTCATGTTGAATAACCACTTTTTAAACCCTCACAGTGACCAAAATTGCCATTTTTACAGAGTTTTGCTTACTCAAAATCTTACATTTTGACCAATTTCAGGCACAGAAATGACTTTAAACACACTTATTTTAGTTGAAAAAGTAATAATTCACATCCAACCGTCATTTAAAGTCAAAAGATTAAATGTTAAAATTTCATCAATATTGACCATTTTTTCAACGTTCGACTGGTCCGGGGTCATCGTTTTTCATCAGAAAATTGATTTTTTGGACTCTACCAAAAATGATTCAAAATGTCATTTGGATCGGGCCTCATGTTGAATAACCACTTTTTAAACCCTCACAGTGACCAAAATTGCCATTTTTACAGAGTTTTGCTTACTCAAAATCTTACATTTTGACCAATTTCAGGCACAGAAATGACTTTAAACACACTTATTTTAGTTGAAAAAGTAATAATTCACATCCAACCGTCATTTAAAGTCAAAAGATTAAATGTTAAAATTTCATCAATATTGACCATTTTTTCAACGTTCGACTGGTCATCGTTTTTCATCAGAAAATTGATTTTTTGGACTCTACCAAAAATGATTCAAAATGTCTTTTGGATCGGGTCTCATGTTGAATAACCACTTTTTAAACCCTCACAGTGACCAAAATTGCCATTTTTACAGAGTTTTGCTTACTCAAAATCTTCAATTTTGACCACTTTCAGGCACAGAAATGACTTTAAACACACTTATTTTAGTTGAAAAAGTAATAATTCACATCCAACTGTCATTTAAAGTCAAAAGATTAAATGTAAACATTTCATCAATATTGACCATTTTTTCAACGTTCGACTGGTCCGGGGTCATCGTTTTTCATCAGAAAATTGATTTTTTTGGACTCTACCAAAAATGATTCAAAATGTCATTTGGATCGGGCCTCATGTTGAATAACCACTTTTTAAACCCTCACAGTGACCAAAATTGCCATTTTTACAGAGTTTTGCTTACTCAAAATCTTCAATTTTGACCAATTTCAGGCACAGAAATGACTTTAAACACACTTATTTTAGTTGAAAAAGTAATAATTCACATCCAACCGTTATTTAAAGTCAAAAGATTAAATGTTAAAATTTCATCAATATTGACCATTTTTTCAACGGTCGACTGGTCCGGGGTCATCGTTTTTCATCAGAAAATTGATTTTTTGGACTCTACCAAAAATGATTCAAAATGTCATTTGGATCGGGCCTCATGTTGAATAACCACTTTTTAAACCCTCACAGTGACCAAAATTGCCATTTTTACAGAGTTTTGCTTACTCAAAATCTTAAATTTTGACCAATTTCAGGCACAGAAATGACTTTAAACACACTTATTTTAGTTGAAAAAGTAATAATTCACATCCAACCGTCATTTAAAGTCAAAAGATTAAATGTTAAAATTTCATCAATATTGACCATTTTTTCAACGTTCGACTGGTCCGGGGTCATCGTTTTTCATCAGAAAATTGATTTTTTTGGACTCTACCAAAAATGATTCAAAATGTCATTTGGATCGGGCCTCATGTTGAATAACCACTTTTTAAACCCTCACAGTGACCAAAATTGCCATTTTTACAGAGTTTTGCTTACTCAAAATCTTCAATTTTGACCAATTTCAGGCACAGAAATGACTTTAAACACACTTATTTTAGTTGAAAAAGTAATAATTCACATCCAACCGTCATTTAAAGTCAAAAGATTAAATGTTAAAATTTCATCAATATTGACCATTTTTTCAACGTTCGACTGGTCCGGGGTCATCGTTTTTCATCAGAAAATGGATTTTTTGGACTCTACCAAAAAAGATTCAAAATGTTTTTTGGATCGGGTCTCATGTTGAATAACCACTTTTTAAACCCTCACAGTGACCAAAATGGCCATTTTTACAGAGTTTTGCTTACTCAAAATCTTCAATTTTGACCAATTTCAGGCACAGAAATGACTTTAAACACACTTATTTTAGTTGAAAAAGTAATAATTCACATCCAACCGTCATTTAAAGTCAAAAGATTAAATGTTAAAATTTCATCAATATTGACCATTTTTTCAACGTTCGACTGGTCCGGGGTCATCGTTTTTCATCAGAAAATTGATTTTTTTGGACTCTACCAAAAATGATTCAAAATGTCATTTGGATCGGGCCTCATGTTGAATAACCACTTTTTAAACCCTCACAGTGACCAAAATTGCCATTTTTACAGAGTTTTGCTTACTCAAAATCTTCAATTTTGACCAATTTCAGGCACAGAAATGACTTTAAACACACTTATTTTAGTTGAAAAAGTAATAATTCACATCCAACCGTCATTTAAAGTCAAAAGATTAAATGTTAAAATTTCATCAATATTGACCATTTTTTCAACGTTCGACTGGTCCGGGGTCATCGTTTTTCATCAGAAAATGGATTTTTTGGACTCTACCAAAAAAGATTCAAAATGTTTTTTGGATCGGGTCTCATGTTGAATAACCACTTTTTAAACCCTCACAGTGACCAAAATGGCCATTTTTACAGAGTTTTGCTTACTCAAAATCTTCAATTTTGACCAATTTCAGGCACAGAAATGACTTTAAACACACTTATTTTAGTTGAAAAAGTAATAATTCACATCCAACCGTCATTTAAAGTCAAAAGATTAAATGTTAAAATTTCATCAATATTGACCATTTTTTCAACGTTCGACTGGTCCGGGGTCATCGTTTTTCATCAGAAAATGGATTTTTTGGACTCTACCAAAAGAGATTCAAAATGTCTTTTGGATCGGGCCTCATGTTGAATAACCACTTTTTAAACCCTCACAGTGACCAAAATTGCCATTTTTACAGAGTTTTGCTTACTCAAAATCTTAAATTTTGACCAATTTCAGGCACAGAAATGACTTTAAACACACTTATTTTAGTTGAAAAAGTAATAATTCACATTCAACCGTCATTTAAAGTCAAAAGATTAAATGTAAAAATTTCATCAATATTGACCATTTTTTCAACGTTCGACTGGTCCGGGGTCATCGTTTTTCATCAGAAAATTTTTTTTTGGACTCTACCAAAAAAGATTCAAAATGTCTTTTGGATCGGGTCTCATGTTGAATAACCACTTTTTAAACCCTCACAGTGACCAAAATTGCCATTTTTACAGAGTTTTGCTTACTCAAAATCTTCAATTTTGACCAATTTCAGGCACAGAAATGACTTTAAACACACTTATTTTAGTTGAAAAAGTAATAATTCACATCCAACCGTCATTTAAAGTCAAAAGATTAAATGTTAAAATTTCATCAATATTGACCATTTTTTCAACGTTCGACTGGTCCGGGGTCATCGTTTTTCATCAGAAAATGGATTTTTTGGACTCTACCAAAAAAGATTCAAAATGTTTTTTGGATCGGGTCTCATGTTGAATAACCACTTTTTAAACCCTCACAGTGACCAAAATTGCCATTTTTACAGAGTTTTGCTTACTCAGAATCTTCAATTTTGACCAATTTCAGGCACAGAAATGACTTTAAACACACTTATTTTAGTTGAAAAAGTAATAATTCACATCGAACCGTCATTTAAAGTCAAAAGATTAAATGTTAAAATTTCATCAATATTGACCATTTTTTCAACGTTCGACTGGTCCGGGGTCATCGTTTTTCATCAGAAAATGGATTTTTTGGACTCTACCAAAAAAGATTCAAAATGTCTTTTGGATCGGGCCTCATGTTGAATAACCACTTTTTAAACCCTCACAGTGACCAAAATTGCCATTTTTACAGAGTTTTGCTTACTCAAAATCTTACATTTTGACCAATTTCAGGCACAGAAATGACTTTAAACACACTTATTTTAGTTGAAAAAGTAATAATTCACATCCAACCGTCATTTAAAGTCAAAAGATTAAATGTTAAAATTTCATCAATATTGACCATTTTTTCAACGTTCGACTGGTCCGGGGTCATCGTTTTTCATCAGAAAATTGATTTTTTGGACTCTACCAAAAATGATTCAAAATGTCATTTGGATCGGGTCTCATGTTGAATAACCACTTTTTAAACCCTCACAGTGACCAAAATTGCCATTTTTACAGAGTTTTGCTTACTCAGAATCTTCAATTTTGACCAATTTCAGGCACAGAAATGACTTTAAACACACTTATTTTAGTTGAAAAAGTAATAATTCACATCCAACCGTCATTTAAAGTCAAAAGATTAAATGTTAAAATTTCATCAATATTGACCATTTTTTCAACGTTCGACTGGTCCGGGGTCATCGTTTTTCATCAGAAAATGGATTTTTTGGACTCTACCAAAAAAGATTCAAAATGTCTTTTGGATCGGGTCTCATGTTGAATAACCACTTTTTAAACCCTCACAGTGACCAAAATTGCCATTTTTACAGAGTTTTGCTTACTCAAAATCTTCAATTTTGACCACTTTCAGGCACAGAAATGACTTTAAACACACTTATTTTAGTTGAAAAAGTAATAATTCACATCCAACTGTCATTTAAAGTCAAAAGATTAAATGTAAACATTTCATCAATATTGACCATTTTTTCAACGTTCGACTGGTCCGGGGTCATCGTTTTTCATCAGAAAATTGATTTTTTGGACTCTACCAAAAATGATTCAAAATGTCTTTTGGATCGGGTCTCATGTTGAATAACCACTTTTTAAACCCTCACAGTGACCAAAATTGCCATTTTTACAGAGTTTTGCTTACTCAAAATCTTCAATTTTGACCACTTTCAGGCACAGAAATGACTTTAAACACACTTATTTTAGTTGAAAAAGTAATAATTCACATCCAACTGTCATTTAAAGTCAAAAGATTAAATGTAAACATTTCATCAATATTGACCATTTTTTCAACGTTCGACTGGTCCGGGGTCATCGTTTTTCATCAGAAAATTGATTTTTTTGGACTCTACCAAAAATGATTCAAAATGTCATTTGGATCGGGCCTCATGTTGAATAACCACTTTTTAAACCCTCACAGTGACCAAAATTGCCATTTTTACAGAGTTTTGCTTACTCAAAATCTTACATTTTGACCAATTTCAGGCACAGAAATGACTTTAAACACACTTATTTTAGTTGAAAAAGTAATAATTCACATCCAACCGTTATTTAAAGTCAAAAGATTAAATGTTAAAATTTCATCAATATTGACCATTATTTTTTCAACGTTCAACTGGTCCGGGTCATCGTTTTCATCAGAAAATTGATTTTTTTGGACTCTACCAAAAATGATTCAAATGTCATTTGGATCGGGCCTCATGTTGAATAACCACTTTTTAAACCCTCACAGTGACCAAAATTGCCATTTTTACAGAGTTTTGCTTACTCAAAATCTTCAATTTTGACCACTTTCAGGCACAGAAATGACTTTAAACACACTTATTTTAGTTGAAAAAGTAATAATTCACATCCAACCGTTATTTAAAGTCAAAAGATTAAATGTTAAAATTTCATCAATATTGACCATTTTTTCAACGTTCGACTGGTCCGGGGTCATCGTTTTTCATCAGAAAATTGATTTTTTGGACTCTACCAAAAATGATTCAAAATGTCTTTTGGATCGGGTCTCATGTTGAATAACCACTTTTTAAACCCTCACAGTGACCAAAATTGCCATTTTTACAGAGTTTTGCTTACTCAAAATCTTCAATTTTGACCACTTTCAGGCACAGAAATGACTTTAAACACACTTATTTTAGTTGAAAAAGTAATAATTCACATCCAACTGTCATTTAAAGTCAAAAGATTAAATGTAAACATTTCATCAATATTGACCATTTTTTCAACGTTCGACTGGTCCGGGGTCATCGTTTTTCATCAGAAAATTGATTTTTTTGGACTCTACCAAAAATGATTCAAAATGTCATTTGGATCGGGCCTCATGTTGAATAACCACTTTTTAAACCCTCACAGTGACCAAAATTGCCATTTTTACAGAGTTTTGCTTACTCAAAATCTTAAATTTTGACCAATTTCAGGCACAGAAATGACTTTAAACACACTTATTTTAGTTGAAAAAGTAATAATTCACATCCAACCGTCATTTAAAGTCAAAAGATTAAATGTTAAAATTTCATCAATATTGACCATTTTTTCAACGTTCGACTGGTCCGGGGTCATCGTTTTTCATCAGAAAATGGATTTTTTGGACTCTACCAAAAAAGATTCAAAATGTTTTTTGGATCGGGTCTCATGTTGAATAACCACTTTTTAAACCCTCACAGTGACCAAAATTGCCATTTTTACAGAGTTTTGCTTACTCAGAATCTTCAATTTTGACCAATTTCAGGCACAGAAATGACTTTAAACACACTTATTTTAGTTGAAAAAGTAATAATTCACATCCAACCGTCATTTAAAGTCAAAAGATTAAATGTTAAAATTTCATCAATATTGACCATTTTTTCAACGTTCGACTGGTCCGGGGTCATCGTTTTTCATCAGAAAATGGATTTTTTGGACTCTACCAAAAAAGATTCAAAATGTCTTTTGGATCGGGCCTCATGTTGAATAACCACTTTTTAAACCCTCACAGTGACCAAAATTGCCATTTTTACAGAGTTTTGCTTACTCAAAATCTTCAATTTTGACCAATTTCAGGCACAGAAATGACTTTAAACACACTTATTTTAGTTGAAAAAGTAATAATTCACATCCAACCGTCATTTAAAGTCAAAAGATTAAATGTTAAAATTTCATCAATATTGACCATTTTTTCAACGTTCGACTGGTCCGGGGTCATCGTTTTTCATCAGAAAATTGATTTTTTGGACTCTACCAAAAATGATTCAAAATGTCATTTGGATCGGGCCTCATGTTGAATAACCACTTTTTAAACCCTCACAGTGACCAAAATTGCCATTTTTACAGAGTTTTGCTTACTCAAAATCTTACATTTTGACCAATTTCAGGCACAGAAATGACTTTAAACACACTTATTTTAGTTGAAAAAGTAATAATTCACATCCAACCGTCATTTAAAGTCAAAAGATTAAATGTTAAAATTTCATCAATATTGACCATTTTTTCAACGTTCGACTGGTCCGGGGTCATCGTTTTTCATCAGAAAATTGATTTTTTGGACTCTACCAAAAATGATTCAAAATGTCTTTTGGATCGGGTCTCATGTTGAATAACCACTTTTTAAACCCTCACAGTGACCAAAATTGCCATTTTTACAGAGTTTTGCTTACTCAAAATCTTCAATTTTGACCACTTTCAGGCACAGAAATGACTTTAAACACACTTATTTTAGTTGAAAAAGTAATAATTCACATCCAACTGTCATTTAAAGTCAAAAGATTAAATGTAAACATTTCATCAATATTGACCATTTTTTCAACGTTCGACTGGTCCGGGGTCATCGTTTTTCATCAGAAAATTGATTTTTTGGGACTCTACCAAAAATGATTCAAAATGTCATTTGGATCGGGCCTCATGTTGAATAACCACTTTTTAAACCCTCACAGTGACCAAAATTGCCATTTTTACAGAGTTTTGCTTACTCAAAATCTTACATTTTGACCAATTTCAGGCACAGAAATGACTTTAAACACACTTATTTTAGTTGAAAAAGTAATAATTCACATCCAACCGTCATTTAAAGTCAAAAGATTAAATGTTAAAATTTCATCAATATTGACCATTTTTTCAACGTTCGACTGGTCCGGGGTCATCGTTTTTCATCAGAAAATGGATTTTTTGGACTCTACCAAAAAAGATTCAAAATGTTTTTTGGATCGGGTCTCATGTTGAATAACCACTTTTTAAACCCTCACAGTGACCAAAATTGCCATTTTTACAGAGTTTTGCTTACTCAAAATCTTCAATTTTGACCAATTTCAGGCACAGAAATGACTTTAAACACACTTATTTTAGTTGAAAAAGTAATAATTCACATCCAACCGTTATTTAAAGTCAAAAGATTAAATGTTAAAATTTCATCAATATTGACCATTTTTTCAACGGTCGACTGGTCCGGGGTCATCGTTTTTCATCAGAAAATTGATTTTTTGGACTCTACCAAAAATGATTCAAAATGTCATTTGGATCGGGCCTCATGTTGAATAACCACTTTTTAAACCCTCACAGTGACCAAAATTGCCATTTTTACAGAGTTTTGCTTACTCAAAATCTTAAATTTTGACCAATTTCAGGCACAGAAATGACTTTAAACACACTTATTTTAGTTGAAAAAGTAATAATTCACATCCAACCGTCATTTAAAGTCAAAAGATTAAATGTTAAAATTTCATCAATATTGACCATTTTTTCAACGTTCGACTCGTCCGGGGTCATCGTTTTTCATCAGAAAATTGATTTTTTTGGACTCTACCAAAAATGATTCAAAATGTCATTTGGATCGGGCCTCATGTTGAATAACCACTTTTTAAACCCTCACAGTGACCAAAATTGCCATTTTTACAGAGTTTTGCTTACTCAAAATCTTCAATTTTGACCAATTTCAGGCACAGAAATGACTTTAAACACACTTATTTTAGTTGAAAAAGTAATAATTCACATCCAACCGTCATTTAAAGTCAAAAGATTAAATGTTAAAATTTCATCAATATTGACCATTTTTTCAACGTTCGACTGGTCCGGGGTCATCGTTTTTCATCAGAAAATGGATTTTTTGGACTCTACCAAAAAAGATTCAAAATGTTTTTTGGATCGGGTCTCATGTTGAATAACCACTTTTTAAACCCTCACAGTGACCAAAATTGCCATTTTTACAGAGTTTTGCTTACTCAAAATCTTACATTTTGACCAATTTCAGGCACAGAAATGACTTTAAACACACTTATTTTAGTTGAAAAAGTAATAATTCACATCCAACCGTCATTTAAAGTCAAAAGATTAAATGTTAAAATTTCATCAATATTGACCATTTTTTCAACGTTCGACTGGTCCGGGGTCATCGTTTTTCATCAGAAAATTGATTTTTTGGACTCTACCAAAAATGATTCAAAATGTCATTTGGATCGGGCCTCATGTTGAATAACCACTTTTTAAACCCTCACAGTGACCAAAATTGCCATTTTTACAGAGTTTTGCTTACTCAAAATCTTACATTTTGACCAATTTCAGGCACAGAAATGACTTTAAACACACTTATTTTAGTTGAAAAAGTAATAATTCACATCCAACCGTCATTTAAAGTCAAAAGATTAAATGTTAAAATTTCATCAATATTGACCATTTTTTCAACGTTCGACTGGTCCGGGGTCATCGTTTTTCATCAGAAAATTGATTTTTTGGACTCTACCAAAAATGATTCAAAATGTCTTTTGGATCGGGTCTCATGTTGAATAACCACTTTTTAAACCCTCACAGTGACCAAAATTGCCATTTTTACAGAGTTTTGCTTACTCAAAATCTTCAATTTTGACCACTTTCAGGCACAGAAATGACTTTAAACACACTTATTTTAGTTGAAAAAGTAATAATTCACATCCAACTGTCATTTAAAGTCAAAAGATTAAATGTAAACATTTCATCAATATTGACCATTTTTTCAACGTTCGACTGGTCCGGGGTCATCGTTTTTCATCAGAAAATTGATTTTTTGGGACTCTACCAAAAATGATTCAAAATGTCATTTGGATCGGGCCTCATGTTGAATAACCACTTTTTAAACCCTCACAGTGACCAAAATTGCCATTTTTACAGAGTTTTGCTTACTCAAAATCTTACATTTTGACCAATTTCAGGCACAGAAATGACTTTAAACACACTTATTTTAGTTGAAAAAGTAATAATTCACATCCAACCGTCATTTAAAGTCAAAAGATTAAATGTTAAAATTTCATCAATATTGACCATTTTTTCAACGTTCGACTGGTCCGGGGTCATCGTTTTTCATCAGAAAATTGATTTTTTGGACTCTACCAAAAATGATTCAAAATGTCTTTTGGATCGGGTCTCATGTTGAATAACCACTTTTTAAACCCTCACAGTGACCAAAATTGCCATTTTTACAGAGTTTTGCTTACTCAAAATCTTCAATTTTGACCACTTTCAGGCACAGAAATGACTTTAAACACACTTATTTTAGTTGAAAAAGTAATAATTCACATCCAACTGTCATTTAAAGTCAAAAGATTAAATGTAAACATTTCATCAATATTGACCATTTTTTCAACGGTCGACTGGTCCGGGGTCATCGTTTTTCATCAGAAAATTGATTTTTTGGACTCTACCAAAAATGATTCAAAATGTCATTTGGATCGGGCCTCATGTTGAATAACCACTTTTTAAACCCTCACAGTGACCAAAATTGCCATTTTTACAGAGTTTTGCTTACTCAAAATCTTCAATTTTGACCACTTTCAGGCACAGAAATGACTTTAAACACACTTATTTTAGTTGAAAAAGTAATAATTCACATCCAACTGTCATTTAAAGTCAAAAGATTAAATGTAAACATTTCATCAATATTGACCATTTTTTCAACGTTCGACTGGTCCGGGGTCATCGTTTTTCATCAGAAAATTGATTTTTTGGGACTCTACCAAAAATGATTCAAAATGTCATTTGGATCGGGCCTCATGTTGAATAACCACTTTTTAAACCCTCACAGTGACCAAAATTGCCATTTTTACAGAGTTTTGCTTACTCAAAATCTTACATTTTGACCAATTTCAGGCACAGAAATGACTTTAAACACACTTATTTTAGTTGAAAAAGTAATAATTCACATCCAACCGTCATTTAAAGTCAAAAGATTAAATGTTAAAATTTCATCAATATTGACCATTTTTTCAACGTTCGACTGGTCCGGGGTCATCGTTTTTCATCAGAAAATGGATTTTTTGGACTCTACCAAAAAAGATTCAAAATGTTTTTTGGATCGGGTCTCATGTTGAATAACCACTTTTTAAACCCTCACAGTGACCAAAATTGCCATTTTTACAGAGTTTTGCTTACTCAAAATCTTCAATTTTGACCAATTTCAGGCACAGAAATGACTTTAAACACACTTATTTTAGTTGAAAAAGTAATAATTCACATCCAACCGTTATTTAAAGTCAAAAGATTAAATGTTAAAATTTCATCAATATTGACCATTTTTTCAACGGTCGACTGGTCCGGGGTCATCGTTTTTCATCAGAAAATTGATTTTTTGGACTCTACCAAAAATGATTCAAAATGTCATTTGGATCGGGCCTCATGTTGAATAACCACTTTTTAAACCCTCACAGTGACCAAAATTGCCATTTTTACAGAGTTTTGCTTACTCAAAATCTTAAATTTTGACCAATTTCAGGCACAGAAATGACTTTAAACACACTTATTTTAGTTGAAAAAGTAATAATTCACATCCAACCGTCATTTAAAGTCAAAAGATTAAATGTTAAAATTTCATCAATATTGACCATTTTTTCAACGTTCGACTCGTCCGGGGTCATCGTTTTTCATCAGAAAATTGATTTTTTTGGACTCTACCAAAAATGATTCAAAATGTCATTTGGATCGGGCCTCATGTTGAATAACCACTTTTTAAACCCTCACAGTGACCAAAATTGCCATTTTTACAGAGTTTTGCTTACTCAAAATCTTCAATTTTGACCAATTTCAGGCACAGAAATGACTTTAAACACACTTATTTTAGTTGAAAAAGTAATAATTCACATCCAACCGTCATTTAAAGTCAAAAGATTAAATGTTAAAATTTCATCAATATTGACCATTTTTTCAACGTTCGACTGGTCCGGGGTCATCGTTTTTCATCAGAAAATGGATTTTTTGGACTCTACCAAAAAAGATTCAAAATGTTTTTTGGATCGGGTCTCATGTTGAATAACCACTTTTTAAACCCTCACAGTGACCAAAATTGCCATTTTTACAGAGTTTTGCTTACTCAAAATCTTACATTTTGACCAATTTCAGGCACAGAAATGACTTTAAACACACTTATTTTAGTTGAAAAAGTAATAATTCACATCCAACCGTCATTTAAAGTCAAAAGATTAAATGTTAAAATTTCATCAATATTGACCATTTTTTCAACGTTCGACTGGTCCGGGGTCATCGTTTTTCATCAGAAAATTGATTTTTTGGACTCTACCAAAAATGATTCAAAATGTCATTTGGATCAGGCCTCATGTTGAATAACCACTTTTTAAACCCTCACAGTGACCAAAATTGCCATTTTTACAGAGTTTTGCTTACTCAAAATCTTAAATTTTGACCAATTTCAGGCACAGAAATGACTTTAAACACACTTATTTTAGTTGAAAAAGTAATAATTCACATCCAACCGTCATTTAAAGTCAAAAGATTAAATGTTAAAATTTCATCAATATTGACCATTTTTTCAACGTTCGACTCGTCCGGGGTCATCGTTTTTCATCAGAAAATTGATTTTTTTGGACTCTACCAAAAATGATTCAAAATGTCATTTGGATCGGGCCTCATGTTGAATAACCACTTTTTAAACCCTCACAGTGACCAAAATTGCCATTTTTACAGAGTTTTGCTTACTCAAAATCTTACATTTTGACCAATTTCAGGCACAGAAATGACTTTAAACACACTTATTTTAGTTGAAAAAGTAATAATTCACATCCAAACGTCATTTAAAGTCAAAAGATTAAATGTTAAAATTTCATCAATATTGACCATTTTTTCAACGTTCGACTGGTCCGGGGTCATCGTTTTTCATCAGAAAATTGATTTTTTTGGACTCTACCAAAAATGATTCAAAATGTCATTTGGATCGGGCCTCATGTTGAATAATCACTTTTTAAACCCTCACAGTGACCAAAATTGCCATTTTTACAGAGTTTTGCTTACTCAAAATCTTCAATTTTGACCAATTTCAGGCACAGAAATGACTTTAAACACACTTATTTGAGTTGAAAAAGTAATAATTCACATCCAACCGTCATTTAAAGTCAAAAGATTAAATGTTAAAATTTCATCAATATTGACAATTTTTTCAACGTTCGACTGGTCCGGGGTCATCGTTTTTCATCAGAAAATTGATTTTTTGGACTCTACCAAAAAAGATTCAAAATGATTTTTGGATCGGGTCTCATGTTGAATAACCACTTTTTAAACCCTCACAGTGACCAAAATTGCAATTTTTACAGAGTTTTGCTTACTCAAAATCTTAAATTTTGACCAATTTCAGGCACAGAAATGACTTTAAACACACTTATTTTAGTTGAAAAAGTAATAATTCACATCCAACCGTCATTTAAAGTCAAAAGATTAAATGTAAAAATTTCATCAATATTGACCATTTTTTCAACGTTCGACTGGTCCGGGGTCATCGTTTTTCATCAGAAAATTGATTTTTTGGACTCTATCAAAAATGATTCAAAATGTCATTTGGATCGGGCCTCATGTTGAATAACCACTTTTTAAACCCTCACAGTGACCAAAATTGCCATTTTTACAGAGTTTTGCTTACTCAAAATCTTCAATTTTGACCACTTTCAGGCACAGAAATTACTTTAAACACACTTATTTTAGTTGAAAAAGTAATATTTCACATCCAACCGCCATTTAAAGTCAAAAGATTAAATGTTAAAATTTCATCAATATTGACCATTTTTTCAACGTTCGACTGGTCCGGGGTCATCTTTTTTCATCAGAAAATGGATTTTTTGGACTCTACCAAAAGAGATTCAAAATGTCTTTTGGATCGGGCCTCATGTTGAATAACCACTTTTTAAACCCTCACAGTGACCAAAATTGCCATTTTTACAGAGTTTTGCTTACTCAAAATCTTACATTTTGACCAATTTCAGGCACAGAAATGACTTTAAACACACTTATTTTAGTTGAAAAAGTAATAATTCACATCCAACCGTCATTTAAAGTCAAAAGATTAAATGTTAAAATTTCATCAATATTGACCATTTTTTCAACGTTCGACTGGTCCGGGGTCATCGTTTTTCATCAGAAAATTGATTTTTTGGACTCTACCAAAAATGATTCAAAATGTCATTTGGATCGGGCCTCATGTTGAATAACCACTTTTTAAACCCTCACAGTGACCAAAATTGCCATTTTTACAGAGTTTTGCTTACTCAAAATCTTACATTTTGACCAATTTCAGGCACAGAAATGACTTTAAACACACTTATTTTAGTTGAAAAAGTAATAATTCACATCCAACCGTCATTTAAAGTCAAAAGATTAAATGTTAAAATTTCATCAATATTGACCATTTTTTCAACGTTCGACTGGTCCGGGGTCATCGTTTTTCATCGGAAAATTGATTTTTTGGACTCTACCAAAAATGATTCAAAATGTCATTTGGATCGGGCCTCATGTTGAATAACCACTTTTTAAACCCTCACAGTGACCAAAATTGCCATTTTTACAGAGTTTTGCTTACTCAAAATCTTCAATTTTGACCAATTTCAGGCACAGAAATGACTTTAAACACACTTATTTTAGTTGAAAAAGTAATAATTCACATCCAACTGTCATTTAAAGTCAAAAGATTAAATGTAAACATTTCATCAATATTGACCATTTTTTCAACGTTCGACTGGTCCGGGGTCATCGTTTTTCATCAGAAAATTGATTTTTTTGGACTCTACCAAAAATGATTCAAAATGTCATTTGGATCGGGCCTCATGTCGAATAACCACTTTTTAAACCCTCACAGTGACCAAAATTGCCATTTTTACAGAGTTTTGCTTACTCAAAATCTTCAATTTTGACCAATTTCAGGCACAGAAATGACTTTAAACACACTTATTTTAGTTGAAAAAGTAATAATTCACATCCAACCGTCATTTAAAGTCAAAAGATTAAATGTTAAAATTTCATCAATATTGACCATTTTTTCAACGTTCGACTGGTCCGGGGTCATCGTTTTTCATCAGAAAATGGATTTTTTGGACTCTACCAAAAAAGATTCAAAATGTTTTTTGGATCGGGTCTCATGTTGAATAACCACTTTTTAAACCCTCACAGTGACCAAAATTGCCATTTTTACAGAGTTTTGCTTACTCAAAATCTTCAATTTTGACCACTTTCAGGCACAGAAATGACTTTAAACACACTTATTTTAGTTGAAAAAGTAATAATTCACATCCAACCGTTATTTAAAGTCAAAAGATTAAATGTTAAAATTTCATCAATATTGACCATTTTTTCAACGTTCGACTGGTCCGGGGTCATCGTTTTTCATCAGAAAATTGATTTTTTGGACTCTACCAAAAATGATTCAAAATGTCTTTTGGATCGGGTCTCATGTTGAATAACCACTTTTTAAACCCTCACAGTGACCAAAATTGCCATTTTTACAGAGTTTTGCTTACTCAAAATCTTCAATTATGACCACTTTCAGGCACAGAAATGACTTTAAACACACTTATTTTAGTTGAAAAAGTAATAATTCACATCCAACTGTCATTTAAAGTCAAAAGATTAAATGTAAACATTTCATCAATATTGACCATTTTTTCAACGTTCGACTGGTCCGGGGTCATCGTTTTTCATCAGAAAATGGATTTTTTTGGACTCTACCAAAAATGATTCAAAATGTCATTTGGATCGGGCCTCATGTTGAATAACCACTTTTTAAACCCTCACAGTGACCAAAATTGCCATTTTTACAGAGTTTTGCTTACTCAAAATCTTAAATTTTGACCAATTTCAGGCACAGAAATGACTTTAAACACACTTATTTTAGTTGAAAAAGTAATAATTCACATCCAACCGTCATTTAAAGTCAAAAGATTAAATGTTAAAATTTCATCAATATTGACCATTTTTTCAACGTTCAACTGGTCCGGGGTCATCGTTTTTCATCAGAAAATGGATTTTTTGGACTCTACCAAAAAAGATTCAAAATGTTTTTTGGATCGGGTCTCATGTTGAATAACCACTTTTTAAACCCTCACAGTGACCAAAATTGCCATTTTTACAGAGTTTTGCTTACTCAAAATCTTCAATTTTGACCAATTTCAGGCACAGAAATGACTTTAAACACACTTATTTTAGTTGAAAAAGTAATAATTCACATCCAACCGTTATTTAAAGTCAAAAGATTAAATGTTAAAATTTCATCAATATTGACCATTTTTTCAACGGTCGACTGGTCCGGGGTCATCGTTTTTCATCAGAAAATTGATTTTTTGGACTCTACCAAAAATGATTCAAAATGTCATTTGGATCGGGCCTCATGTTGAATAACCACTTTTTAAACCCTCACAGTGACCAAAATTGCCATTTTTACAGAGTTTTGCTTACTCAAAATCTTAAATTTTGACCAATTTCAGGCACAGAAATGACTTTAAACACACTTATTTTAGTTGAAAAAGTAATAATTCACATCCAACCGTCATTTAAAGTCAAAAGATTAAATGTAAACATTTCATCAATATTGACCATTTTTTCAACGTTCGACTGGTCCGGGGTCATCGTTTTTCATCAGAAAATTGATTTTTTTGGACTCTACCAAAAATGATTCAAAATGTCATTTGGATCGGGCCTCATGTTGAATAACCACTTTTTAAACCCTCACAGTGACCAAAATTGCCATTTTTACAGAGTTTTGCTTACTCAAAATCTTAAATTTTGACCAATTTCAGGCACAGAAATGACTTTAAACACACTTATTTTAGTTGAAAAAGTAATAATTCACATCCAACCGTCATTTAAAGTCAAAAGATTAAATGTTAAAATTTCATCAATATTGACCATTTTTTCAACGTTCGACTGGTCCGGGGTCATCGTTTTTCATCAGAAAATGGATTTTTTGGACTCTACCAAAAAAGATTCAAAATGTTTTTTGGATCGGGTCTCATGTTGAATAACCACTTTTTAAACCCTCACAGTGACCAAAATTGCCATTTTTACAGAGTTTTGCTTACTCAAAATCTTCAATTTTGACCAATTTCAGGCACAGAAATGACTTTAAACACACTTATTTTAGTTGAAAAAGTAATAATTCACATCCAACCGTTATTTAAAGTCAAAAGATTAAATGTTAAAATTTCATCAATATTGACCATTTTTTCAACGGTCGACTGGTCCGGGGTCATCGTTTTTCATCAGAAAATTGATTTTTTGGACTCTACCAAAAATGATTCAAAATGTCATTTGGATCGGGCCTCATGTTGAATAACCACTTTTTAAACCCTCACAGTGACCAAAATTGCCATTTTTACAGAGTTTTGCTTACTCAAAATCTTCAATTTTGACCAATTTCAGGCACAGAAATGACTTTAAACACACTTATTTTAGTTGAAAAAGTAATAATTCACATCCAACCGTCATTTAAAGTCAAAAGATTAAATGTTAAAATTTCATCAATATTGACCATTTTTTCAACGTTCGACTGGTCCGGGGTCATCGTTTTTCATCAGAAAATTGATTTTTTTGGACTCTACCAAAAATGATTCAAAATGTCATTTGGATCGGGCCTCATGTTGAATAACCACTTTTTAAACCCTCACAGTGACCAAAATTGCCATTTTTACAGAGTTTTGCTTACTCAAAATCTTCAATTTTGACCAATTTCAGGCACAGAAATGACTTTAAACACACTTATTTTAGTTGAAAAAGTAATAATTCACATCCAACCGTCATTTAAAGTCAAAAGACTAAATGTTAAAATTTCATCAATATTGACCATTTTTTCAACGTTCGACTGGTCCGGGGTCATCGTTTTTCATCAGAAAATGGATTTTTTGGACTCTACCAAAAAAGATTCAAAATGTTTTTTGGATCGGGTCTCATGTTGAATAACCACTTTTTAAACCCTCACAGTGACCAAAATTGCCATTTTTACAGAGTTTTGCTTACTCAGAATCTTCAATTTTGACCAATTTCAGGCACAGAAATGACTTTAAACACACTTATTTTAGTTGAAAAAGTAATAATTCACATCCAACCGTCATTTAAAGTCAAAAGATTAAATGTTAAAATTTCATCAATATTGACCATTTTTTCAACGTTCGACTGGTCCGGGGTCATCGTTTTTCATCAGAAAATGGATTTTTTGGACTCTACCAAAAAAGATTCAAAATGTCTTTTGGATCGGGCCTCATGTTGAATAACCACTTTTTAAACCCTCACAGTGACCAAAATTGCCATTTTTACAGAGTTTTGCTTACTCAAAATCTTCAATTTTGACCAATTTCAGGCACAGAAATGACTTTAAACACACTTATTTTAGTTGAAAAAGTAATAATTCACATCCAACCGTCATTTAAAGTCAAAAGATTAAATGTTAAAATTTCATCAATATTGACCATTTTTTCAACGTTCGACTGGTCCGGGGTCATCGTTTTTCATCAGAAAATGGATTTTTTGGACTCTACCAAAAGAGATTCAAAATGTCTTTTGGATCGGGCCTCATGTTGAATAACCACTTTTTAAACCCTCACAGTGACCAAAATTGCCATTTTTACAGAGTTTTGCTTACTCAAAATCTTAAATTTTGACCAATTTCAGGCACAGAAATGACTTTAAACACACTTATTTTAGTTGAAAAAGTAATAATTCACATTCAACCGTCATTTAAAGTCAAAAGATTAAATGTAAAAATGTCATCAATATTGACCATTTTTTCAACGTTCGACTGGTCCGGGGTCATCGTTTTTCATCAGAAAATTTTTTTTTGGACTCTACCAAAAAAGATTCAAAATGTCTTTTGGATCGGGTCTCATGTTGAATAACCACTTTTTAAACCCTCACAGTGACCAAAATTGCCATTTTTACAGAGTTTTGCTTACTCAAAATCTTCAATTTTGACCAATTTCAGGCACAGAAATGACTTTAAACACACTTATTTTAGTTGAAAAAGTAATATTTCACATCCAACCGTCATTTAAAGTCAAAAGATTAAATGTTAAAATTTCATCAATATTGACCATTTTTTCAACGTTCGACTGGTCCGGGGTCATCGTTTTTCATCAGAAAATGGATTTTTTGGACTCTACCAAAAAAGATTCAAAATGTTTTTTGGATCGGGTCTCATGTTGAATAACCACTTTTTAAACCCTCACAGTGACCAAAATTGCCATTTTTACAGAGTTTTGCTTACTCAGAATCTTCAATTTTGACCAATTTCAGGCACAGAAATGACTTTAAACACACTTATTTTAGTTGAAAAAGTAATAATTCACATCCAACCGTCATTTAAAGTGAAAAGATTAAATGTTAAAATTTCATCAATATTGACCATTTTTTCAACGTTCGACTGGTCCGGGGTCATCGTTTTTCATCAGAAAATGGATTTTTTGGACTCTACCAAAAAAGATTCAAAATGTCTTTTGGATCGGGCCTCATGTTGAATAACCACTTTTTAAACCCTCACAGTGACCAAAATTGCCATTTTTACAGAGTTTTGCTTACTCAAAATCTTCAATTTTGACCAATTTCAGGCACAGAAATGACTTTAAACACACTTATTTTAGTTGAAAAAGTAATAATTCACATCCAACCGTCATTTAAAGTCAAAAGATTAAATGTTAAAATTTCATCAATATTGACCATTTTTTCAACGTTCGACTGGTCCGGGGTCATCGTTTTTCATCAGAAAATTGATTTTTTGGACTCTACCAAAAATGATTCAAAATGTCATTTGGATTGGGCCTCATGTTGAATAACCACTTTTTAAACCCTCACAGTGACCAAAATTGCCATTTTTACAGAGTTTTGCTTACTCAAAATCTTACATTTTGACCAATTTCAGGCACAGAAATGACTTTAAACACACTTATTTTAGTTGAAAAAGTAATAATTCACATCCAACCGTCATTTAAAGTCAAAAGATTAAATGTTAAAATTTCATCAATATTGACCATTTTTTCAACGTTCGACTGGTCCGGGGTCATCGTTTTTCATCAGAAAATTGATTTTTTGGACTCTACCAAAAATGATTCAAAATGTCATTTGGATCGGGCCTCATGTTGAATAACCACTTTTTAAACCCTCACAGTGACCAAAATTGCCATTTTTACAGAGTTTTGCTTACTCAAAATCTTACATTTTGACCAATTTCAGGCACAGAAATGACTTTAAACACACTTATTTTAGTTGAAAAAGTAATAATTCACATCCAACCGTCATTTAAAGTCAAAAGATTAAATGTTAAAATTTCATCAATATTGACCATTTTTTCAACGTTCGACTGGTCATCGTTTTTCATCAGAAAATTGATTTTTTGGACTCTACCAAAAATGATTCAAAATGTCTTTTGGATCGGGTCTCATGTTGAATAACCACTTTTTAAACCCTCACAGTGACCAAAATTGCCATTTTTACAGAGTTTTGCTTACTCAAAATCTTCAATTTTGACCACTTTCAGGCACAGAAATGACTTTAAACACACTTATTTTAGTTGAAAAAGTAATAATTCACATCCAACTGTCATTTAAAGTCAAAAGATTAAATGTAAACATTTCATCAATATTGACCATTTTTTCAACGTTCGACTGGTCCGGGGTCATCGTTTTTCATCAGAAAATTGATTTTTTTGGACTCTACCAAAAATGATTCAAAATGTCATTTGGATCGGGCCTCATGTTGAATAACCACTTTTTAAACCCTCACAGTGACCAAAATTGCCATTTTTACAGAGTTTTGCTTACTCAAAATCTTCAATTTTGACCAATTTCAGGCACAGAAATGACTTTAAACACACTTATTTTAGTTGAAAAAGTAATAATTCACATCCAACCGTTATTTAAAGTCAAAAGATTAAATGTTAAAATTTCATCAATATTGACCATTTTTTCAACGGTCGACTGGTCCGGGGTCATCGTTTTTCATCAGAAAATTGATTTTTTGGACTCTACCAAAAATGATTCAAAATGTCATTTGGATCGGGCCTCATGTTGAATAACCACTTTTTAAACCCTCACAGTGACCAAAATTGCCATTTTTACAGAGTTTTGCTTACTCAAAATCTTAAATTTTGACCAATTTCAGGCACAGAAATGACTTTAAACACACTTATTTTAGTTGAAAAAGTAATAATTCACATCCAACCGTCATTTAAAGTCAAAAGATTAAATGTTAAAATTTCATCAATATTGACCATTTTTTCAACGTTCGACTGGTCCGGGGTCATCGTTTTTCATCAGAAAATTGATTTTTTTGGACTCTACCAAAAATGATTCAAAATGTCATTTGGATCGGGCCTCATGTTGAATAACCACTTTTTAAACCCTCACAGTGACCAAAATTGCCATTTTTACAGAGTTTTGCTTACTCAAAATCTTCAATTTTGACCAATTTCAGGCACAGAAATGACTTTAAACACACTTATTTTAGTTGAAAAAGTAATAATTCACATCCAACCGTCATTTAAAGTCAAAAGATTAAATGTTAAAATTTCATCAATATTGACCATTTTTTCAACGTTCGACTGGTCCGGGGTCATCGTTTTTCATCAGAAAATGGATTTTTTGGACTCTACCAAAAAAGATTCAAAATGTTTTTTGGATCGGGTCTCATGTTGAATAACCACTTTTTAAACCCTCACAGTGACCAAAATGGCCATTTTTACAGAGTTTTGCTTACTCAAAATCTTCAATTTTGACCAATTTCAGGCACAGAAATGACTTTAAACACACTTATTTTAGTTGAAAAAGTAATAATTCACATCCAACCGTCATTTAAAGTCAAAAGATTAAATGTTAAAATTTCATCAATATTGACCATTTTTTCAACGTTCGACTGGTCCGGGGTCATCGTTTTTCATCAGAAAATTGATTTTTTTGGACTCTACCAAAAATGATTCAAAATGTCATTTGGATCGGGCCTCATGTTGAATAACCACTTTTTAAACCCTCACAGTGACCAAAATTGCCATTTTTACAGAGTTTTGCTTACTCAAAATCTTCAATTTTGACCAATTTCAGGCACAGAAATGACTTTAAACACACTTATTT
The DNA here is from genome assembly GCF_964263255.1 of Lissotriton vulgaris. NCBI lineage: Eukaryota > Metazoa > Chordata > Amphibia > Caudata > Salamandridae > Lissotriton > Lissotriton vulgaris. The sequence continues at coordinate 544,875 of NW_028247559.1, forward strand.
TAGTTGAAAAAGTAATAATTCACATCCAACCGTCATTTAAAGTCAAAAGATTAAATGTTAAAATTTCATCAATATTGACCATTTTTTCAACGTTCGACTGGTCCGGGGTCATCGTTTTTCATCAGAAAATGGATTTTTTGGACTCTACCAAAAAAGATTCAAAATGTTTTTTGGATCGGGTCTCATGTTGAATAACCACTTTTTAAACCCTCACAGTGACCAAAATGGCCATTTTTACAGAGTTTTGCTTACTCAAAATCTTCAATTTTGACCAATTTCAGGCACAGAAATGACTTTAAACACACTTATTTTAGTTGAAAAAGTAATAATTCACATCCAACCGTCATTTAAAGTCAAAAGATTAAATGTTAAAATTTCATCAATATTGACCATTTTTTCAACGTTCGACTGGTCCGGGGTCATCGTTTTTCATCAGAAAATGGATTTTTTGGACTCTACCAAAAGAGATTCAAAATGTCTTTTGGATCGGGCCTCATGTTGAATAACCACTTTTTAAACCCTCACAGTGACCAAAATTGCCATTTTTACAGAGTTTTGCTTACTCAAAATCTTAAATTTTGACCAATTTCAGGCACAGAAATGACTTTAAACACACTTATTTTAGTTGAAAAAGTAATAATTCACATTCAACCGTCATTTAAAGTCAAAAGATTAAATGTAAAAATTTCATCAATATTGACCATTTTTTCAACGTTCGACTGGTCCGGGGTAATCGTTTTTCATCAGAAAATTTTTTTTTGGACTCTACCAAAAAAGATTCAAAATGTCTTTTGGATCGGGTCTCATGTTGAATAACCACTTTTTAAACCCTCACAGTGACCAAAATTGCCATTTTTACAGAGTTTTGCTTACTCAAAATCTTCAATTTTGACCAATTTCAGGCACAGAAATGACTTTAAACACACTTATTTTAGTTGAAAAAGTAATAATTCACATCCAACCGTCATTTAAAGTCAAAAGATTAAATGTTAAAATTTCATCAATATTGACCATTTTTTCAACGTTCGACTGGTCCGGGGTCATCGTTTTTCATCAGAAAATGGATTTTTTGGACTCTACCAAAAAAGATTCAAAATGTTTTTTGGATCGGGTCTCATGTTGAATAACCACTTTTTAAACCCTCACAGTGACCAAAATTGCCATTTTTACAGAGTTTTGCTTACTCAGAATCTTCAATTTTGACCAATTTCAGGCACAGAAATGACTTTAAACACACTTATTTTAGTTGAAAAAGTAATAATTCACATCGAACCGTCATTTAAAGTCAAAAGATTAAATGTTAAAATTTCATCAATATTGACCATTTTTTCAACGTTCGACTGGTCCGGGGTCATCGTTTTTCATCAGAAAATGGATTTTTTGGACTCTACCAAAAAAGATTCAAAATGTCTTTTGGATCGGGCCTCATGTTGAATAACCACTTTTTAAACCCTCACAGTGACCAAAATTGCCATTTTTACAGAGTTTTGCTTACTCAAAATCTTACATTTTGACCAATTTCAGGCACAGAAATGACTTTAAACACACTTATTTTAGTTGAAAAAGTAATAATTCACATCCAACCGTCATTTAAAGTCAAAAGATTAAATGTTAAAATTTCATCAATATTGACCATTTTTTCAACGTTCGACTGGTCCGGGGTCATCGTTTTTCATCAGAAAATTGATTTTTTGGACTCTACCAAAAATGATTCAAAATGTCATTTGGATCGGGTCTCATGTTGAATAACCACTTTTTAAACCCTCACAGTGACCAAAATTGCCATTTTTACAGAGTTTTGCTTACTCAGAATCTTCAATTTTGACCAATTTCAGGCACAGAAATGACTTTAAACACACTTATTTTAGTTGAAAAAGTAATAATTCACATCCAACCGTCATTTAAAGTCAAAAGATTAAATGTTAAAATTTCATCAATATTGACCATTTTTTCAACGTTCGACTGGTCCGGGGTCATCGTTTTTCATCAGAAAATGGATTTTTTGGACTCTACCAAAAAAGATTCAAAATGTCTTTTGGATCGGGTCTCATGTTGAATAACCACTTTTTAAACCCTCACAGTGACCAAAATTGCCATTTTTACAGAGTTTTGCTTACTCAAAATCTTCAATTTTGACCACTTTCAGGCACAGAAATGACTTTAAACACACTTATTTTAGTTGAAAAAGTAATAATTCACATCCAACTGTCATTTAAAGTCAAAAGATTAAATGTAAACATTTCATCAATATTGACCATTTTTTCAACGTTCGACTGGTCCGGGGTCATCGTTTTTCATCAGAAAATTGATTTTTTGGACTCTACCAAAAATGATTCAAAATGTCTTTTGGATCGGGTCTCATGTTGAATAACCACTTTTTAAACCCTCACAGTGACCAAAATTGCCATTTTTACAGAGTTTTGCTTACTCAAAATCTTCAATTTTGACCACTTTCAGGCACAGAAATGACTTTAAACACACTTATTTTAGTTGAAAAAGTAATAATTCACATCCAACTGTCATTTAAAGTCAAAAGATTAAATGTAAACATTTCATCAATATTGACCATTTTTTCAACGTTCGACTGGTCCGGGGTCATCGTTTTTCATCAGAAAATTGATTTTTTTGGACTCTACCAAAAATGATTCAAAATGTCATTTGGATCGGGCCTCATGTTGAATAACCACTTTTTAAACCCTCACAGTGACCAAAATTGCCATTTTTACAGAGTTTTGCTTACTCAAAATCTTACATTTTGACCAATTTCAGGCACAGAAATGACTTTAAACACACTTATTTTAGTTGAAAAAGTAATAATTCACATCCAACCGTTATTTAAAGTCAAAAGATTAAATGTTAAAATTTCATCAATATTGACCATTTTTTCAACGTTCAACTGGTCCGGGGTCATCGTTTTTCATCAGAAAATTGATTTTTTTGGACTCTACCAAAAATGATTCAAAATGTCATTTGGATCGGGCCTCATGTTGAATAACCACTTTTTAAACCCTCACAGTGACCAAAATTGCCATTTTTACAGAGTTTTGCTTACTCAAAATCTTCAATTTTGACCACTTTCAGGCACAGAAATGACTTTAAACACACTTATTTTAGTTGAAAAAGTAATAATTCACATCCAACCGTTATTTAAAGTCAAAAGATTAAATGTTAAAATTTCATCAATATTGACCATTTTTTCAACGTTCGACTGGTCCGGGGTCATCGTTTTTCATCAGAAAATTGATTTTTTGGACTCTACCAAAAATGATTCAAAATGTCTTTTGGATCGGGTCTCATGTTGAATAACCACTTTTTAAACCCTCACAGTGACCAAAATTGCCATTTTTACAGAGTTTTGCTTACTCAAAATCTTCAATTTTGACCACTTTCAGGCACAGAAATGACTTTAAACACACTTATTTTAGTTGAAAAAGTAATAATTCACATCCAACTGTCATTTAAAGTCAAAAGATTAAATGTAAACATTTCATCAATATTGACCATTTTTTCAACGTTCGACTGGTCCGGGGTCATCGTTTTTCATCAGAAAATTGATTTTTTTGGACTCTACCAAAAATGATTCAAAATGTCATTTGGATCGGGCCTCATGTTGAATAACCACTTTTTAAACCCTCACAGTGACCAAAATTGCCATTTTTACAGAGTTTTGCTTACTCAAAATCTTAAATTTTGACCAATTTCAGGCACAGAAATGACTTTAAACACACTTATTTTAGTTGAAAAAGTAATAATTCACATCCAACCGTCATTTAAAGTCAAAAGATTAAATGTTAAAATTTCATCAATATTGACCATTTTTTCAACGTTCGACTGGTCCGGGGTCATCGTTTTTCATCAGAAAATGGATTTTTTGGACTCTACCAAAAAAGATTCAAAATGTTTTTTGGATCGGGTCTCATGTTGAATAACCACTTTTTAAACCCTCACAGTGACCAAAATTGCCATTTTTACAGAGTTTTGCTTACTCAGAATCTTCAATTTTGACCAATTTCAGGCACAGAAATGACTTTAAACACACTTATTTTAGTTGAAAAAGTAATAATTCACATCCAACCGTCATTTAAAGTCAAAAGATTAAATGTTAAAATTTCATCAATATTGACCATTTTTTCAACGTTCGACTGGTCCGGGGTCATCGTTTTTCATCAGAAAATGGATTTTTTGGACTCTACCAAAAAAGATTCAAAATGTCTTTTGGATCGGGCCTCATGTTGAATAACCACTTTTTAAACCCTCACAGTGACCAAAATTGCCATTTTTACAGAGTTTTGCTTACTCAAAATCTTCAATTTTGACCAATTTCAGGCACAGAAATGACTTTAAACACACTTATTTTAGTTGAAAAAGTAATAATTCACATCCAACCGTCATTTAAAGTCAAAAGATTAAATGTTAAAATTTCATCAATATTGACCATTTTTTCAACGTTCGACTGGTCCGGGGTCATCGTTTTTCATCAGAAAATTGATTTTTTGGACTCTACCAAAAATGATTCAAAATGTCATTTGGATCGGGCCTCATGTTGAATAACCACTTTTTAAACCCTCACAGTGACCAAAATTGCCATTTTTACAGAGTTTTGCTTACTCAAAATCTTACATTTTGACCAATTTCAGGCACAGAAATGACTTTAAACACACTTATTTTAGTTGAAAAAGTAATAATTCACATCCAACCGTCATTTAAAGTCAAAAGATTAAATGTTAAAATTTCATCAATATTGACCATTTTTTCAACGTTCGACTGGTCCGGGGTCATCGTTTTTCATCAGAAAATTGATTTTTTGGACTCTACCAAAAATGATTCAAAATGTCTTTTGGATCGGGTCTCATGTTGAATAACCACTTTTTAAACCCTCACAGTGACCAAAATTGCCATTTTTACAGAGTTTTGCTTACTCAAAATCTTCAATTTTGACCACTTTCAGGCACAGAAATGACTTTAAACACACTTATTTTAGTTGAAAAAGTAATAATTCACATCCAACTGTCATTTAAAGTCAAAAGATTAAATGTAAACATTTCATCAATATTGACCATTTTTTCAACGTTCGACTGGTCCGGGGTCATCGTTTTTCATCAGAAAATTGATTTTTTGGGACTCTACCAAAAATGATTCAAAATGTCATTTGGATCGGGCCTCATGTTGAATAACCACTTTTTAAACCCTCACAGTGACCAAAATTGCCATTTTTACAGAGTTTTGCTTACTCAAAATCTTACATTTTGACCAATTTCAGGCACAGAAATGACTTTAAACACACTTATTTTAGTTGAAAAAGTAATAATTCACATCCAACCGTCATTTAAAGTCAAAAGATTAAATGTTAAAATTTCATCAATATTGACCATTTTTTCAACGTTCGACTGGTCCGGGGTCATCGTTTTTCATCAGAAAATGGATTTTTTGGACTCTACCAAAAAAGATTCAAAATGTTTTTTGGATCGGGTCTCATGTTGAATAACCACTTTTTAAACCCTCACAGTGACCAAAATTGCCATTTTTACAGAGTTTTGCTTACTCAAAATCTTCAATTTTGACCAATTTCAGGCACAGAAATGACTTTAAACACACTTATTTTAGTTGAAAAAGTAATAATTCACATCCAACCGTTATTTAAAGTCAAAAGATTAAATGTTAAAATTTCATCAATATTGACCATTTTTTCAACGGTCGACTGGTCCGGGGTCATCGTTTTTCATCAGAAAATTGATTTTTTGGACTCTACCAAAAATGATTCAAAATGTCATTTGGATCGGGCCTCATGTTGAATAACCACTTTTTAAACCCTCACAGTGACCAAAATTGCCATTTTTACAGAGTTTTGCTTACTCAAAATCTTAAATTTTGACCAATTTCAGGCACAGAAATGACTTTAAACACACTTATTTTAGTTGAAAAAGTAATAATTCACATCCAACCGTCATTTAAAGTCAAAAGATTAAATGTTAAAATTTCATCAATATTGACCATTTTTTCAACGTTCGACTCGTCCGGGGTCATCGTTTTTCATCAGAAAATTGATTTTTTTGGACTCTACCAAAAATGATTCAAAATGTCATTTGGATCGGGCCTCATGTTGAATAACCACTTTTTAAACCCTCACAGTGACCAAAATTGCCATTTTTACAGAGTTTTGCTTACTCAAAATCTTCAATTTTGACCAATTTCAGGCACAGAAATGACTTTAAACACACTTATTTTAGTTGAAAAAGTAATAATTCACATCCAACCGTCATTTAAAGTCAAAAGATTAAATGTTAAAATTTCATCAATATTGACCATTTTTTCAACGTTCGACTGGTCCGGGGTCATCGTTTTTCATCAGAAAATGGATTTTTTGGACTCTACCAAAAAAGATTCAAAATGTTTTTTGGATCGGGTCTCATGTTGAATAACCACTTTTTAAACCCTCACAGTGACCAAAATTGCCATTTTTACAGAGTTTTGCTTACTCAAAATCTTACATTTTGACCAATTTCAGGCACAGAAATGACTTTAAACACACTTATTTTAGTTGAAAAAGTAATAATTCACATCCAACCGTCATTTAAAGTCAAAAGATTAAATGTTAAAATTTCATCAATATTGACCATTTTTTCAACGTTCGACTGGTCCGGGGTCATCGTTTTTCATCAGAAAATTGATTTTTTGGACTCTACCAAAAATGATTCAAAATGTCATTTGGATCGGGCCTCATGTTGAATAACCACTTTTTAAACCCTCACAGTGACCAAAATTGCCATTTTTACAGAGTTTTGCTTACTCAAAATCTTACATTTTGACCAATTTCAGGCACAGAAATGACTTTAAACACACTTATTTTAGTTGAAAAAGTAATAATTCACATCCAACCGTCATTTAAAGTCAAAAGATTAAATGTTAAAATTTCATCAATATTGACCATTTTTTCAACGTTCGACTGGTCCGGGGTCATCGTTTTTCATCAGAAAATTGATTTTTTGGACTCTACCAAAAATGATTCAAAATGTCTTTTGGATCGGGTCTCATGTTGAATAACCACTTTTTAAACCCTCACAGTGACCAAAATTGCCATTTTTACAGAGTTTTGCTTACTCAAAATCTTCAATTTTGACCACTTTCAGGCACAGAAATGACTTTAAACACACTTATTTTAGTTGAAAAAGTAATAATTCACATCCAACTGTCATTTAAAGTCAAAAGATTAAATGTAAACATTTCATCAATATTGACCATTTTTTCAACGTTCGACTGGTCCGGGGTCATCGTTTTTCATCAGAAAATTGATTTTTTGGGACTCTACCAAAAATGATTCAAAATGTCATTTGGATCGGGCCTCATGTTGAATAACCACTTTTTAAACCCTCACAGTGACCAAAATTGCCATTTTTACAGAGTTTTGCTTACTCAAAATCTTACATTTTGACCAATTTCAGGCACAGAAATGACTTTAAACACACTTATTTTAGTTGAAAAAGTAATAATTCACATCCAACCGTCATTTAAAGTCAAAAGATTAAATGTTAAAATTTCATCAATATTGACCATTTTTTCAACGTTCGACTGGTCCGGGGTCATCGTTTTTCATCAGAAAATTGATTTTTTGGACTCTACCAAAAATGATTCAAAATGTCTTTTGGATCGGGTCTCATGTTGAATAACCACTTTTTAAACCCTCACAGTGACCAAAATTGCCATTTTTACAGAGTTTTGCTTACTCAAAATCTTCAATTTTGACCACTTTCAGGCACAGAAATGACTTTAAACACACTTATTTTAGTTGAAAAAGTAATAATTCACATCCAACTGTCATTTAAAGTCAAAAGATTAAATGTAAACATTTCATCAATATTGACCATTTTTTCAACGGTCGACTGGTCCGGGGTCATCGTTTTTCATCAGAAAATTGATTTTTTGGACTCTACCAAAAATGATTCAAAATGTCATTTGGATCGGGCCTCATGTTGAATAACCACTTTTTAAACCCTCACAGTGACCAAAATTGCCATTTTTACAGAGTTTTGCTTACTCAAAATCTTCAATTTTGACCACTTTCAGGCACAGAAATGACTTTAAACACACTTATTTTAGTTGAAAAAGTAATAATTCACATCCAACTGTCATTTAAAGTCAAAAGATTAAATGTAAACATTTCATCAATATTGACCATTTTTTCAACGTTCGACTGGTCCGGGGTCATCGTTTTTCATCAGAAAATTGATTTTTTGGGACTCTACCAAAAATGATTCAAAATGTCATTTGGATCGGGCCTCATGTTGAATAACCACTTTTTAAACCCTCACAGTGACCAAAATTGCCATTTTTACAGAGTTTTGCTTACTCAAAATCTTACATTTTGACCAATTTCAGGCACAGAAATGACTTTAAACACACTTATTTTAGTTGAAAAAGTAATAATTCACATCCAACCGTCATTTAAAGTCAAAAGATTAAATGTTAAAATTTCATCAATATTGACCATTTTTTCAACGTTCGACTGGTCCGGGGTCATCGTTTTTCATCAGAAAATGGATTTTTTGGACTCTACCAAAAAAGATTCAAAATGTTTTTTGGATCGGGTCTCATGTTGAATAACCACTTTTTAAACCCTCACAGTGACCAAAATTGCCATTTTTACAGAGTTTTGCTTACTCAAAATCTTCAATTTTGACCAATTTCAGGCACAGAAATGACTTTAAACACACTTATTTTAGTTGAAAAAGTAATAATTCACATCCAACCGTTATTTAAAGTCAAAAGATTAAATGTTAAAATTTCATCAATATTGACCATTTTTTCAACGGTCGACTGGTCCGGGGTCATCGTTTTTCATCAGAAAATTGATTTTTTGGACTCTACCAAAAATGATTCAAAATGTCATTTGGATCGGGCCTCATGTTGAATAACCACTTTTTAAACCCTCACAGTGACCAAAATTGCCATTTTTACAGAGTTTTGCTTACTCAAAATCTTAAATTTTGACCAATTTCAGGCACAGAAATGACTTTAAACACACTTATTTTAGTTGAAAAAGTAATAATTCACATCCAACCGTCATTTAAAGTCAAAAGATTAAATGTTAAAATTTCATCAATATTGACCATTTTTTCAACGTTCGACTCGTCCGGGGTCATCGTTTTTCATCAGAAAATTGATTTTTTTGGACTCTACCAAAAATGATTCAAAATGTCATTTGGATCGGGCCTCATGTTGAATAACCACTTTTTAAACCCTCACAGTGACCAAAATTGCCATTTTTACAGAGTTTTGCTTACTCAAAATCTTCAATTTTGACCAATTTCAGGCACAGAAATGACTTTAAACACACTTATTTTAGTTGAAAAAGTAATAATTCACATCCAACCGTCATTTAAAGTCAAAAGATTAAATGTTAAAATTTCATCAATATTGACCATTTTTTCAACGTTCGACTGGTCCGGGGTCATCGTTTTTCATCAGAAAATGGATTTTTTGGACTCTACCAAAAAAGATTCAAAATGTTTTTTGGATCGGGTCTCATGTTGAATAACCACTTTTTAAACCCTCACAGTGACCAAAATTGCCATTTTTACAGAGTTTTGCTTACTCAAAATCTTACATTTTGACCAATTTCAGGCACAGAAATGACTTTAAACACACTTATTTTAGTTGAAAAAGTAATAATTCACATCCAACCGTCATTTAAAGTCAAAAGATTAAATGTTAAAATTTCATCAATATTGACCATTTTTTCAACGTTCGACTGGTCCGGGGTCATCGTTTTTCATCAGAAAATTGATTTTTTGGACTCTACCAAAAATGATTCAAAATGTCATTTGGATCAGGCCTCATGTTGAATAACCACTTTTTAAACCCTCACAGTGACCAAAATTGCCATTTTTACAGAGTTTTGCTTACTCAAAATCTTAAATTTTGACCAATTTCAGGCACAGAAATGACTTTAAACACACTTATTTTAGTTGAAAAAGTAATAATTCACATCCAACCGTCATTTAAAGTCAAAAGATTAAATGTTAAAATTTCATCAATATTGACCATTTTTTCAACGTTCGACTCGTCCGGGGTCATCGTTTTTCATCAGAAAATTGATTTTTTTGGACTCTACCAAAAATGATTCAAAATGTCATTTGGATCGGGCCTCATGTTGAATAACCACTTTTTAAACCCTCACAGTGACCAAAATTGCCATTTTTACAGAGTTTTGCTTACTCAAAATCTTACATTTTGACCAATTTCAGGCACAGAAATGACTTTAAACACACTTATTTTAGTTGAAAAAGTAATAATTCACATCCAACCGTCATTTAAAGTCAAAAGATTAAATGTTAAAATTTCATCAATATTGACCATTTTTTCAACGTTCGACTGGTCCGGGGTCATCGTTTTTCATCAGAAAATGGATTTTTTGGACTCTACCAAAAAAGATTCCAAATGTTTTTTGGATCGGGTCTCATGTTGAATAACCACTTTTTAAACCCTCACAGTGACCAAAATTGCCATTTTTACAGAGTTTTGCTTACTCAAAATCTTCAATTTTGACCAATTTCAGGCACAGAAATGACTTTAAACACACTTATTTTAGTTGAAAAAGTAATAATTCACATCCAACCGTTATTTAAAGTCAAAAGATTAAATGTTAAAATTTCATCAATATTGACCATTTTTTCAACGGTCGACTGGTCCGGGGTCATCGTTTTTCATCAGAAAATTGATTTTTTGGACTCTACCAAAAATGATTCAAAATGTCATTTGGATCGGGCCTCATGTTGAATAACCACTTTTTAAACCCTCACAGTGACCAAAATTGCCATTTTTACAGAGTTTTGCTTACTCAAAATCTTAAATTTTGACCAATTTCAGGCACAGAAATGACTTTAAACACACTTATTTTAGTTGAAAAAGTAATAATTCACATCCAACCGTCATTTAAAGTCAAAAGATTAAATGTTAAAATTTCATCAATATTGACCATTTTTTCAACGTTCGACTCGTCCGGGGTCATCGTTTTTCATCAGAAAATTGATTTTTTTGGACTCTACCAAAAATGATTCAAAATGTCATTTGGATCGGGCCTCATGTTGAATAACCACTTTTTAAACCCTCACAGTGACCAAAATTGCCATTTTTACAGAGTTTTGCTTACTCAAAATCTTCAATTTTGACCAATTTCAGGCACAGAAATGACTTTAAACACACTTATTTTAGTTGAAAAAGTAATAATTCACATCCAACCGTCATTTAAAGTCAAAAGATTAAATGTTAAAATTTCATCAATATTGACCATTTTTTCAACGTTCGACTGGTCCGGGGTCATCGTTTTTCATCAGAAAATGGATTTTTTGGACTCTACCAAAAAAGATTCAAAATGTTTTTTGGATCGGGTCTCATGTTGAATAACCACTTTTTAAACCCTCACAGTGACCAAAATTGCCATTTTTACAGAGTTTTGCTTACTCAGAATCTTCAATTTTGACCAATTTCAGGCACAGAAATGACTTTAAACACACTTATTTTAGTTGAAAAAGTAATAATTCACATCCAACCGTCATTTAAAATCAAAAGATTAAATGTTAAAATTTCATCAATATTGACCATTTTTTCAACGTTCGACTGGTCCGGGGTCATCGTTTTTCATCAGAAAATGGATTTTTTGGACTCTACCAAAAGAGATTCAAAATGTCTTTTGGATCGGGCCTCATGTTGAATAACCACTTTTTAAACCCTCACAGTGACCAAAATTGCCATTTTTACAGAGTTTTGCTTACTCAAAATCTTAAATTTTGACCAATTTCAGGCACAGAAATGACTTTAAACACACTTATTTTAGTTGAAAAAGTAATAATTCACATTCAACCGTCATTTAAAGTCAAAAGATTAAATGTAAAAATTTCATCAATATTGACCATTTTTTCAACGTTCGACTGGTCCGGGGTCATCGTTTTTCATCAGAAAATTTTTTTTTGGACTCTACCAAAAAAGATTCAAAATGTCTTTTGGATCGGGTCTCATGTTGAATAACCACTTTTTAAACCCTCACAGTGACCAAAATTGCCATTTTTACAGAGTTTTGCTTACTCAAAATCTTCAATTTTGACCAATTTCAGGCACAGAAATGACTTTAAACACACTTATTTTAGTTGAAAAAGTAATAATTCACATCCAACCGTCATTTAAAGTCAAAAGATTAAATGTTAAAATTTCATCAATATTGACCATTTTTTCAACGTTCGACTGGTCCGGGGTCATCGTTTTTCATCAGAAAATGGATTTTTTGGACTCTACCAAAAAAGATTCAAAATGTTTTTTGGATCGGGTCTCATGTTGAATAACCACTTTTTAAACCCTCACAGTGACCAAAATTGCCATTTTTACAGAGTTTTGCTTACTCAGAATCTTCAATTTTGACCAATTTCAGGCACAGAAATGACTTTAAACACACTTATTTTAGTTGAAAAAGTAATAATTCACATCCAACCGTCATTTAAAGTCAAAAGATTAAATGTTAAAATTTCATCAATATTGACCATTTTTTCAACGTTCGACTGGTCCGGGGTCATCGTTTTTCATCAGAAAATGGATTTTTTGGACTCTACCAAAAAAGATTCAAAATGTCTTTTGGATCGGGCCTCATGTTGAATAACCACTTTTTAAACCCTCACAGTGACCAAAATTGCCATTTTTACAGAGTTTTGCTTACTCAAAATCTTACATTTTGACCAATTTCAGGCACAGAAATGACTTTAAACACACTTATTTTAGTTGAAAAAGTAATAATTCACATCCAACCGTCATTTAAAGTCAAAAGATTAAATGTTAAAATTTCATCAATATTGACCATTTTTTCAACGTTCGACTGGTCCGGGGTCATCGTTTTTCATCAGAAAATTGATTTTTTGGACTCTACCAAAAATGATTCAAAATGTCATTTGGATCGGGCCTCATGTTGAATAACCACTTTTTAAACCCTCACAGTGACCAAAATTGCCATTTTTACAGAGTTTTGCTTACTCAAAATCT